>NC_086292.1:16771554-17084247 GCF_963924245.1 Chroicocephalus ridibundus
TGAACAGCTCAAACAACTTACAGACTAACTTTTCCTCCAAAATACTGCATGTGACATTGGAAAATGTCCACTTTTAAAAGGAAATCAGTACAGGTACAGTAAATGATGTGTAAAATTGAGTAGAAAGATCTTCATTTTTTCTCCATATTTATTGTTGCCAACTATTCTCAGAAAGGCAAGAGATTGACAGAGCATTCAGTAGAAATTTCCATCCATCTGTAGCTTGTTTTCATTAAACAGTATAATTTTATGTCAAAGGAATTTATGTTCTGTTCTGACATGCATTATACTATATGTCTTAGGTATAATAAAATGGTTTCTGATCACCAAAGTTTGAGAGAGATTCATTCATTCCACTTACCTTATTCAGAATATGCCCTTCGTTTCTTTCATTATAATTTCTGAAGCTTTTCTTTTGAGGAAAGGCGATTCTGCTAGTAGGACAACCATCAGTCTTGAACTCCTGGTGAATAAATGGAAGAGTTTATATTAATTTTGAAATGAACCATTTGGTTACTTCTAATTACAACAGTCCTGAAGGTTTTAGTAGATTATATTGCAAGTGAAAATACATACAAATAAATCATGGTTTTGCTTCATAGACATATATAAAGGCATATATGTATATAAATGTAGTTAGAAGAGAGTTGTAAAAAAAATAAACATGTAACACAATTTGCCTTTGTAATTTTTCAAGAGTTATTCTAAACACATAAGAAATAATTCAGGATATGCATTTTTTCAGAATTTGGGAAGGACAAATGTATCTGTCCCAGAGAAAAGACATCCACTATGGACAAAACCAACAAGCAGTCTCGGAGATTAAGGTGAGCTGATAGGCAATGGCCATAATAGATGGGGACACTGATTCACAGGAAATTGAAAAAGACAGGTCATGGCTATAAAGTAATTAGTTGCTCTGAAACGAAGTTTTAAAAAAACATTTAGGCAAATAATTCTGATGAAACAGCAGTGCTACATTTTGAACTACACCACAATACTGCTTGTGCCAAATACGAAATTAAGCGGGGGGGGGGTGGGTGGGGGGGAAGAGGGGGGAAGATCTGCAGAGATTATCTAATTACTTCATTTGTCTAAAGCAAGTTACCTGGGCTCATTATTAACATGTTTTCAAAAGTCTGCAGCATTGAAATCAGTCTCCCCAGGAGAAGTTTTCTCTAATGTCTGAATGCTTAGCGTTAAAACTCAAGGTAAAATTTAGCTTATCTAGGTACAATGAACAGATCATCACCTTGTTTTTACATTAGCTATTATTTAGGTGTCTGGAAGCTGTTGTGTCTCCTTTTCAGGCTTCTCCCTTTTAATTGCCAAATTACTTCAATTTTGTAACGTAGATCATACTTTCTAGGCATTTAATCACTCCTGCTCTCCCCTGGATTCTCTCCAAATTTAAGACGCCTTTCTTGAAAGTGAAAGATAGGTCAGGACTTATAATCTGTCTCAGAAATGTTAGATCTTGCAGGTCTGTTACAAATCCACTTACAAAATATGACTTTCTCCAGAACAGAAAAATTACAGACTCGTGGTCAGTTTGTGAAACAAAATAATCTCTACATGATTTTTTTTGTGGGGCCGGCGGGGGGCGGGGGGAGGGCCAGGCGGGGGGAGGCAGAACTATTCAGCCAATTGTTCCCCAGCTCTCTGTTTGTCACTGATTTATTATGCTGAACTGTAGTGTATTTAACATATTTAGTATATAGGAACAGCTGAACAACTGTTCAACTTAAGTCCATGTCAGGGTATCTGGGCTGGTATGCCCTCTCCAGTGCTGGCAAAACAGATTTCTAGGGGAAAACAGGACATGTGTATAAGATGCTACACTTCATATTGGTTTATTCTATTGTGCACATCGCTAATGAAAAATAATGAACAGAAGTGGGCACAAGCCAGATGCTGTTATTGTATCTCCTTCTATTTTGACAGTGAGCAACAGACTAGGTAATAGCATCAATCAGTTTTGCACCTGCTCTGTATTATCTTCTGCTAGACCATACTTATTTTATAAAGCTTTATTTAACAATCTATTTACTGATGCAGTTCATAAGCCAATTAAAGTATAAAACACGTTCAAGGCCACGCTACCACTAGGAATGATGAAAATTTAAGTATGTTGAATTTCAACATATTTTTCATTCCAATTAAAAAAAAAAAATATTTAAAAAGTTATAGAACTAGCTCATTTTATAAACCACTTCAAAAGTTCCCTTTGGGCAGCTGGGGAAGGAGGTGGCTGCATATTTCTTTTGACAGCAAAATGTTATGTCATTAAGATGACATAGGGCTTCTTTCAGATACATTTTGATGCAAGTACAAGTTCTTCTGGAAATTAATAGATGATTAAAGTAGCACATTACCTACATACAAGAATGTGAACTCTTTTTATATTATCTGTTCAAGGCAGTTAAGTGTATAATGTATCCTCAGTACCTGTGATTCATTTACATGTTTCTCAATACTCCCTATACTTCCAGATACACTTAAAAAAAACAAGGTCTCATCAGGTCACATACATACATATACTGGGTAATTTGTTTTGGTTTTCCTTTACATTTAAAATGACTGGCTACTTCAGTCACAGATAGCTTATTGTGGTACTTTTTAAAAATTATTATTAGAAGTTTAATTCCAAGTCTTTAAGCAATCTAAATTGGCAGACAAGGATATTCTTAGCATCTAGAAGTTTTCGATTTCTCTTTCATAAAAATGTTTAAGGCTTCACTGAGCAAACAGAAAAAAAAACAACTTATGAACTTGTTTCCCTTTTCCAAAAACACAGTATGAGATAATTAGCAAGCTACCCTTAATATATCTTGAAAGAAAACAAGTTTTTTAACCAAAACGTAATGAGATTTCTTTGTTGTGAGCATTTCCATGGCACCGTGCACATTCGCACTTCCGTATTTATGACAGCCTCCCTAGCGTTGTATGTAAGGATCCCACAAGGTATCCAATGTATTTTAAAGCACATAGAGGAGAGAAAGGACATCTCTCAAAATAAAAATGTCAATGTTTATGATCTCATCTTTGATATTTGTATGATACTAAGAAAAATACAGTATGATAGTGTTACTCTGAAGTTCTACCAAAGTATTTCTGAAAACTTGTAAAAGAGAAGGGAAAAAAACCCCACCCAAACCAAACCCACCTTCCTAGAACCTGGATATGTTAAGCAAACCATGCACTGGAAACGGTAATCAAAGACCTCCTAGAAGACAGGGGAAGGGCCTGACTCCTTCCTGAGATGGAGATTGGAGGAAAGAGGGAGGAAGCTTTTGTAGTTGGCAAGTAAGAGAAACTGGTGCATTCCAGATCAGGGCAGCTTAAAAGAAGGGTCATTACTTCTGCTCCTTACAACTCTCTCCGCTTTTTTGTGGAAGAAGGAAGCAGCAGCCACTTTGAACACTAGAAATGTGAGAGGAGATTTAAGTTTAAGCTGCAGTTAAGGGTTGCAGTCAGTGCAAATAAACTGAGAGGTGAAAGCAGAGAGTCTTTAAGTGTAGCCTGTTAAAGCAATTTATCTTCTCTAATGCTGTTTCATTATTGCAAACCCCCATGTAAAATAAATCTGTACCTTCAATCTAAAAACTTGTCAGGTGACAGACGTGAGCATGAACTATTCCAGTATGCAAGAGGGCACTCTCTTCTTACGGAGAGGAGCATCCTTAAAACTTGGCTATAGGACTGCCTGCCTAACAGGTTTCTAGACTTATGTTTTTAAAAACCACATACAGGTAAAGACATGCCTCCAGAAGATTTGCAAAGGCCATTTGGGCAACATGTATCAAAAGGGCTTCAGCAAACACCCTGTCACCTTTTGGCATGTTGCAATGGAGCTGGGGAGCAGGTCTGAACTCTGAGGGTCCCAACAGGGGGATGACATATGACAACAACTGAACAAATACTGTTTCTGCTCCGCTAAGCAATCTATTTCTACATGCTGTGAGCCTCTCTGAGGATTCTGAGGATTTTGTGCTTTTCTTCTGCCCAGAGTTTCCCCAGGAGCAAAAATGCAGTATAAAAGACAAAACAAAATCTTCATGGAATGTTTCTTTATATTTATAACACAATTTTGATCACATGGTTTATGTATTTAGAAATTCATTAGCAGCTTTTCAAGGTTGCTTGGTTAACTTGCTTGGTAAATCACTTCATGTTAGTAACAGCCCATGACAGAAAACAAAATAAAGCAGCCAGCTGTGGACACAAAAAATTTAGCATTTGCTACTTTTATCTTCAAGAATCATTCTGAATTTTAATCACTCAGAACCAGATATTGGTCCACATGTAAAACCATATTCTGACCTGTGACATTTTTCACAGCCTACACTGTGATCTGAGAAGGGAAAAGGAAATAGAAAAGGACAGGAGTTTTTTGCAAGCAGTTAAACTCGCTGCCTGTGTTGATGCCCGGCCCCGCAAGGAGTGGCAGGCCAGTCAATTTCTGCTTCATTGACTTTCCCATGAATAAGCAGGATCAGATGATGCTTCTACACAGGGTGTAAATAACGTCGTCTTTTAGATCCATATCATTTAACTGCAGGATTCCCTGACTATCTTCCCTGAGAGCTGAAGATGAATTATTGAAGTTTTAGGAGAGCCGTATACGTATTTACACAAAGTTTCGTTGAGATGAAGGCCAAGATGACAGACACCGAAGGTATTGGGTAAACAAAGCCAGCATAACTGGTCACTGGGCAGTTTTACAGGCAAGGCAATGTTTGAAGAGTATCTTTCAGCTTTTAAAACTCTCGTCCCTTTCATTGCTTCTTATAACTGCAAATTTGGGTCAACTCTGCTGCCATTCCAAATGGTCCAACTAATAATTTGATGAAAGACTTGACTCTTCAAATTTGATCCTTTTAAACAGAAGGGCTTTGCAGATGGATCCTACTTACTCAACTGCATAGTTGAAACTTCAATTGTGTGAATACTACTAATTTTATTCTAAAATTACTAGTGAACAATTATCATATTATTGACTGTCACTTATATGCAAATCACTCACCCATCCTGATCAACTTTACAGTGCAGTTTCCTGTTGAGGGTCATTAATGCTATTTCCATGTACTCTGTGATATGTCTTTTTATTCTGTCCGTAATGAATACTTCAATTTGTAGTAATGAAGCAAGATGTTCTTTCAGTATCTCTTGATGACTTTTTCAGAAAATATCCTTGGACTTAACCTAGTGATTAAAAAAACCCCAAACCCTCTATATTCTATGTTTCATTTTCTTAGAAAGTTAAAAAAAAAGACATTATTCATTATTTTCAAGTCATGAATCAGTGAATAGTCCCTTTTATTTTTTTAAATTTTTTTTTTTAATAAAACCTGCTGTACATGGGGCTAGCAGCTTTGTGCCTGTGAAAATGCCGTATCATAATCCACACCAGTAGATCAATGAACTGTTGGACAGAACCACTCAAAATCACCTCCCTTCCCATTATCATGCTTTCTGGTCTTCCAAGCACAAATTACCCATCAACCTCCTTGACCTAGTTCCAGAAACGCTGCCGTAAAGAGCACCTGTCAGAGTGATACATGTGCAAGCCTGGTGCAATGACAAATAGGAAGCAATAGCAGTTACCACAAGGAATAACAATTTAGCTACAAATCTGGCTTAGCATCAGACTGGTTTGATTTCCCACTGCAAAATTTCAGAATTGCTACTGGATAGGACATTATCATGCCAAATCTTCATGATTCACCACAGGACAAATTGCTAGCGAGGCGTGTGACTGCAGGAATATCCTCTAGTCCTTTAAACACCTGACACCAGATTACTTTCTCCCCCAGTAAAGCCTGCAAAAGACAGCACAGAAGAAATACTCCCCCTCTTCTTATCAGATCAACTTCTAGAGTCAACTTCACAGCCTGACATCCTAAGGGTACTCACCACTGCAGTCATTATTTTCTGTCTGTTAAAAAATAGTGCTTAATTAAAAGCATATGTGCTTCCAAATTGTAATTAGTCATATGTGAAATCTCCGGAGATGTAATGTTTGGCTTAGATGTTATGCTTATCTACTGTTTCTAGGCTAGAGGGACAAACCAGAAGATTCTCCTACTTGACATTTAGTTTTGGCATTAGTAAAGCTATGCAAGGAGAAAAGACAGACAGGAAATTAATTGGTCGTGTGCATTACCATGGAGCCCTGAAGTTATCACTATAGAAACTATTATGGGGAGTCTGCCACAGTGATAACAGGCTTGTGCATTGCCGTCGCTTTATAAATTGCCAGGGCACAGGCCAAGGGATGGAGCTGAGAGAGGCGAATGAGCTACTCATGCATAGTAGTGAATGAACTCTCACATACTCATTTGTGGTTTTAGCAATATGGAAATTAAAGTCTGTAATAAAGGCTTCCATTTCCTTTAATGAATTACTGACTTAAGTTCAAGGGGGTCTTCTGAAGTCAGAGTGGTTCTGGCTATGGTGACAATTTAACCTGCTCTTGAACTCAAATGAGTGCTGTAAAGTAGCTTGCATCCTCCCATGCGAAAGGAAGGATTTGTTTCAAACTCAAGCCCAGTGCTTAAACTCTGAGCCTTCAGGAATATCAGAGCCTACAGGAGAAATGTCTCAGGCTGTGCACAAAGAGAAACAGTACCCAGGACTGGTGCCTGGCGAAATAACATCCTCTGATCATGCTGAATCCATGAAAAGGTACGGCAGGATAGCAATTTCTACAGAGAAATTCCTGCCACAATTCCTATCTTATTCTGGCCGGCATTGTAAAGTGACAAACTGCTTTGCTGGTGGAGATTTTCCAGAAGGCTAATAACTGGTTTCATTCTGCTTCTCCTTCTGGAAAGGAAGATCTGTCTCTGGAAGGGGGAGGAAAAGGAAAAGCAGTAACAGCCAGAGCTGGGGAAGTCTCTCTGCATAACCGGTCTAAAAGGATGAAGTGACATCACATCACAGGCACTTAGATTTGCTTTGGAGGGCAGGAAGCGTGTGTGCGTGTATGTAAGCTTCAGAGCTCACAAGAAATGCATCCATACATCAGCAGAATTACCTAATTCCCTCCCCAGTCATGCAGAACTCAGTACTGTATCATCCAATTTCTCATAGGCAGTGAGTAAAAATGCTTGCCAAAACCACAAATTCATAGTAAGTGATTGTAAATTCTGCAAAAATTCGCCTAAAGGCTTAGTATTTTAAGATATACATTTTGGCATTTCTCTATTTCAATTTATTGAAAAACTAGAAAGTAAGGGTAAAACAGAACTAGAACATGGTTCTTTAGATGTGGCATGTGCAGTATGTGAATTCATGCCAAGGAATAATAATTCTATGAATTATCAACCAAGCAAGTGCCACAGGGAAACTGCAATACACACTCAGGACATTAATTAATATTTTCAACATTTCCATCAAAGTATCTGGCAACGACTGGCAGCTTCCAAAGTGCATACGGAAATATTAGTGGCTGAAGTTTTCAAAAGCATTTGCCTGATCAAGGAACAACTTTTACCACAATATCCAATTTTAACTTTTATGCCTATGCAAAATGACGTTTTTAAAATCTATTCCTAAAGCACAGGCCAAGAGCAGATATCTATGTGAAAATCTTACGGACATTGCAGTATTTCTTGAAAGATTGTTAAGTTTTAGTAGTGAATCTGCAGGAGAGTGAGCTAAACGCTTTCATCTGGTGTCCACTAGATGGTGGCATAAGCTAAAATACTAAAATATTTGGTAAAAAGATGACAGTGATAAAATGACAGCTTTTGTTTTTACTAAGACTTCGGATTTTTTATCTGATACTGTGATTCTTTCTACTTTGTTCTTATTCCAACTGCTGCCTTTGTTTAATTCTTTTAAAGTTGGAGAGAAAGGTGTATTTTATTGTCTTCATTCAAAACAATTTTCATATTCTTTGATATCATATTTTGTGTTGCAATTCTACCAAATCAAAAGGCTTTCGCTTTGACAACTCCTGATAATTCTGTTTGTTACTTGTTTGAATTATTTAATGCAGAAATAATAATAAAAAAAGACCAATACCGCTATTAGCTTGATTCACCCAGAGTTACGCATTAGCAGGATGGGGCATGATAGACCCTGAGACTGTAGCAGCATCGCCATTGCCTTAGCACAGGCCAAAGAAGCAACAACAACAACAAAAAGACTTTTCTGCAAGTATTGTCTCCATAGTGTTATACACTGCAGTTCATATATCATTCCTGTTTCAATACCAAGAAATGGAGAGAGAAACAAAAGCAATTTACTGTTCTTTGTTTCACACTATTAGCAACTGGGAAGCAACTGATAGATTTGGAGAGACTGGGGCAACCGCAATGCTCAGTCAACACCCAGCCCAGCAGCTCTCTATTAGGTAAAAGATCACGTATGATCCTTTAAGTTTTCCCCCAATATTAAGCCAAAAGTATCACTTGAATTAAATAACTGCTGCCTAGGTGGATCAAGGCGAGATGAAAGTAAAGATAAAAGAGCTTTTAGAACTCACCACTGTTACTCAAGAGTATCTATCAGAAAGCAACAGAATGATCTAATAACGGCAAGGGCCCCTTTGCACTCTCTCCTATTACTTGGTGACCAAATAGGAACAGTAACAAAACCCATCCATTTTCTCTGCCACTCAGTGAAGATTGTACTAAAACTTAACTATATAGAGCATTACAGCAAAAAGGTAATATGAACAAGTACAAAAAAACTTGGCCCTTTCAGCAGGGCAAGGCACTGTGCAACTACTCAGGAAGTGCTTACTCTAACAGTATTTAGTTCAAGATTTCTTAATACCCAATATCTCCAAAGTTTCAAGCAGTTGCAGTTCCTCTTTCCACAGAAACTACAAAAATTAGTTACAACCATGAAAGAAAGAAGTTTCACAGAGTCAGACTTCCAGTACAGAATTCACTTCCACAAGGAAGGTAGTGACTGCAGAATTATTCAAATTCTGATCCAGCAGTCTTTGCTAAATTATGTGTATATACACAAATTAAGATACATGACACACACGCTCACAAACAAAAATAAGTATCCCTAAAGGCAAGGCTGCTTTACGGTTCTACAAAATAATCTCACAGGAGCATTCATAATGATTTTCAGGATATAAAATCTGAACACGAACCATCACTGGGATAGTTCTGAGATGGTTCATGCTATGAAGTTGATGCACACACACATGTTTCAAGTTTGCCCATCTGATTGTCCCATTTCATTGTCTCTAAACAGATACTTGCACAGCTAGAGAATCTGACTTTGAATGTTGTGGTCTTCGTTAAGAAATTAAGTTTCACAGTCCCTGTCATTGGGATCTAACAGCCACCAAACACTTATCTACAACGTGTTTAAGTCAGGAAGAAGGGTAAACGGAAATGAGGAAACCAAGATCTTGTATGGGTAACAATTCACCTAAACAAAAACATTTAAACAGAAGCTGTTCTTCTCTAAGGAATAATACAGGTAAAGAAGATAAAGGCAAATCAGCAAGAAATGAGCTAGGTGAAGAATCAGAGGCCACTGAAATGAAATCAGATTGGTCTCAATGGTACCATGTAGAACATCATCTGTACTGGTACCAAACCACAGTTACCACTGAGGTAATCTGATAGACAACTGGCAACTAAGTAGAACCATGACTATTAATTTTTATTTGGAAAACTAACATAGAAGCCTTTTCCCCAAATTGCCTCTATTTTCAGGGCTGAGCTGTAAGCATTGCTACTATATAATACGTAATAAAAATATGAAAGGTAAGTTACGTCCATTTAGAAGGGGCCAAATCAGTGATATTTAATTAATTTTTTAAATTTCTTCCAAACACCCTCATTTACCAGTATACGTGTAAAAGAATGTAAGTCTGCACTACTACTCCGATTAACTGCCTTGACAGAAGTAATTATAATGTTGATATTGTAGAGAAGCCTGATAGTGGATTTTTTTCAGTAGTTTTAAGAGAAACTTGTATTATATATTTAAATAACTGAGGGGAATAATAAGAGGGAAAAAACCACCTGGGATGAACTGCAACAGACATTGTGAGGGATCAGGAAAGATCATAATGAAAAAAAAATACTGAACTCATTTAAAACACTCAGCCAACAATGAATAAAGAGTGGAATAACAACAGTGAAAGTGTTTTGAAGTCTTTTTAAGCTGGGAAATGTTTATAGCCCATAGGTCATGTATTCAATTACATTAGACAAAAAGGGTATGTTAGACTTTTTACAGTGTGGAGTTCTTCCTCACAAGTCCATGAAGGAAAATGATCCATTGAGTAATCTAAAGTTAGACCTAACAAAACTCTAGCAAGTTTCAGATGAAATACTAGAGTGTTGACAGGGAACTAGACACGGTTATTATCAGTAATCATCTTTTTCCATTCCTGAAGTTTGACTACTTTTTTGACTCTAATAAAAATCACAGATATTGACTCTGTGTAATGTTAGGGAATGAGATTTCCTCAAAGCAAGTTACTGAATAATGGCATAATTAAAGGATTTAATCTCTGTTTAATTTTAAATTATTTTAAAAAATGGAGATAGAAAAGGTGAGTTTAGGTATTCTTACAAGAGTTCAAAACTGCACGTTTTTTTGCTATAATAGTTCTGCAAAGAAAGGTTTACCTTCAACTCTCATCATCAGCTCTTATTTAGATATTTCGACCATTAATGCACTTCTGCACTTACATGTTTCTATACTGGAGTTTTGACTCCGGCAACATTTTATTACTTAATACAAGAAATACTGCATCTCCCATAGGGCAGATGCTATCTTGCCAAGACCAAAAAAGAAACCCATCTTTATCTGTGCCAGATTGGCTTAAAGCATCTTCCATGTTAAAATTCAAAAGGTACCATCCAACAATATCACCTGCAGCAGGGATGGCCATTCAGGTGGGAAGGTCGGCAGGAGGAAAGGTGGGCAAGAGAACGGGGTGCTGAGAAGAACACCCTGGATGCTCAGCACATCCAGCTGCACAAACCACAGCCTACATCAGGTGGTGGTGGACACACAGAAGCCCAAAAATACAGAAGCTAGTAGAGTGGTGAGGAGAAGCCCAAAGCTGCTTTTGTTTCTCTGATAAAGCAATGCTAGAGAGGGTAATCTAAAACCAGCACATTACTACTAACTGCATGCATTTTTTCAAAATACAAGTCCTTGTAACAAACAGAGTAATGGAATAATTTCTTCAGTAGCAACATCTGCTGCATAACAGAAATGTTAAAAAATTATTTTTAATTGGGATATGTGTGTTTCTGTGTTAATGCACGCACACACACACAAACAAACGTCTACATTTCATTTTGTTACGTTGCCATTGGAAAAAACAGCTTGCCTTATTTTATTTTTTTTAAATTCATCTGGGATAGTTCTGCATTACTGAAACCTGTCTCCCAAAATGAAACGGTGTGAATATTTGTTAGCTAGACGACCTTCCCAGGTAAGTCCCAAACCACTGAAGTTATCCAAAAGATTTCAAAAATGCAATGTTATTTGTCAGTCTCTTTGTCAGTCAGTTATTTATCAGTTTTAAAGCTCTATAGTATGTGGATTTATTTCTTCTTGTCCTGAAATCTGAAGCTTTTGCCTAGTTATATTTTGAGCAAGTAAGCCTTGCTATTTTACTCTTAAAACAACTAGATTCCTATGTTCAGTAAATGACCGATCTCATACTTCTATTTTGACATCTAATATTTCTTCAAGTTCCAAAAATATCATCTTTGTCTTTTCTGATGCTGCAGCTATTAAACCCTGCCATTCCCATTTAATTTTGTCCAGGATACTCTTTCCACACACACACGATGATGCTCTTTATCCTAGTCAATCTGCGTGCTCTGCAGCATCTGTATGAGTGCCAACAGAAGTGCATAATCTGTCAAATTTCCTTAAATACTGCTAGTTTATTATGCCCTAATGTTTTGACACAAGGGCTACAGTAAAGTAAAAGGTGGCTACATTTCCCTGTATATTCCAATGAACCTTTCCTCCTGAGTGAGGAACTGCTGCAATTTTCTTTCCCTCTTTTTTTCTTTTGTTAGGCATAGGATGATCACAGCAACCACTTTTCACCATTAATTCAAGTGGTACAACACAGTTTCTGAACAGAGAACACACAATTCATTTTAAATGGCAATATTTCCATTTGACTACTTTAGAGTGAAAAAAACATTTCTAATCTTTTAAAGCTACCTACCAGAAAGGATGACAAAAATTGCTAATGTAGAGGAATAGAGAAACAAGAGGTGATGACTATTGGAAATGAAGTAGCATGAAGCTAGCGCCCCTCAATCATCCAGCGAACTCTTTAATACACAACTGAATTTTATACCGTATATAAAATACATAAGATATAGTGAATATATAGAGAGTGCTGTGTTAGAAGCAACATATGAATTCGAAACTACTAAAGCAAAAAAGAACTGCAGATGAGAAAAGGCAACTAGGAGAACTGGTTATTCAAAATGGAATAGACAGTCTGCCATCCCTTCTCTTAATCAGAACAAAATTGATTATTAAAATGCTATGAGTTTTCACTTGAGTTTCCATTTCAATGTTGAATATGCTTTATGTTTGTTAAATGTTTATTTAGGGCATAATTATGCATTTTACCGAATCCTCAACACCAAAGCCTGCAAAGGAAGCAAGAATTTTTTTCAATTAAGACTCAGGAGGTAATTGGTATATGCTATCAGAAAGGAGGAGGAGGCAGCGGCACAAACCTTTGTGGATTTTTGACTCATCAGAAGAGACTGTGAGGGTGCAGAGATGAATAATCCTTGGGACTAGACAGACAATTCTTGGGAGAGAAGGGGGATCATTACCATCTGAGAATCAAGCCGCTGCATTTTGGGTAAAATAACGCACCACACAATCTGGTTAGGCTAAATACCTCTACGATGCGAGTCAGAGATGGCCTTTGACTACATCTGCAGTCTGGATCACCACCAAGACTCCCATCTGTTTCTGCTTGTATTACAATAGTCTTGATCAGAATGAAAATGCAATTCAGGATAGTATAAAAGCTACAAAATAATTTAAACCTGCTTACTAAATAGTGTGTGTTTCTTTTTTTGAAAGGAGGTACTTTGTTTCTGAGACACATTTTATCCCACAGTAGCATGCTTTTCACAAGCTTAAACAACCAGCATGAGTTCAGGTGCTGGTCTTGAACTTTGGAGCCGTTGCTCAGGGTACCATTTGTGCAGCTGCAGGATGCTAATCTGGAGTAGTAACCGGAATAAAAATGCAGGTCCGGCATGACTACCACAATGCACATGGTCACATGGGACTCTGTGATAGAACATGAACAGGAAAACAAGCTAAGAGCAGAGCATCCTTTTCTTGAGCAGGAGGGAGCTAGGGCAAGCAGACAGCACGTCATCCCTACATGGTACGACTTGGTCTGCTTCACTGATCTGTGTGTTTATTGTGTCAGCAGGTAAGGACACGTCTGTGCTAACACAACGTGCAGCTGCAGGATGGAAACAAGCATCTGCATGCAATGCTGTCAAATTTTACAGACCCTCCAGCCAGCCTCCTACTTGTAAGAATCTTGTACATTCCAGTGCTGGCAGTAAATTTCATTAAATCGTTATGAAATGTTAGAGACCTATCAAAATTAACGTAGATATAGGCTGGGTATGAATTGTTTGTCAGTGGTTGTCTAACTCCACATCCCATCTAGCTCCTGCATCGCAGACATACTATGGATAGAGAAAAGGAACAGAGAAATGATTACACCACATCAAGTCAGCAGCCACTGTACTTGAGCCCAGTACAAGCCTGCAAGGAGCCAGAGGACAGAGTTGTTTAGGATTTCCAATATTTTCTCATTTTTATAATTGAAGTACATTATTCTAAATTCAGTCTTGTTTTTCCTTGTTCTTACATTTGTTTCTTTCATGTGACACAATTAGCATACAAAGAGAGAATGAGTTAAATGGCAATGTATATTGACCTACCCTTAAGTTTGAACCTGAGGGTAGCTGAAATCTCAACTAAATGAAAATATTTTATTTCATAGTGAGATGTCTTAGTGATAATTTCTTGCATCTGAGAAACACAGGATGTATCATGGAGGTCTGCACGAGCTAGCCACAGTTGCAGTTTTCACAGAGAATATATATAAATTTCTATGTATTGCACGAAAAACTCCAGAATGAATTATTTGGAATTTTAGATATTCACACAGAGTAAATCACATCAAAAATTAAAAACTCCACAACCTAATCAAGAAAATACAAAAAAGCAGATGTTTAATGCTTATAAATAAATAAAACAAAATTCAGAGAAACTGATCACTATTTCTGATCTGCATTATAATTTCCTGTTCTTATTTAAACCTTCTTGTACAGCTAAATAGTCATAAGTATTTCCGGTATTTAGTTGTTTTTCATTAGCATACTTCAGGAGTTGAGATTTTTTTTAATTTGACAATCAACACAACTTAACTGTTACATCTTTCAGTACTTCATATGGTACCAAAGTAGACATGTTTAAGATGGAAGCTCTTTCAGCTGCTCTCAGTCATTGGCATTAGTTAATTTGTTTTTATAGTACCTTTCTCATTAGAACCTTTTTCCAACTCCTATTCAAGTCACAGAATCTAGCTAATAGCGCTCATCAAAAGGTACTATGCTGCACTTTGTACTATAGGTATTTTTAAAAATAACTCTAATCTTATGTAAATCTAAGTTCTAGTTGATTATAAGCCCTTCACAAAGATAAATTATTGCAAACCAATCTTCTGCAAATGAAAATGATTGCAAAGCGAATTTTATGCATACTATGTATTCTGCCACTAACTCTTACAGTCTAAAAGAAAATAACTTGTTCTTTTCCATTAAAATATAATTGAAAACATACGGCATTCTTTCCCAGTTAATTTACATAGAGCAACTAATGAAAGTACCGCAGTGAGACTGGGCTTCACTTGGAAGTAATATCAGAAAAAGTAATGTCATCGCAGCATGGGTCTAATTACTCAATTTTTAAACTAATTCTGGGGGCTTTTTAGTAAATGCCTGATTTAATAGTTTTAACATGCTTTGGTTAATATATGACTCAGATGAAAAAGAGCAATTGTTTTTAAACATTATAACAAAGACTCCCTCCAGAAATGTACCCACCCATTTGGAGATGCTTTTTAGATACAGCTCTCTCTTTTCTAAAGGATCAACATACAGGTCAGCTGCAGCATAATCTGCAAGAGCCCTTAAAAAGAGGCTGGGCAAATATTGAGGTCTATATGATATTCTAAGAGTTTAGGCATAAACGCTTCCTGAGATTTCTCTAAGCCCTACATTTCTATGGTTATACAAATCGTACATTTCCCCTTCCGTTTTCAGAACAGCATATATCATAAACTGGATTTAATGCAGCAGGTCCACAATAGTTACATGCTAAATAAGGTTACTTGTTAATTATGCCGAAAGTGTGACTTGTTAGGAGATGACTGTATTAAAATACATTAAAAAAGAATTACATAAGGAAATGACATTTCACTTTGTGAATATGTTTTTATGGAAGCGAGACTGCTATAAAGTAATGGATGTTGCAGCTCTTTGGAAGTGCTCTTATGGGGATTAGTGCCTGCCCTTACTCCGTGAAGAACTTTAATGTGCTTTAGCTTATACAGTGACTTCATGCCTTCAGTTGAAATCCCCTGGTTATAGCATAACTCACTCTCACTTGGAGGTAACAACCATATTTAAAAAAGGATACTTTTTGTTTCCTGGTCAGTACATATCTTGCTCCCATATGCAGATTTCCACATGGTTTCAAGTGACAATCAAACACTGGAACCAAGCTCTATTTCAGTGTAGTAAGTTCTCTGATGTACACATTTACCATGTATACAGACTCTTCAGTTCATTACATCTTTTTCTGACAACAAGGCTGTAAGTTTTCTCTAGCAATAGGAATAGCTACAAAATGAAATATTTACTATGTTCTCTGAATGTGTAAGTGCTTGCCATTCCCTCAACAAATTTAACTGATATCTGATGTCTGTTTAGATTTTTCCTTGAGACAGGGTGTTCTCTAATTTTTTAAATGTACATTTTATTAGCAAGTGATAAGCAGAGAATGGCTTATTCCAGACAATTTCTCCTAGAATGCTGTATGGCAACAATCCCAGCTACCTTTAATAGCAGGAAATCGATACTATAATTTTCAACAAACTTGAATAGTCACAATCTCAAATGCCTACACGCACTGCTCCTGTTCCGTTCCTCATGGCTCTTCACTTAAGGAGTTGCTTCCCCTGAATATCTTCTTGTACATGAATGTTTCCCATTTTCCTTTATCATATCTAATTATCTTGCAATATTGCATAGAGGACAGGATTTCCCTCCTTTCTCTTTCAGCACTCTGAGACAAAAAGCCCAGGTAAAAGTTCTTTAAAAAAATCTTAAGACCTTTTTTGCACAATTGTATAAAAATTGCTGTAGGATCAATGCTGTTGGCACCATGACAAGCAGTAGAAGCTCTTTGGGATCTGCCTACAAGAATGATAGTTCAGTGAATTGAGATGATCATGTGCTCAGTAAGTAGATAACCTCATCATTCACATTTACCTCTAGTAGATTCGGATCAGCTCCACGGTGATCATAAATTGCTGGAGCTGCATTGAACAATGGCTAAACCTTAAACTTTATATGCAGAAATTGCATATGAGACACAGCTGGCATGTGGGCATCTTCCTGGCAGTCAGCTTTCCTCTTACACTGAATGTGTCAGAGTTTGATGTTAATTCCAGTCAAATTTAACAAATAACTAACTTAACCAAACATGACCTGTAATCATGGTGATTTTAGTGACACAGAATGATTAAGATCAGCCTATTTCACATTCAGTAGGCAACCCAGAAGATAATTTCTAATTTGCTTAATTCTGAAACTAGTTATCTTCAGGAATTAGCACGAAGAAATTATACTGCTTTCTGAGCTATTATGGTTTCTCTGTGAATACATAGTGATTCTCTCTATAGACAGTGAAAACTGAAGACAATTTAAGACTGCTGAACTTTTAAAGTGCTTCTGGTAATTGCGTAACAACTACAAAATCAGAAATGATTCACAAATTAAAATCAAAACATAAAAATAATCTTTGGGAATTCTGGACATTATTCTTTGGTTCTAGCAGTACCTCTTCTTCCCACCCTCCCAGCACTAAACTACACAACAGCAATCCCTTTTCAGATGATTCCCTTGCCTATCCTTCTTTTCTCTTTATTGGGAACCAGTGATAAATCCTTGAAGAACAGCACAGGGACTATGCACCATAATCCTTTCAAGAACCCTTTCTGGGAGGTTTAGCAAAGAGAGACAGCTGCAGATTGTCACAGGGAGGTTGGAGGGAAAAAAAACCAACTCAGCCTCAACTGTAAGTTTAAGCTGAAGTCCAGGACTCTGGAAGCCCTAAGTGAAGTGAATGGGGAAAGTCAGGAATCTCAGACAGCAAAGCACTGGATCATAGACAATTCTCTGATCATGTTTTCAATGTTGTCTGTGTAACCCCACAGCATCAATGCCTCTCAGAAACCATAAGCTTAGGGAAAAAAAAAATAAAATCTTTCTAAAGTAGACATAAAAGCTCATTCTGAACCACAGTTTTGCTAGAGGTAGTAACAGCCGTTTCTGGTGTATATGGAAGTTTCTTGTACTTATAGCTAACTTTTGTGTGATGTGTTCGAAAAATGACTATAAATAGGCACGTTTTTGTGGTATTTTTTTTCCCAGAATGTATTTTCCCTGATGTTTAGTCAGTAAATCTTCCAATTATCAAGCAATTTACTTCCTGACTAAAACATGCTTTTCCTCCACATTTTATAACATTTGCATTTATATGCACAGGGCTTCTGCCTATGAGTAGAATCCACTATTAAAGGTTCTTCTGACCTTTTAAAATTACTATAGAAATACTGGCTTGTGCTTCTTTCTCTTCATTTCCTATAATACATTACTAATTCCTAGTACCTTTTACTGTCAATTATGTGATGCAATTAGAAAAATAAAACCCTAATTGTGGAGTGAAAGTTGATGCAGCTATAGCACTCCGCAAATAATCACAGCTACTTGGAGTCTATTCACGCAGCAGAATACATTAGGCTGTGCTCTGTGCGTGCTGGAGTGTACTACAATGCTTGCTGATTATGGTATAATTGACACGAGCCTTCCCCACACTCTACAGTCTCCAGTTAACATTTGAGTTTTATATCACATAAAATAGAACATGAGTACGTTATGCATGTATAAAAGCAACTCAAATAATAGCAGTTGTTACAATTGTATACCCCTCAGCGCATTAAAACATTCCCTATCAAGAAATGTGCTGTGAAGAAAGGCTTCTGTAATGAAGTCTCTTTCCTTCTCCTTCCTCAACTGTCTTAATTATTATAGAATCAGAATTGGAGGAAATATACTTGCATACTATCTATTTCACCAAATATTTTTACTATCAAAAATAGCAAGCAAAGGCTGAACTTGAGCAGAATAAAATACGAACATGGGTAAATCAGAGGATTTTTTTAAAAATTATTCTTTTACAAATTTGGATTTCTATGAACTTTAGATTTCTTAAAAGTTCAAATAAATAGCTAATATCCTTAATAAATCATAAAGTTTTGTATGACTCGCATCATAAACTCTTCAGTACAGAGTGTTTTGATTGCATTGTGCTTAAAGAAGGGCATTGTTCCATGGATATGATAAAGAATAAGATTGTTAGTGAGCAAAATCTCTTAAAATACTTCAAGAAATAAAACATCAAAAATTCTATTATAAATCACAAAAATGTATCTGTGCGTTCTATGACCTTCCCAAAACAGGAGGAAATTGCAAATCCTTGTGTGTACCAATTTACAAATTAAACTTCATGCCACAGCCTATTGGTGACAATGCAAATCTAATGGTATATGAGCAGTAACACGTACTAAAATGTCAGCTCAAATAAAAATACAGATTTTTTTTTTTCCCCCCATTCAGTAAACAAAGAACACTTAAAAAGGGCAGCATTAACACAGAGGTAGAAGAATGTCTTCCCTTAATGGTGCTGTCATAAAAAGGGAGAGGGGACTGATTAAAATCTAAACGCCAGGAATCCAGACGTTCCCATGACATGCAACAATTTGTAACAACTAGAAGAAAAGAATATTGAAGGAGAAAATAAGTCAGACCTGTCAGATAAAGTCAGCGAGTTCATGATTCAGCAATGGTTCATTGTTAGCGCAAAGGTCAAATATACAAGAAAAGATATTGGAACACTGTATTCTAGCAAAATGTTAAATACGCTTTCACAAAACCATTAAACTTAAAAGCCATAAATTAAAGCAAGATATCACAATCTCCTTACATTTTGTTGCCTGACTGCACTGTGACCAAAAGCAGCAGCAGTTCTTTCTTCCTTTTTTTTTTTTTTTTTTTTTTTTTTAAGCTAAATTGAGTATGAAAACCAGCCTGTAGCTCATGGAGGCATCTGGTATCCAAATACCAATTCCTGCTGCATCTTGACTTTTCTATGAAATGATTGTAATTTGAAGATCCTCCCTGCTTCCCAGCACCAAGAATATAAAATTACTTTATCATTTTTTCCTCAAGATTTTAAAATTATTTCTGAATTATGAAAGGTTAAGGGCTTTATCTTCAAATTACAATTTGCAGAAGCAATCAGCTTGATAAGAACCTAATAGTCAATACTAGTTTATACTGAGGTTCTTGTAGTCATGCCATTAAATAAAACGGTAAGCAAGATCCTGGCACTTGACTTGGCAACGTTATTGAAACATTATATTTTGTCATTCTGATGTAGACCCAGCTGGTTGATGAGAGCCTTATGACTACTATAAGCAGAAAACAGCAGTTGGCCCTCTGTTGAATACATACACATATCCTACCTTACAGATCTTGTAATGTTTATAAATGAATTGAGACACACAACAATCTATTGGCTCTGGACATAGGAGATTCTAAGCTATAAAAGTAATTGGCCAAGCATCTACTCACTTAAATATAACAACAATTTATTACTAGAAAAGGATAAATTAACTCAATGTAACTACTCAAAGCAATTTCTCTTTTGTAATCTTAAGTAGATGTACAGTTCACATAGTTGAATAAGGTGAAATGAATTATTCTATTGTGACTGGCAAAAAAGATAGAAAAAGAAAATGAAATCAGATGACAACCTAACAAAGCTTGCTTTTCAATGTTTGTGAGGCAAAATAAATCATGACTTACATGAGGTAGTTAAGATCTTTCCTACATAGTAATCCAAACATTAAGCATTTTAATGTTGTTAAGGGCATTAATAATATAAATAGGCTAGTATATTGAAACTACTTATTTTCAAAATTAAATTAATCATCATAAGAAAATGTAATTTGTACATGATAAACCAGACAGGAATAATTATAGGCACAGCAATAATCAGGAAGTGGCTGCAGACGGTTTGGGTTTTGTTTTGGTTTTGTTTTTTTAAATTTTGTTTTGTTTTAAACTAAATCATCTTGATGCAGCCTTCTCACTCAAATCATGAGTGATTAAAAACCAGCAGCTTTTCGGAACTGCCATTTGAAATTGTCAAGTTGCTACAGACTAACAGTATAGACCAAAGAAAATATAACTATAATAGTGTATTTCAGTTTCATTTGGTGACAGCAGATCTTTTTAGGGATCCTATTAAGGTTGTAAATGATGTTGGAGTCAAATCAAGTATATTGAGATGGATTCATATGGAAGAATTTTATTTTTTTTAATTTTACACTAAATAAAGTAAATGTTTAAGACAACAGCAAGTGTCAACCATTTTTAAAATCTAGAGACCTAAAAGACCTTTCAAATAACTCCAGAAATAATCTAGGTCATAAGTGATATTTAGTGGCTGGGCAGTGTAGAATACTAGTTAAAAATAACTTGGCATTTACATAAACAACTTTTTTGGTGGATATTAACACCTGTCCACCAACCTAATGGGAATTCTTTTGGTTTTATTTACTTAAAAATGGAGAATACTTTAGGTTAGAAGGGGTCCTCTACCCAAAGCAGTTAGATCCAAAACTAGACTATGTTTTTCAGGGTCACATTCAGCTGAGTTTGAATATCTCCAAGGATGTAGATTCCAAACCTTCAAGGCTGGGTATTTCAGTAATTGCTCCAGATACTACATTTTACTTTGTGAACGACACATCACTACTTACAACAGGATGTAATTCACATAGTGAAAGTATTTTATCTAGCGGCAAACAATTGATATTTGTAAACTTCAAGTAATATTGCTTGACAGCTAAATGAAGAGCATGGTTATAGGCAATCCCACTGGTTATTTGTGAACCTATACGGGGATATAACTACCATATTTACAGTCTTCAACAAACTACATACAAACTTCTAATATTAGCTGTGATCACAGCAGAAGAATGTCATTCATTTTGGTTTCATAATATAATCGGGTGACATCCAGATAAGGCATGATCAAAAGCAAGGTCACATTAGTTTAATTGGGAGACAGACTCACCTGAGTAGCCTCAGAACAGTAAAAATAACATGTTTAAGAAGACTTGACTAATATTTGGTTGCAGAATTTAGCTGTAGGCTATGCTTTCAGAGATAATTACTCATAATGGAACCCTTATAAAAATTCTGTGTGGTTCTGTTCTTTTTGTTAATTTTCAAATTTAAAATGCACTGCAAGGGACTCAGTACATTTAAGCAGACGTGGCAAAAGTTGTACATTTGTCTCCTCATTTGGAATGTAAGTCCTTTCTTGTGGACCAAAAGTAGTGTCCAGATTTAGGGTAATAAAGACAAACAGTTTCTCAACTACTATTCTCAACCAACTTATCATACATTTGATTCTATTTCAGAATTATGAATAATAATAATGATGCCATCATTTGTTGTAATAAAAGTTTAAACAAAACCTCAGTTATTTCTATAATTTTCAACAGATCTCCTTGTTAAAGTGAATTGAAGTTCTGAATTCAGTTCTTATTTGCTGAAAAAGCCATAAGATAATAGGGTAGCTTCAAAGAGAAATTTGTTTATCTAAAAGTAGAAGTTGCTGAAATCTCCAATTTTGCAAAGCAGGTAATGAAACCCATATTTTGTACATGTTTACTTAGTATCTAATATAGAATAGGTGCTATTCCCAGATTTTTCATTAAAAAACAAACAAATAGTCCCCCCATAGCCACAGCTCAGGTCACATTGGTTTGTAGCTGGATACACACAAGCTGAAGCTGAAATTAACCTAACTGGCATTTTATTTTTTACTTGTTTTTAATTAAAAAGTGTTAAAAACAATTTTACTCTAAAATGAGATGCGCTATGTTTATATTGGTCATTAATAGAGATTTTTCAAAAACTGACTATACCAAAAAAGTGCAAGGACTGCTTACCAATTTATTCCAGTTTAATGGTAGAGCACAAATAAATTGGGCCTCTGTAAAAAGGTGACAGCTAAAGTATTCCAGCAAAGAATAAGACACATTCAGGGCTGACACACAAATACTATGGTTGTGGTTTTTTCCCTTTTGTAGGTACAATGTTGGACTGTATTGTTTACAGGGTCATGTAAACAGACGCTGTGTCTTCTAAATTTCACAAAGGAAAAGGAGTATTTGTTTTCTGGTAGCTGTCCCAGGGAGGGCAGCAAGATGATATTTTTACTTAGTTTTGGCCATCATTCAGCTATTCACAACTTAAAATAGCTCATCCAATGGTGTGACACATTTTTAACTACATCGTCACAAATAGCAACACTGTAATTACATATAAGAATTCACTGAAGTAAATATCTAATTTCTGAAGTGTCAGACAACAGGCAGTGTCATACAGACTACAGCTCAACATTTTAGTAGTAATCAATTCAACTAACAATAGAGCTGATTGACGGGAAGCTCTACGCTATTAAAAGCCAAACATAACAAAAACCAGATTTTGTCTAAGCAATGAAAAATGTATGGACCATCTACACTCTCTCTTCATGTTGTCCTCCTGCAGGAAAATATAGTAACACAGCTGAGAGCTGAAGCAGGCTTATTGCACCATCTTTAATTAACCTCCAAGTCTGAACTGTTGCACAAGACAGTAAGCATTGGCCAATTGCTATACTCCATTTTTTGTGAGCTATTATTCCTGGATCCAGGAGAAACTGCAAAGGAATCTCCGCATACAGAATTTCTTACTTGGTTCATACTGGCTAATAATTACTATTTGTTTGATTTCTAGAGTTAAGAAGCTAGCTTTAATGATCACCTAGGATGTGCAACTGTGAGAACAGTAGCAGAAACAGACATTAATTGTTACTACCACCATAAATGCTATTCTTTAAAAAAACACCTGTTGTTGTGGTTCTAGTACACAAGCAAATACACAAATTGTTATGGGATCACAGTTAAATTAAAACACAAACTCCTTTTCAAACTGAGTTCTGGGCTGTGGTTTTCCTTATTCACTATGTATTCGCACACTGGGAAGTTAACCAAACAAAGTCTACTATGGCAGTGTGAGGATCAGCTATAGAAAAACAATTGTAATAACCTGTAACTATTGTCTTCTCCTCTTGACCTTAAAGGTTCACTGCCATTTCTCCATGCAGCAAGAATAACCTGAGACATTCCATCTTTCTATGACATGACGAATGAGCTTCGATTAAAAGTAGCTAAAAGAAGAAAAGCTACTAATGTGTTTTATACAGTCACTGATCAGTTCCTGACGTGTAATATTTCATTTGCTTTAGGACATTAAGAAATGTTGTGTACCTAAAAACAACAGCTTGTATGATAGTACATCTATCATTACATGCATCATAAAAACAAGAAGGACATAAATTTGTTTCTGCCCGTTAAAGTCTAATTACCTGTAAAATCATTACTTGGCACTTTAACAAATTGACACAATCAACTTAATGATCCTTAGCATATTAAAATTTGCAATGTGTTTCTGCTTGCTGCCTGTCCAAACCACAGTAAATGTTTGCTGGTTCAGATGACATCATAGCAAGGGTCAGATCTTAAATTTTTCTGTTAAGTACCAGTAATTGCAATATTGTCACTTGGTATAGTACCTGTATTACCTCACCGGTCCTACAGCTTGGCATGATGTTACAGAGAGAACTTTGTAGCATTTTCTCTGTGCAATTATACTAAACACTACTGTCCTATGTAGTGTTCTTCCTTAACAGTTGGAATGACATGTAACAATCATGTTCAGAATATGACCTTCAGGCAATGCTATATGTGACAGTATCATCCATAATAGTTTACAATCACTTTTTTTTCCCATACCTAAGTAAAGATATCCGTGTTATAAAAGACGTGATGAGCTGCAAGACTATTCCTTCTGACCACCCACCTTTAGCTCTGTACCCTGATTTATTTTCTTCACAGCATCTTCTAGCAGTCCAAGAAACATGACTAGAAATGAAGTTTATTTTTTTCCTGACTGAAATAAAAGTTTTCTCCTCTGTGAAAATTACAGTAGCCAGATGCATGGGAGAAAACCAAACCGCCTTAGAACAAATATATAAGTTGAAAATCCTGTGGTACCTAGGAGATAATAACTATCCATGGCTGTTGATTTTAACTCTCAAAAGTCCTATGTTCAATGCTGGAATATTTTCAGGCATGAAAGATTACTTAAAAGTAATGAAATCACTTCAAATAGAGTTTTCTACTTCAAAGCCATTTAGAGATAAAGTCATTAGATATTGAAGGAATGTAACTTTGCAGGTGCTCTGCTGCTCTTAAGTACATGTGCCATTTCTTCTGAATTCCAAAAACTGTGCAGAGCCTCTAAATTCTTAAAGCTATGGTATCACCTAGGAAAAAACAAAACAAAACAAAACAACCCAAGAATAGCTAAATACACTGTTTCTGTGAAAGATATCAGTATACAACTATGAGATGCTACTGCCTTGAAAAATAAGGCTTTTGTGAAGAATAGCCCAGTCAGAAATATGTCCTAAGAATGACTACTAAATGTTGGTATTAATTACAAGTTTGTTACAGTACAGCCATGGAAGTTTGCCCCCCCTTGACATTATTTTGTTACAGTTGATCACAGACTGTCACATTCTTCCATAAATACCTTTACAGAATATTACAGTGCATAATTTCTGAAATTTCAGAGATAAAATATCAATAAAAGATAGAGAAAAATCAGAATATATTTTACATAGCCCATAACATGACAGATGTTTACTCTGTAGACAGAATAAACATCAAGAAAAGATTATGTGTAAATTGGCACATACTAAGCAGTCATTCTCTCTTATTTTTCCATTAACTCTGTTTGAATAGGGAGAATTACCCTCTAACAAGAAAAATGAACTAGGAAATGGAGGTTCACCACACACACGTGTGCTCTCACCCAATGAATTCACTAACTGAACAGATGATGGTTGTGTTAATAATGTTACTATAAAAAATATAGTATGGTACCGTATGTGAGAAGGGATGTGAAAATATGATCTGATACACCTAAAGCAGCAATGGCATTTTTTGGTTTTACAGTATGGAATTACAGCAGTCTTTCATATGTTACATTTCAAAAGTATAACATAAAACTTGCAGGCAAAGCACAGTCCTTACTCCCATGCAAGAGCTTTCTCAACAGGAAAGGGGAAAAGAAAGAAAATTAAGGAAAATCTACTAAAATATACAGGTACCAAGTATTGCCAGACATCAGTCCTCCCTCGTGCACTACTACAGTTTGAAAGAAGAGTAGGAATAATGCTATGAACATGAGTGCAAGCACTTTTGTTTACAGTTTTCTGGCTAGCAAAAAATCTTCATTGAAATTACAGACTAGTAGCAGAATAACGGTACAGAGCAGACTTGGAGATTCTATTTATTTAGTTTTCACATTCCTTTCCAAGTGGCAGCGATTGCAGCTTTAAAAACAAGATTTGGATCCCCACAGCAGAGACCTTTATTCTGCTTCCAATTCCATCTTACATGAGATACTGCACTGAGTCAGTTTTGGAGAAGGAAGCTGCTTTCTAAATTAGGACAGTGTAACTACTGCTGATAAAGAAACACGTCTTTAGGAAAAAACCCAACCTTAGAATGTATTAGAAGATACATGCAGAGAACCAGTACTTCACTCCAGGGAGATTCTCTGTAATAGTAAACTATTACCAGCATAAGGATTATCCAATTTAGCTATCCTTATTTAGCCCCCTTTCAAGAGTTCTAAAGCTACCTTCCCAGTACTTTTGTTCCACTCATATAGGTTTAAAATTTTTATTCTTAGGTTACTTTAATAGTCCTTATCCTCATATTTAGAAAGTACAACAGAACACAAAATGTTTTCATTTTCTTTTGCTTGTCTCTTTATAGAACTTCCTTGATTTCTCCCCATAGAAGAACCTTCTTTCCATTTTCATGGCCACTCTCTGAATCTTATCTATTTATAATATATATTTATATCAAAAGACATAATTAAAACTGAAATCAATGGAAGACACCGATGATCAGATAGCCGCTTAATGAAGGCACCAGAGAAACCCCTTAATGCGTCAAAAAAAATAAAAGCTGACAATACAGCATGTAACTGTCTAAGGTTTCTGTGATCTTTGTTTAGTTGTATACAAATGAAAGGGAGAGAAAGATTGTACTATATTATCTTGAATAACTTTTTTTCCCTGAGTTATTTTGAAGCTATCACACTACAACTGTAATCTTCAAATTAGAAAAAGTGAAATATTTTTAAAGACGGAGTTTAAGATAGTAGTTCTTGCATTTAATCAATCCTTACACTGACATATTACCAACTTATCTTCTAATTAAAACAAGACAGTATCTCGATCAACAATTAATCACAGGCAGAAACATCAATATAAGAGAGTCATTATGTGATTGGATTTGTAACCTTCATAATTTTTCATTTCTTCTTTATCTTCTCTACAATAAAAGTCATCTAATGGACTAAAATATTAAAATATTTTTACCCTTTCTATGCTAAGGATGTTCTTCCTACATCTGTGATACTGGAAATCTCTATGAAATTCTACAGGTAAGAAAATTACCCTTCACCAAGTTCATCCTTAAAAGTACATCCCAGGTCAAAAAAAAATGGGTGTGTTTACATGCTTCCCATGCCATAGACTCTTCTGGAAGATGCACTAACTAAAAGACGCACTTCTACCACTGACTACATTATTCAGACTGGACTAGAGACAGACCAAAGTAAAGTCCCCTGAAACGTATATAAGGACAATTGCACTACCTGCTTTTCTCTATAGATCTGCTCCTCTTAGAAAGTGCTACTTGCTAATGTAGACATAAAAGTTCATTCTGGTAATATCTGAGGCAAAGATGCTGTAGAATCCCTTTCAGAAAAGTCAGCTATAACTCAAGGTAGCTTCCCTCCCCCCCCCCCCCATTTCTACTAAAAGACCATTCTGTCAGTCAGCCAAACTAAATTTATTAATAGCCAGTTTACGGACAGTTGTTCTTAGGCTAACATCATGCTTCATAAATCTCTTTCCTCCATTTCTACTAATTATCTTCATTGTATTATGATAGATATTTGGAGGGAATTATTTTGGGTTTTTGTCAGAACAGCTTTTTCACTTTTTGCTTTTTGTTCCATATGTCTAGCAGTTTGTATTGTGCTTTAGGAACCATGATTTTTCACCAAATGTATTTCTAGACATGGTGGAGCACTTGTTCCTACAGCTGTACATATTCATCTTAGAATTGGGACAAAATAATTCAAATTCAGCGAAGAGGCTGACATTTTTCTTGGAGCATTCTGCTTTAATCCTATTTGCACTTTCATAGGAAGCCAGTTCCTGCTGAACAACGAGATGATACTGGTACAGGTCTCCTAAGGGGCTCTCTTCTGTATCCACTCATGGAAAATCTCACTCATGGGAAAGGCAAAACATTTAAAAACATTGGATTTAAAGTGCTCAAAACAGGAAAGCAACAAATGTGCACGTAATGCTTAATGAAATAGTATACTTTATGAAAATTTCAGAAAGGGAAGTAATTTGTCCTCGTTCCTGCCTGAACTGTAAAAAACTGTAGTGGAGATAAATCCCAGGAGTAGTGCAAATTCGGGCAGTATTTCTATAAAGTGCTGGGGGAAAGGGAGGAGGAACCTGGAGTTTGGAAGACTCAAACATGAGAGCAAGGAAGAGATTTTATGACTTTGAGTTCTCTTGCCATTGAGAAAAGCTCTTTCCTCTTTTATGCATAGACATATCTTAATACAAGTACCCAAAAGAAATTCAGTAAATTTAAATTAATTACTTGTTTATTAGTAAGAATTTAGTCATTACTGATTAATTTAGAAACTACTAGATAGCTTGCAAAAATCCAAATGTCCTCACCTATTTCTAAGGGGAAGTACTGTTCTGTACATTAAAGGAACAATTATGAAAATAATTAGAGGTCTTTTCTCTAGATAAGTGCATGTGCCTCACTAACATTAGTAAGAAACATCCTTTCATAGTGATGGGAGAATAAATATACCCCATATGCAATTAGGCACACATGGCTCAGAGGAAAAAGGAACACCAAACAACCAGAAGCTTGTTGCCTCAGTTCAGGTCAGTAATAGTTACAAGAAATAGGAGTGATAATTTACTTCCCAGAAAAATGTAGAGCTGGTAAAACTGCTGTCCAAGCACACAGGTACAGTTCCTTGCTATTTCATTTGTATTTTGCTGTAACAATAAGTTCAGGCCTGCAGGCTTTAAAACATGTAATAAAGAAGCTGAAATTTAGAAGTCACATTGCTTTTAAGTGGGGAGTCTGACACAGAAGACCACGAAGAAGCAAAATCAGAAAGTTGAGGATGAAGCCATACTAATAGTGCACTAAAAGCTAGAGGCAGACTATTTCCACTTGAATTTTGAGTCAGAAAGGTCCTGTTGCTATAATTTCTGTGATTGCCCATGTTCTTATCTAGCAATTTAGAGCTAACATGATAGATTGATGACTGGGTATTTTTCCTTCATTTCATTTGGTTCCTTTTCTCTCCATTGTGTTTGATCTCTCTCCTTCCCTTATCATTCCTTGTTTTTTCCTATGTTCAGAATTATTCTCTACAGAGCATTTCACTAGATATTAATCCAGTCATTGCTTCTCAAACATATATCCACAATATTAAAAACAAAAGAGCAGGCATGCTACACTGAAAAAGTTGATCATAGGTACTTGTATTAATTCAGATTGGTAATATTTTGTCAGCAACTGTGTATTTGAACTTGTTTTCAGCTAGCTGGAATTTAAGACTAGAGAGTCAAGAGGAACTTACACAATCAATAGAGGCTGTTACTCCTGAAACTGGAAACGCAAACTTTAGGCTGCTTCTGCAAAAATAACAAAATTAACATACTGGGAAAAATATTAAACTTCAATGACTGATTTTCCTAACGCTTCAAATGTGCCACGCTACTGACTCTAGGACTATTACCAATGATGAAGAACACAAAACAACAGCTTGTACCTTCAGGATATCACAAATGTATGCTGTATAGCACTATGACTCTCTTCTCACATTTTTCAAAAGAAAAAGTAGAAACCGTATGTAAAAGGAAAAGGAAAGAGCTGTGTCATAACAACCACTTTTAATAGTTTGGAAGAATAATTTAAAGATCAGGAACTATCACAATGGAGGAGAAAACAGAGACTGAGAGGAATTCCACTTCCAAAAATGATGGCAAGATTGCACATGGCACTAAAGAAAGGAGTATGGCCCCTGTTTTATAGGAGTACTTCAGCGCATGACAAATTTCAAAGTTTATCTTTGATATTACAGCAGTGATTATCACAGCCTGCATCCCTATCATAAGGGCTCCATATGTGACATTTCTAAATTTGCATAAATTTACATTGAGGTTTCAGCTCATATGTTTCCCCACAATTGCTTCAGTGTGGATTACTGAGTGTTACCGAAGCTGTTTTACACGTAATAACTTTCATATTTACCTATATTTCATTCACATCAAATACTTTGTTTCTTTGCCACATATGAACTATCAGGCTTTTGGTCTCATCACTGAACTTCCATTAGATGCCTAAAGAAAAGCTCAAGCAGTATAAATGGTGCTCTTCTTACTTTTCCCTGGGTGTATAGAAAGACACAGAAGGTATCTGCAGCTCTACTTGAATTTGTAGTTCAAGTAAAGAAAGAAAAAAAATACTCATGTTTTCAACCTGTCAGATGTACTATAAGATTCACAATCACTAAAACAGTCATTATAGACAAGAAAAATCAATGTGATGCCTTTTCCAAAAGAAATATCATTTCAGAAAACAATCCTTTAAAAATGGATATGTATACATTAAGCAAATTATATCATTATCAGGTTTTTTTTGATTAAATCTTCTTCTGAAGGAAAGACTGTACATAAAACAATTCATACTATCAGATACAATATTTAACATCATTTTATCAGGAAAAGACGGACCTCTAAGAATAAGCTTCCTAGATTATACCACAGAAATTACACCAGCCTTCTTTCAGAATTTGATTAGGTGAAGAGGTAAATCATAATCAGTGCTTGTTATCACTGTAGTCTATTTTTATTAACAATAACCTTCCCAACATGAGCAGTAAGCCAGAGACCTGAATTTAAATTCAGTTACTTTTAATCTAATGAAAATGCTGTCTTTTAAAGCATCATGACTCAACACAGCAATTTTTCTATTTCTTTTTGGTTTAGACTGAACTTATTACTTCTCAGAGGACAGTCTTGTAACAATGCTTTATTCTGCAAAGTACTCCAGATGATGATGATGATCCGTACAAGATTTATTACTGCTTTCCTACAAATAAAATGAACGAACGGGATTTTTGAATCCAGATGTTTAGCGTTACTAATAAACCACAAAGACTACAGTACATGTAAAATCCCAGTCATTCCAGTTCTATGTAATCGTTTTGTTGCCTATTACATATTAAAACAAACAACCAAGATTTGGTTTAGATCAATTTCCTCCTTACACACTAATAATAATGAATGAAATAATAAAAATTCCAACTCATTTAACTCTTAAAATGAACCAGATTTGGAATACTGGAATTTGCTGAAAGTCTGTCCTTTCTACAAATACAGAATCACAAACTATTAACAAGAGAAAAATCATACCTATTAAATTATAAAGAATTATCTAGCTAATGTAAGTTTAATTAAGCATATACTCCTGACACAATATTTTAATGTTCTACATTGTTTATTCCAGTGTAGAGAGACTTTGTTTTAATAAATTGATAGAGATTTCTCTTGTCATGAGTTCTGCTAATCCTTAATTGGAAATCATTTATTATACTTACCAGAAGTTGCAGTTACAGTTATAAAGGGGAGAACCACCAAGTAGCTCACTAATCATAATAATTAAGTAAACACTGGAACACAGGGTCGTGGGGCTGGTTTTTTTGTTGGTTTTGTGGGGTGTTTTTTTAAGTGCCATTTTTACATTAATTTCTTTCTTTCAAATAAAAGCTTCTGGGATTAGCTTAAAATGAACAACAGTAAAATAAAATATTGGGACAAAGATTCTACTCTACCACCCTTTTGAGTACACGTCTCCACAGCTGATTTTATAAAGAGAAAATACAGTATTTTAAGCAAGAGACGCCAAATACCAGATGAACTTCAGATTTGTGCTTCTCTAAACAGATTACTCAAGACAACACTCCAGAGACAATACTCCAGACCTCTGCGTATTCCTGTTGCCCTGCTCTGCGAGCATTTTCTTCCAGTTCTACCACCTCGAGACACAGGTGGTACTAGAACTTTAGGTACTCTTAAGGATATCAGCAAACCAGAATTCCTGCAGGGATACAACATCTTTGGTTACACTCTCAGTTTCTGTTGGATGTCTTTTCGTAGTTTGCTTTTCTGACTGCTGTTCAGGTTTGAGCTTATGTTCTTATTATCATAACCCTAGGATTGCTCTCTACACTAAGAAGTTCATAAGTATTTTCATCCTTTTACATTTACCTATACCATGCTCTTTGGTCATTGTTTTGTGTTGTCACTGGGAAACTTGTAAAAGTCCTTTTGCCGTTCCTCCCACCTGGCCCTTGGCGATACCGTGCTGCAAAAGTGCGTGGAAAAGCTCTTAGCTGCATCAGGCTGTCACAAACATGTTTGCCTGTGGACACTATTGTAGAGTGTATTTGAATTGGATGCTGTGTCTGTTTATGAAAGCATTCCCTGTCTCCTTTTGTAAGCCAGGCTGTCCAGTCACTGCTTCAGTCACATAGATATTAGATAATATTGTTTAAATTTTTTTGGATATTGTTTCTAATTAGATAATCTGTTTAGTCATGACTTCATGAGATTTTAAGATTTTATTACTGAGTTATGTGAAAGCCACGTATGTTGCTAATCAGAAAATGGAATAAAACTAAATTAAGAAAAATAGGAAAGAATCGATCTAGAATTTTAGTGTAGTTTTTTTGAATCTTTATCCACTTTAAAAAAGCGCATAAGAGGTTGAGGATACCCTCCACTAACAAAGAATACAGAGACTAAAACAATATAAAGACCAAAGAGCACACTATTAATTGCTACATACAGGATCTGCAGCATTAGCTATGACAGCTGCCACTTAATATTAAATAGCCATGTTTAAACATTCAAAGACAATACTTTTTCCTCATAATCAAGCGTGCTATGTGGGAAGAAGCCAACACACTACCGCCAGCCTTACCGAAAAAAAATAATAATGTAATATTTCATATTTTTAGACACCTGTGTAGTGCCAAATATTACCATGAAAACATCACCAGTAGAGAAAATGCTGTAAGGATTAAGTATTCATGGAGACAAAGGAAATACTAGGAAGATATGGGGCTTGCCAAAGTCAAATGGATCAAGCTTCTGAATTAGCACATGCCATTTAAGGGAATGTGCTTAGTTAACTCTTCCTGTACTGATCATCCTGATAACAGGTGGCTGCTCCCAAACAGTTTGTTCTTTGTGTTTAAAATAAATGGTCTGGAAACACGTGGAGTCCTGTATCACCTCATACAAGCATGAAGAATCTACTTTAGTTTTAATTTTTTCAGGTATGCAACCTAAACAAACAAGTTGGATTTGCTGGCAGTAATACAGCCTTAATCAGTATTTTAATTACTACTAAAATAGCATGCATTTCACTTTTTTATTATAAATGAAAGTTTCAAGTTTTAATTAGAAGTGAAAGAAGAAACAGAAAAATAACTCTAAAATTGATATTAAGGTTGCATATAGTTTGCATATTCAAAGCCCACAGCTTGGTAGGCTGGAAACAGAACTGATACAGACACAGATCTGGAGAACATACGTCAATAGACATGCAAGACACAAGGAAAACAGATAATAATACATGCCTGGCAGTTCCTACCAAGGTCATCGTGCAGCCACCTCGCCTCCCCATGAGGTGATACCTTGAAAAATAAATGCAGAAGTTCCTTTTTGCTCATCCTAAGGTGAAAGCAATTTGGATGATATATACATATACTAATAACATACCTGTAGTCCAATACTTCTGCTCCAGCCTATTTTGCTCGTCATTAGGATTTGAACTTAAATATTCTAACATAACACACCAGTTCTGTTTTGCATGGAAAATTCTACTGAAGAAAAGCGATGATAAAAATCATCAGCCACACTATTTGGGTAGTCAGTGCTATTTTTATCTATAAAGCAACAGCTCTTGGTGACTTATTCAAATAGTTTTAATGACTATTTCTAACTTCAAAGGAAAGATAATTCTAATTGTGAGTGCATGTCTCCAGTTTAGCCTATGAAAGTGAACTCTTCAAGGACCTGCCCAGCCCTCAGGGGGTAAACAGCAAGTTCACATTCAACTCTTTGCCAAGAGCTCAACCAGGACTCAGTTTACGCTAAGATGGAAACCAGCACCCCAAAGAGATCCACTATTCAAGGTGCAACTCTTAAATCTGACCCATTCATAAACTGCTGCCACTACATAACTCTCTCTTACTTTTCAAAAAATGAAATTATCAGTTTGATAAATAAAGCAAAATATAAGCTGGGCCTTATCATGAAAAGATACCCGAAGTTGTCCTCATATATCAAATACAAAATACGTTCCTTCTTTGTTCACACTTAGCCCATGCCACAAAACATAGATCACTGAACCAAGCCATAAGTTATTTGAAATTTCAGAACACCATTCCAATTGAAGTATAGCTAACATGAGTCTTACACTGATCCACTTCTATGGTAATTATGTGAAATTAAGTAAATTTTCACTCAGCAGTACTCCATTTAATAAAATTGCAACCTATGTTTTTCTTATTTATGAATTCAAGTGCATGGACTCAATGTCTTGGAAATGTTTTCAAAGAAACCTCCAGAAAAGCATTAACTGCCTAGATTTAACAGAGAACATGATTTATGTTATGTCCTTTTGATAATTACTCTATCTGAATTAAAAGCTCAATTTTGTATTTTGAGAATTGCTGGAGTATTTTATATTATATTGTTACACCATTTTTTTGCTGAAATCAGAAAAGATGACTGGACTATACCTTTGTTTCTGGTGTATGCTTCATTATATCATGACTGTAGTCCAATTTTAATTTAAATTTGAGGACATATTACATTTTTCTCTTAATACGTTTTCTTCATTGTTACAGCCAAAGTTATGCATTTTAGCGTGAAGTACTTATCTTGCACATAGAGACTGGATCCAGCATACTGGGGTTAAAGCATAAGTCCGAGAAGATGGGGTCAGATATAAGAAAAAGAGCTGAAAACCAACATATGTAAATTAAGTACTTTAGGTAAATTAACATCAAACTGTTTAATGGAAAAGGAAGGAAAGCAGGAATGCCACTCAGTCTTCCTCTTAAATGCATAAATGCATATATTTGCTTTTCATTATTACCTTTCTGTCTTGAGTATCTTTTAGTCACAGACATCTCTCTGTAGCTTTAATTACTAGTTTCTATGGCAAGATATGGTACAGGGTAAATATGCTGCCTTTGCTTGTGATCACAGAAAGTACTAGAAATACACTGGTTTTGCTTGTAAAGATCTCAGTCTTTGAACTCTTTCTGTGAGAATTTGGAAGTGTAGCTAAACAGCTACTCAAACCAAGTTTCACAAATGTTGGATGCTTAAATTTAGCAGAGGAGGCACACAAAGAACTAGCATCTTCTCATGAATTTAAAACAAAAAGTTGGTAATCTGGTTTATTTGCATGTAAGAGTGAGAGATGTAAGAACTTAAACTTTGCTTTAAGGGAAAATATTCAACAAACCACTACCTGTGGAGCTGCTGGGCCCTTTGTAGATTGGGTCAAACTAACCTTGAAATACTGATTAGATAAAATTAATAATGTATTTGCTCCTGTAATCCTAGTTTTTCACACTTTAATATAGGAAAGGCCATCTTCAGTGATTTTATAGACTCACCAAGAACACGTATTAGCACAGCAGTATGTCTGGTTGCAGCAGAAATACAATTATGTAAATTAGATATGTGTTCCCTGAAGACTGCTAATAGAATGATTGACCTATATACCGTTTAATTTGTTCTCACGCTTTCTCTTTATTGTCTTCCAGCTGCACCAGAAATTAAAACTTGTTAAACTGCATCGCTCCCCAATTATATATCAAAGGTGCTTGTGTCACTTTGTGTCAGAAGCAATTAATAGTTTGCATGCTCCTTATTGCCAGCAATACATCGAGGTTTGGTTTGGTTGGGTTTTTTTGTTGTTGTGGTTTAAAAAACAAACAACCAGTGCCTCTATAGAGCCTGTATATTAAATTCCTTGGAAAAGATCTCAATTTACAGTTGCTGCCACTGCTGTTAATAACCCTAATGAAATTGTTTTGAGAAATATGCTAAGGAACAGGTAATAAGCTAAAAAGAGGAACCTTTCCTTTAAAAAAAAAAGTAGAAAAGATGTTTGCAACTATTGCATAAACTGCGTTGGAAGCTGGACAGTTGTTCTTATTTAAGAAATAGATTTCAATACACATTCTCTGTTAATGCATTGAAGGTACTATAACATTATCTATTCAGTATGTTGTCCTGAATCAAAGTCCAAGTAGGGGAAGAAAAATATTTTAGTAGGTGTCAGTGGACCACTGGTTAAGCCTTCGCTATTTGTGAATAAGTCTTATTTTGCTACACTTCGGCTGATCCCAATAAACATTTGCAGCCACGTAAAATGCAAGTGTTAAATGAAATACTAAATTAAACACATATTTAACTTTAGTTCCTAGCCAGAAAATGGATTTGTCTTTAAAACAGATCAACTTATCTCCTCAGTAGTGGGGGTGTACATATCCCGGGAAAAAGAGAGGTTCTTTAGGGATGGATTGGAATACGTTTCAACTGGAGTTTCTGTCATTCTTAAGTGATAGAATAAAGCTTCTTCTAAAGGACAGAATGCTTTTAGTTTGTCTCAGAAAAGTATAACAAAAAACATTTACACAAAGCCAGCAGTACTATGAAGATTGTACTAAGCACAATCAGCATCTGACAGCTTTTTGATGTGCTTTGCACCACCTCCCAGAAGACTGGGGACAGAGAAGGATTACTTACTGAAATAAACTCAGTGCCAAGCATGCACTGGATTGGGTTGTGAGTAGTCAGACACGTTTACGCTGCTTGCAACCCTAGATTCACAATGAAGAGACAGTAGAGAAAGCAGAAATGCTATGCAAAGGTATTGCAATTTTTCTGATAAGTTTGCTTAGCATTAAATAACAAATTCTGAATAAAAATGAACAGAAGAATTTGACTGTGCAAAGTTGATAAGGTATATGACAATGTAAAGGAGAGCAAAAGTGTATTTCTTCATCATTTTCTGTGTCCATAGCAGCAATATTTAGGACCACAATTCTCTTGAGGGCTCTCAAACCACATTCAGCCCTTCAGAACCCTAAATAAGTCTTCAAAAAGTTGCATGAATTACACCTATCTTTTGAGGTTGAACAGGTCAAGAAATCAAAGCAGCAAAGTAGGTGCAAAATTCTCTTGTAGTATGGGGAGCTAAAACAATGGGCACCCAACTCATTTTCCAAAGGTGTTTGGACTTTGACATTTTAAATCTGCTGTCACTGAAATTGGTGCCTAAAATCGACTGTCAGTTTCTGGATTACACTTTGCAGGATTATTTGCTGAAAGCATTTTTTAACCAGCTTTATTTTTCTGTGGGTTTTTTTTTTTTTTATAGTAAATTTGCTTTTCTTAAGGTGCAAATATTTGATGGTGAACAAAGCAAAAAATGAAAAGGGGCATGTAAACTCTTATGCTAAGCGGTAACATTCAGCATGCATCAGAAGGTAAAGAAACATGTCACTGAGGTCTGACAGCAATGCAAATTGGTACACTACAACGACAATATTCAAGTCAGATAATTACAAAAGTTTTCCAAGGACATCTAGGTGTTGGGGTTTTTTTCCAAGCTACATTTTTTAATGCAACTCAGAGTCTCTTTTCTTTGCATCAGGCAATATAACACACACAGCAGAGCCTCTGGAGCCTACAGGGAAACTTGATGTGCATGTAATAAGAAATGGAAGTGTTTCACCTTGATTGAGCTATGTTTTGCTGTAGATAGTCTTTAATTGAGTATGACAAGTGCTTTGATTCAAGTTTCAAAGCTGTTGTGCCAGGTGAGCTTTGTGATCTCTCACTGAAGTTTATTGAGAGTCTTACCTGAGGTCTTTTCTTTATTTAAATCACATTTGTCTCTTCCTAAAAACAATTAAGTTTAGCAGTAAGGATGCTAAAAAGGCTTGTACAGCCGGGGCAGGGCAGGTGGAGAAAATATAACACATTTCATGATCTCAGAAGAGTAGAGTGAGATGCAGGTTCTGAACAAATACTTTTTTGGGGGTGCTTTTTATCATTTCCATGCTCGTATTTGGACTTGACTTGTGCTCTGTTATACACCTATGACACTGATTGTTAAATCTTAGTAAATGTAAGTAATATGAGGTCAGGCTTGTGACCTGAAATATCTTGCTTTTCATTCTGTTGTTTCTTAACGGTTTAAAAAGTAGGCATCAGGCTGAACACCAAAACTCAACTTCTCTATTTCTATGAAAGAAAATACTTTTAACTTTGCAGATTAAATCATCTGCTTGGATTCAGTTAAAATTGTGTACTTCCAGGAAGAGAGAAATACAATAAAGGAGAAAATACCAAGGTTCCCCCTGCCCACACCAAAAGCTCTCGGCATATTAGGTATTATCCAGTCAGCTTCCTGTAATTAATTTTCCATAAGGTAAAAAGAAAGTGCCTCCAGTTTCTTTCAGATGCAAGGATAAACATTCCTTCAGTTAAAATTTTACATTTAAATGCAGAAATTTAAAATTTTTGTTGAAACTGTAGATGGTATATAACCAAGATTTACTTGTTAGATAAGGTGCCTTCCTATTCAGCCTGTGCTCTACGATCTGCCTAAATTATTTAACAGATTCTGACAATTCAATAGACTGATGCAATTTATAAACATTTCCCAACACCTGCATACCCTACTAGCCATTCTGCATGTTGCACATTCTGGAAAAAAACCAAAGTCGTTTCAAAAGTGAATCACATTTGATACTGCAAGAGAAACTTCAGAGGTCTGAAAATTATAATGTCACAGCTATAAAGTAAATAAAACATCATATATTAAGCAAACTGTTTCATATATCTTCAGTATGTGTAGCAGAGAATCTGTTTTGAAGCAGTATTTTTCGTCCATTTAAAATTCTAGTTTCTCTGTCCTACCTGATTGTATTTTTATCTGTGTACTTACTATAACAAAACAACGAGCATAGTTGATAGAGATGCATATTCTTATTCTGAAATGTTTCATGAAATGCAGCAAGTCCACAAAAAAAGTATGCAGAAAAGGTAAAGGAGATTTAACTTCAGAGGTCCAGATAACCATGTGGACAAATATCCACATGGCTATCTTAAACTTGTAACTTTAGGTACTTGAGAAAGAACCTAGTGTACTAACCTTGCAGCTTTGTCAGTGGAGAGATGAGCTCCTCTGCTGGGCACCTATGTTCAGGACACCTACTTCAATTTACCCTGTACAAGAGGCTACTGCTTTCTTTCATCTGAATCCCCCCACTGAACTATGACATTGAACTCTCTCTCTCTCATACGTAGTGAAAAACATTCTTGATATGAACTCCTAGCTCAGACCAAAAAGTATTTGTACTGGGAGAAAGGCATTTTAGATACTGAAATTGTAAATGGAGATAAACAGCGGAAGATGTCAGATGTATCTGAAAGAAAAATCATTTGACAAGATGGATTCATTAACTCTTCATTCTTCTTCAATAAAATGATTTTCTGTCCTGTTTTTCAGCATTCACACCTCTCAATCTGGCAGGGATGCAGTTTTCAAATATTGGCGCTTATTAATTTTTCTTTTTTTGGCCCCTGCTCCCCCGCTGCCACCCCCGCCAAACAGCACTGACAGAAATGCAGCTGTTAACTCATAAGCTGTGTCTCAGGCATCCTGAGACATGTGGCAGAAAAAATACATTCATATTAAAATGTTCTGAACAGGTCAATGACATGTTACCAACATGCTGACAGAAGCAAATACTATAGGCATTTCTGCAAACAGTGATCTCCATATGTAGAGGTTTGTAACAGAAATATCAGAGCTGCTGCGAATGAAGTATGAGTGGAAATTCAGGTTTAAACACCAGAAGAAAACAGCAGAATATGGAGTTATAAGAACAGCTAGTAATAATAATGAAGGACACTGCTCTTAGGACACCAATTCCATGACACCATTCTCAGAAACAACACTGAAGATGTTTCTATGTCACAGCCTCCATTCTGACAACACCACCAGAACGGAAGGCGCAGGAGGATGCCAGAAAGGCTCCTCACCAGGAATGGAGATGATAGATGTATCATTCAAACAAGGGAAAACCAGAAAGTGCGTAGCAAACTGCCCTAAGATTCACGGAAGGTGAAGTAAGCAAGCTTCAGAGGCAACAGACCACACATCACAACTGATGACTTGAATGGGATATAAACAATCTGTCCAAACATCAGTTTGTTGTTGTGAGCAAAGAGGAACTGCAAAGACACAGGCAGTACTTGCGAGCCGGTATCCCTTGTCCACTGTGTCGTGAACAAATTATCCTCGCTAGATTACTCATATGCATACACCACCCTGGCACTTGTGAGCTCCTACATGGAAGTATGGAGTGGGTAAGTCAACTTACCTAAAGATTTTGTATAATAAGATCACCTTCATAAGATCTTGCAGTTAATTTATTACAGTAATTTCCCTGCAGATAAATTAAAAATATGGATTTGTTTTTTTCCTGTATTTTCTCACTTCCTAAGCACACCATAGCAATTGAGAGTTTTTTGTGGCAATAGTTGTAAGAAGCGAAATTTAGGCCAAATAGTTTATTAACTGTGATGTCATATAGTGCACCTATACAGTTATATGAATTGTCAATGTGTAATTCAGGCCATATTCTTTGCTACAGTATAATTCTTCTTAAGAAAAAGAATCAATCCCACATGATTTATGCAACTCTTACTTCAAAGTTTTGAATATTCATAACAATCCCAACAATCTGTAGGCAAAATATATCCATAATAATTCACAAATCATTTAAAATAATTAGTACGTTAGAGAATTTTCATTCTGTGATCAATAATTGAACAGTTAAAGGGGTAAAATCTGCCAAATGAATTATTCATGGTAAATGTCTCACCCAGTGCAAGCACAAACTTCAAAGAATACAGTCACGTTCTGTTCCTTCAAAAAGTAACATTGAATTAACAGCATCAGAGTTTCAGATCCCACAAGGAAAAGCTCATATTTAGTATGTTGTGGGAATCATATGGGAAGCAATATACGGTTCAGCATAAGCCATATAAGCCAGGGTTAAACTGACAATAGCAACTTTATCAATAAACCTGGTTTTGATAGCTTCAGAGATAATAATAAAAATTTCCACTGCTATAATCAAATCTGAGTCAAATCTAATAATCCCACTTAACAGCATGGATAACGCTACACAAACACTCAAACACACAACATGCAAACAGTCCACAAGACTTAGAACAGATTCTGATGCTCACTTCTAAAAAAAAAAAAAAAAAAAAAAAAGAAGAGTATTCTTTAGTTCTTTGGCAAGCAGTATAAAGCGTGATGGCTTCAGACAACAGAACTAAGGCTATTTTCATTAACAGACAACCTCTCTTTTTTCAAAGGATCTTTTTGCTATAGAGATGTAGCAGAGTTTTTGAATCGTTGCTTTTAAATCAATGAACTGTTTTATTATCTTCCCCCTCAAAAAAATCACAGAACAGTAGGCATTGGAAGGGACCTCTAGAGATCATTTAGTCCAACCCCACTGACAAAGCAGGTTCGCCTAGAGCAGGTTGCACAGGAACACATCCATGTGGGTTTGTTGTTTTTTTTTCTTTCTACTCAGCCAGTCATGCCCTTGTAGAAGGCAATCAGATTGGTCAAGTATGATTTCCCCTTGGTGAATCCCTATTGACCACTCCCAATAACCTTCTTTTCCTCCACATGCATGATGACATCCAGAATGAGCTGTTCCATCACCTTTCCAGGGATGAAGGTGAGGCTGATTGGCCTGTAGTTTCCTGGGTCTTCCCTTCTTGCCCTTTTTGAAGGCTGAAGTTAAATTGGATTTCCTCCACTCCTCAGGCACTTCTCCTGTTCTTCACGACCTTTCAAAGATGATGGAGCTACTGCCAGCTCCCTCAGCAGTCATGGGTACATCCCATCAGGGCCCATGGATTTGTGAGTGTCAAGTTTGCCTAAATGATCTCTAACCTGATTGCCCTCGACCAAAGGAAAGCCTTCCTTTCTCAAGATTCTTTCTCTTACATCCATGGTCTGGGATTCCTGTGGGCTGGCCTTACCAGTAAAGACTGAAGCAAAGGCGGCATTCAGCAATTCCATCTTCTCTGCATCCTCTGTCACCAGGACACCCACCTCATTCAGCAGTGGGCCCACATTTTCCCTAGTCTTCCTTTTACTACTGATATACTTGAAGAAGCCCTTCTCATATCCTTGACATCCCTTGCCAGATTTAATTCCAAGTGGGCCTTAGCCTTCCTCATTGCATCCCTGCCCTGCATACTCCAACAATGTTCCTATATTTCTCCCAAGTGGCCAGTCCCTTTTTCCACGTTCTGTAAACTTCTTCCATCTGAGTTTTTCCAGAAGCTCCTTGCTCATCCATGCAGGTCTCCTGCCTCCTTTGCTTGATTTCTTACTTCTAGGGATGCACCGATCTTGAGCTTGGAGGAAGTGGTGATTCAATATTAACCAGCTGTCTTAGACTCCACTACCTTCTAAAGCCTTAACCCATGGGATTCCTTCAAGTAGGTCTTTGAAGAGGCCAGAGTTAGCTCTCTGCCTGAAGGCCAGGGCTGTAATTCCACTTTATGCCCAGCTTCTTCCACGCAGGATCCAGAACTCCATCAGCTCATGGTCACTGCAGCCAAGCCTACACACAACCTTCACATCCCCAGCTAGTCTGTCTTTGTTTGTTAGTACAAGGTCCAGCAGCACACCTCTTGTCATTGGCTTCTCCACCGCCTGTGTCAAAAAGTTATCATCAGTGCTCTGCAGAAACCTCCTGGACTGTGTGTGCCTGGCTGTGTTGCCTTTCCAGCAAATATCAGGGTGGTTGAAGTTCCCCGTGAGAACCAGGGCCTGTGATCATGAGGCTACTTTCAGCTGTCTGCAGAAGGCCTCATAGACTACTTCTTCCTGATCAGGTGGCCTGTAGTAAACACCCACAACAGTGTCACCCATATTAGCCTGCCTCTTAATTCTTACCCATAAGCTCTCAACATGTTCTTCATCCACCCGTAGGCAGAGCTCGATACATTCCAGCTGTTCTTTCGCATAGAAAGCAAATCCACCACCTCTCCCCACTGCCCTGGCCTTCCTAAAAAGTACATCGCCACCCATGACAGCGTTCCAGTGGTGCTATCCTACCATGTCTCTGTAATTGCAATGAGATCATGGCCCTGTGACTGCACACAGATCTCTAGTTCTTCCTGCTTATTCTTCATGCTGCATGCATTGGTGTACAGGCATTTCAGAGAGGTAATCCAGCATGCAGGTTTCCTTGGAGTGATGCAAGAGGATCCACCATAGCCATACACACCCTTGAGGTGGCTGGCCTTCTGGTTCTCATCTTGGGAGGCAGCTAAGGAACATTTGTCACTGCTCTGGTTGGCCTGGCTTATTGGATGCGATGGCATGAGCAGTGCCACTTTGGACCCTGTGCCGCCGAGTCCTTCAGTGTAAAGCCTGCCTCACCAAGTTGGCCAGCCTACTGTCAAAGATTCCCTTGCCTCTTCTAGACAGGTGGATTCTATCCCTCCCTAACAGGTTATAGTAAGCAAAGAATGTCCTGTTGTCATAAAAGCCAAAATCCTCACAACATTACCAGCTACATAGCCAGAAGTTGATACGCGTTACAGGTCTATTTCTGGATGCCTCCTATCCTCCAACTGGTAAAATAGATGAAAAGATAACTTGGGCACCCATATTTTTCACTTGCTCCACCAGGGCTTTATAGTCGTCCTTAATTCTGCCCAGGTTCCGGCTTGTGGTGTCATTCATGCCCACATGAAAGAGTAAAAATGGTTAGTAGTTTGTGCACTTGACAAATTGTGGCACCCTCTCAGCAATGTCTCAGCTCTTAGCTCCTAGAAGGCAACATAGCTCTCATGACTCCCTGTCAGGTCAACAGGTGGGGACCTCAGTGCCATTTAACAGTCACCCACTACTAGCACTCATCATTTCCTCTACCAAGTGCTATTAAGTATCATTATCTACCGATTAGATAAAGAGTACAGAAGTCTAGAATCCTATGCCGGGGGATCCAGAATTTTTTTTAAAGTGATCTCAACAATAGTTGCAAATATTACCATTTATCAACTTCGAATTACATTTCAAAGTAACATTATTAATGGAAAAGATAACTTGTCAATGAAGATTAATAGAATACCATTAGAAGACATGGATTTTCTAGATTTATTAAATCAGTCTCAAAGGAGCAAATTGCGTTAGAAGATCATCTCATGGAATATTCCTGTGCATGTGTTGAAGATTTTTTTTTAATATTTATTAGTTCAATATATTAAGGCTGCAGTAATACACAAGAATTACTATCCTGATTTCTTATCACAATTGGTACAGAGCACTCAAGTATTACTCTTTAATGAGTGCTTTGCTAAGAAATATCTTATTCATGGTTTAGAGAAGAGGAAAGATTACTACAATTTCTAAGTTGCTAAATTCATTTTAGGAAAGAAACAACACAGAACAGGAAGCAGAACTGAATAATATGGAAGACCTGTACGGTATAGCACAAACTAAAAATAAATCACTACACCTCTGAAAGCAGAGAAATTTCCCCTCACTTGACTTCCATCTAGTCACTCTGATGAGGAGATAGAAGAAAATGATGGATCTTCTCTCATCCTTACTATTTTCTATTTCATAGTATGGAACTAAAAGATGAAAATCTCATGTGATGAGATTTTAATGTCATGAAATATGAAAGACAGTTAGAGATAGGAATCCTGATCTTCTGAGTACCTGAAAACAGTACAGCAAAGTACTGTAAACAGTACATTAAAGTACAGCACTATTCTCCAAAGGTTACTGTACTTTAATATTTTAAAATGCTTGTACATAATTTGCACTTACATTTCTGTTTTGGAGGAAATAGGGCTTACTCTTAGATTAATAAATTTATTTACAGGGTGAAAGGAAGCACTAGGAACAGAAGTTTTAAAGGAGTATTGGGAATAGCTGCTTACAACAATAGAGCTAAAATAAAAAGACTGTGAGCTGCTGAAATGCAGACTATTTTCTCAGGGCTTAACCAATACTTAAGAGTTGGCATCTGTGACAAATTGGTTCTGGATTATTAGTCAGACTTCAGGCTATCATTGAGGCATCAATCTCTCATTCCATGGCATCTGCTCATTCACTAACCTGTGTAGCTTTGTGTCAGATAGTCAATTTTTGTCCAAGGATTTGATAGATGTTAATGCGATTGTTTCGGCTACCATCCTTTTGTTCTAGTGATGGTGGTTCAAGCTTTACTTATTGAATCTTTTGAGACTGAAGCTTGACTGGATAATAAGACAGAAGTTTTAAATTCATCTCCCCCTCTCTCCTGCCAGAGAATAGAATTCCCTACTTAAGAGATATTCAGTTACTTCCCCCCAGCTACCCCCAAATTGTAACATTTTCCAATGCCAAGCTGGAACATTCCAGTGTTGACAGATGTTGCTCCAGACTACAGAAGGAAAACATCTCAATTCCCTAACAGTAATAGAGTGTCTGTATCACCATCAGAAGTAGGCTTTTACTAATCTCTCAAATTTAGTGAAAAACAGATTTATTTTTATCTTAACATTTTTGGAATGGTAGGTTCCAAACAGTCTTAATGAGAGCGGGTAGGGGAAAAAGAGGTAGGCAAAGCACCTCTGTCAAGCAACTTACAATCAGGGGGGAATGATAGAGGAGAGGGAGAAGGAGGGGCAAGAAGAAAAATATATAAAATCACAAAGAAAAACTCACTCACTTCCCAAGGCAATTCTTGACAGATTGATAGCTCTGTGAAATACGAGTATGCTGGACAGTCAGGCCATATTTAACACTTCCCTTTGTTAAAGACTTGCAAGGACTATTCAAAGCTAGTTGCACCCTTCATCTGATACTTGTATAACCATACTTAACCATAATCTCTCTGTGCCTTTGAAAAACTCTTTTCCCATTAGCTAATTATAGATTACTAATAAATTTAATTCTCTGTATTCAGTACCTGATGGTTGGATTGCTTATTTGATTCTTATACAACTGAAAGTGGGTGCTAACCTGACTTGCTTACCCTAAAGCTCTGGATAAAATCTTAGCAAGTATTTAACCAGAGCTATTCTTTACTTAAGTACATAGTATGAGAAAGTGTTCTTAGTGTTCTGTTAAAGAATCTGATTTAATTAAATAACCATTATAAAACCCACAAATACCACGGCTGAACAAACTCTCGTAATTTCCATAATGACATTTATTCATTTGGGTCTATAAAATTCAGCACCCCTAAAATTAAGACACCTGAGCCAACCTAAAATAAAAACAACCCAAAAAAGCTTCTGTACGGCAGTTATAACTAAGCACTTGGTAACAAACAAGCACAAGGACAGCTATATGGCAAATCTTCTGTACTATGAACTCCAGGACATTTTCCATGCTAATAATCCTTGGAGTCAAAGCTATTTTCATTCTAAAAGATGATCCAAGGATACAAAATTTGAACAGTATTACCGTCAACTCCTTGCCAGCCCAAATCTATTATCCTATAGACACAGACAGTATTTTGTAATCACAGTCCTACAGTGCAACAATGTAACATAAAAACCTGAAAATTTGGATATTTGTTTTTAGGATATACCTATTGTATCATTGGTCTCAAAAAAACCCACTAAACCCCACTCCTGAAGGAGACATTTCTCTTAAGTGTCATAGTTTGATGCCATGGGATTTTTAGTGTGTCTGGCATGAAATAGCCTGCAGACTACTACAGTACACAGAAGTTAGTGGTCCCTCCGACACAAGAAGATAAGTAGAAGTATCTGAAAATAGAAGTGTCCATGAAAAAGTACCTTTGGGCAGATGATATAATTCCTAACTATGCCAAATTTCTCCTCCCAGAGTCAGAAAAGAGATTGTTTTATTGACTTAATATTCCAGTTTTTCTTCTGAAAACAGATGTATACCTGATTTGAATTTTTCTTTGTAGAAAACTGCTGCCATGCCATTTTCTTCTTCCTGAGGTCAGACGGGAGCTTTAAGCTACCATGCCCAGTTAAGCTACCAGAGCCACTGCTCAATTCTGCACTGAGCAGAGCCTCCCGAAATGTACTGAGACAGGGATGGCATCTCATATGCACGGTGTTATCAGAGAGGCACCAGCTCAAGGTAGAACCCCCATGTACTGGGATTAAGGATAAGGTGAGCTGGAAGCAGTAAAAAAAATATGGATTTATTATTTTTCCATTATCACCTGGTGAAGTAATTTCTAGTCTTAGCTATAAATACCAGTCGACAGCTATTTGGTTGAAGACTAACCAAGCATTAACGTCAATTTATATGACCATCAACAATTTGCATTACCATATCAGATAAGTGATATATTAATAAGGTTAGTCATATACAAACCCCTTTTAAAAACACAGTCTAACCCAGTTATTTTCTAAATCAGTATCATAAATAACACCCTAATTTTAATGATCATATTCAGCATCGTAAAACAAAATCAAAATACATAGTGGAAAAAGAAACCTCACCTAAAACAAAGATCAGATTTGAACATTTAGATAAACTATATGTCTGATGGAAATCTTTTCTAAAACCTAAGAACCACTCTCACATTTTTAAGGAGATGAGACATATTTCATATAAAATTATGTTCACTGTGAAATGATAACGCATGGAACTTTGTTAGTTTTCAAAATATCTCAAACAGGGTTACGTGCCTCCTGTGGAAGTGTGTGGTGCAAAATTGTACTTCCACAATAAAACTAATATCTGTTTGGTACTGTCATTTCTCTAATTAGTATTGCTGCTATTACATATCTGTCAAACATAGGATGGACGAACAAAACCTAATTAGCTGCTTAAACTCATTTATGTGCCACATTTAATCTTGTGCTTGTCACATTTAAATTTGTTTAAACCTTAATAATATTCAAGATCATGCACTTGCATTAAAGGCAACATGTGTTTGAGCCATAATGAATATTTTAATATCAGCAATTCATTATGGCTCAGACAACTTTTTTTTTTTATTTATTTATCTAGGCAATTCATTTATCTTTTCTATAAGATTTATGAAGTGGTTTTACCCAAACCAGTGAAACCCAAAATCTAATAATTTGTTTTGCATTTCTCATGTTGTTAATTCAGCCATATTCCTGATCACTAAGCCTCTATAATTTTAATATAGAGCATGAATCCAGCTGAAAATAACTGCTTAACATAATACAAATATTTAATTTATATTTCACATAAGCATATATACTAGCTTTATCGCATTTAAAGATTCTAAAGTATCTGGGAAACAACTTACTGGAGTTTCTTAACTTCTTTATAAATCTTGTGCTAAGGATCTGTAAAAGATATGAAGCTACTTTAGCTGTCAATATCAAGATGTAATAATTTCCTGTGATAAAAATATATGTCAAGAAATGACATTATTTAACCTATGCATCTTTGAATTCACATTCTGAAAAGCAGCAGATGTTCACTATTCTAAAATGTCCTACCAGTCTGTTTTAGGCATCGGTAATTTAATAAATACATGTTATTAGGAAGCAATAGAAAGTTATACCAAAAATAGAACAGGCGTTACTACATAATACTTGCATTAAAATTTTATACATTAACAGAATGTAGGACTTCCTATAGGAGGGCAATTAAGCAATTAATTTTTAAGGCTCCTTAATGCTTTTGTCAAACTAGTAACAAGGGCCTTCACAGACCTTTATGTAGGAAGCTAATAATGAGCTATGACAGACATATCTAATTCAGTATCTGACACAAGAATCAGGCTCATGGATCTTAGGAGGCTTAGACCAGATGCCAAGAATAATTTCCACGCATAACATCATTGATACATCCAAATGCTTCTGAGGATTTGAGCCTTAAGGCTTGTCCTGGTAAAGACACTACTACTTTACGCTCCCAAGACTTGTCCTGGTAAGATAAAGTAGTGATAGGAGGCAATTGTTTTGTGCAAAACCTTGCTGAATCCAAAAATCAAAGACAACAGAGCCTATCTCTTGAGTCTTAGAAGAGTTTCCTAACTACTGCCTACAGTCTGGGCAGGATCACTCTTCAGGGCTGTTGCATTCACCACAATGTAGTCAAGAACGCAAAAAAAAAAGAAAAAAAAATATAAGTAAATGACTAAATATCTCACCTGGAAATCTCTGTTTCCAATCCCATATTGTAAAGGGCTGCTATAGTATTTTAAAATCAAAATATTAATGAGTTAAAATACAATATTCTCAAATAAAGTGTTTTTTAAAAAGACGCTAATTTTACACCGTGGATCCGATCTATTCAGCTTGGATAAGCCTATACTGACTCAACAGTTATCAATGTCCAGAATCAAAGTATAGCCAATATACTTTTCTTATATTAATATGAAGGGATAAAAATAACCCTTATTTTGGAAAGGGTAACGGTTTCCAAGTGCAATAGATTTAATGTGTACACTGCAATAACCTTATATACTAGTGCTAATAACAGGAAATAGCATTAATATACTGTAAAAAGGCTATTTCCCATTTTACTAGACAGCTCTTAAATAAACATACAGCTGCAAAAATTTCAAGATCCAAACAATAAATACCATTAGCACCTTGTGGGAATCTGTGCAAACAGAAATAAATTCTTCGTAAATACTTTTTTTTTTACCCACCAGCCTTACACACCTTCTGCCATCTGTCACATAAAACCATTAAAAGACATGTAGAAGTGGCTATCTAAAGGGTGATCTTTTTTCCTTTTTTGATTAGGCAATATTATTGTACTTCATTCTAGATGATATATACCGGAAGGAAGTCAATGTTTATGTCCTACACAGGGGCACGTATATAAATATTTGAATACATGTATTGACAAGGGATGGTGAGAAAGTGGAAGTATTACACTAATTGAAATCAATTGGTAGAGATTTTTGCCTTAATGAAATTACTTCATGTATCCTACTTCAAGATCTTCAAGGAAAGAGAAATATTATGAAACTCAAAAGATAGGCAAGGAGTATTTACTCACAGGATATAAGATGCATGCAAAAAGATTTCCTCCAATAAAGTAAGAATACATATTCCAAATTAAAAAAATCAGCGAATATATCTATCTTGGCATGTATTAACAATTTAACAATTGTTTTTTATTGATAGCAAGGCCATTTTTTTCACGTTTAATAAATCTTTTTAAAGAAGAAAGCTAAGGCAACTGTTGAAATATTTTTTCCCCTCTTCAGTTCTCTCTGACCTGAAAAGAAATTTGCCACACAAAGCATCACCACGAATCCTCTGAAATCCTAGACTAAGTTTTCCTGATACATCTAATATTGTGAATTTGAACAACAGAAATTTACACTCAATGTTATTCAAATTCATGTAATGAGAAGCCTAACTTTTGCTTTAGACATGACTAAAATTCTATCAGGGAGTAAAGACACTTGCTTCCACATCCACGTTAACTATTTGGTTTGGTTTTTCCCTCTCCGTTTCATTATCTGCCCTGCTTAAAGAGGTCAATTCTTATTCTACGTTTGGTGTTCAGAGAATAAATTCATAATTGGCCTTGTCAATACAATTCTTTGTAAGTGGCAAAAATTCTTTTGCACCGCTTTGCTGTCCAAACTAAGGTAGACTGATTTATTCAAGTTATCACATTTTCTAAGCTGTTACCCCTCTGGCAGCTATCACTCTCCATCAGAATCATAGGCCTAAACCAGCACCTTATTATTTCTCTATCTTTAGACAACTATCCTGGTGATATGGTTGTGAATGAGAATCATTCCTTGCAACAGAAACCCACTGTTATGGTCCTAGAATCAGCAGGAAACAGCTATCAGGTAGTCCCCATTTTATTTTAACCTGGGACCAGCTCAGCTCATGCCCCTCTTCGCTGAATACACTGAAAACTTGAGGTGAATATCCTTCCTAGGTTTGTGTCCCATTTAAATGTTTAGATGTAGATAAGAGGAAGTTTTAAGTACAGGTTTAAATACAGTCTATACTAAATATATTGAAACACTTCTTCCATTTGCTTTTAAGATTGTTATATAGACAGTTTAAAAGTCTGGTTATAATACAAAAGAAAGCAATTGGAAAGTTTATATTATGTCACATGCCGTCAAGTCTCCTCCTTTTAGTAAAGAACAGGCTATGTAACAATCATAACACAATATTTTTCATAAATGCTTTTCTGAGCTTAAGTCCAATTACACAGCTGTCTGCTGACAGTTAAACTGTATATTTACTGTGCAATGGCTATCAGGCCAAAGAAGTGTTCCAGAAATACAACAAATTGGAAAACAAAGCAGAAACTGAAATAAAAGAGAGCAGGCAGTCACAAACATGACAGAAAGAAGCAAACAAGGGTATATAATTTCTTTGTACCCAGGCTAACCATAACACTTTATAAGTTCCCTGTCTTAAATCAGATAAAACAGGCTTTTAGTGCATTCCCTCTATATAATAGCTTGCTGCATTTTTTTTTTTTTTTTTTTTTTTTTTTACAAGTTACATATTCTTTCTCAAGTATTACTTATAAATCAAGTAGCAGAAACCTCATGGGAAGACTTGTGATGATCACATGTCATTTGTCTTGTCATCTATGCCTCCTTGAACAGAGAACTGGAAACGCTAACCCGTCTCCTAAAACATGCTATTGCAGTAATGCAGTTTTGAAAGTCATATTGCATCTTACATTTATCTTATCTGCACAGAGCAGTGGCATAATGATGCGCTGCATATGGAACAAAGAAACAGCATAGTAAATCTGCATAGCAATGTTCTGTTCCCACATTTAGGCTTCTAAAATTGTCACAAAATAAAATAGCATGAGCATTAGAATACACCATGCTTCTTAGACAATTTCATCATAATTTGTCATTCATTCTGAGATATTCATTTGTCTAAAAGCAATTAAAGCTTAATTGCTGCATAACCTGAATAACTTAGAAATGCAAATTAGGATAGCAGGCAAGCAAGTATGTGTTCATTAATTTCTTTGTTATCACCATCTGTTTAATTAAAAAAATGAGTTTTACTGAATGACAGCTTGCTAACTATATAAACGTTTTCCTTAATTGAAAATGTCTTTTGCAATTGAGGTCAGCATCTGACAAAACTTGTTTGAGCTTGTGCAAAAACATTTTATCTAAACAAATTGTAGTATTTTTAAATTCACATTAAAAAACATTGCCAACATATGCAATGTAATTCAAGAAATGACATCTTCACTTCTTAATGCAAAGTCATAATTTTAGAAAAAAATCATTGCTTTGGAGAAGTGGTGGTTATTACAGTTGATTTTTCTTTTCTTATGATAAGTATATGCAATTTATCATCTTTATTATAGATGTTTTGAAAACTTTCATGAAATCCAGACTCAAAATGTGAGTACCTCTAGCAAAAAAGAATCATCTTAAGAAGAAGGAATGCTTGAAAATATGGGTTATATGATGTGGTCTCTGTATTAGGGAACTAATGTAGTTTTTCAAGTAGAATTTTCTTTATAAAGCCAATCTTTTACATAAATACACAACTCCTCCTACCTGATATATATCAGACTTACTTTAATCATTCAAAAAAAAAAAAAAAATCATTCTACTACATTAACACACTTTCCAATGTCCTATGACTACTGGATCTTACATTTACCTTGTCTGTTTAGATCAATCAAAACTGTGTACTTCAGAAACAGGTCTATAAATAAATAATTAACATACCTGCAAGCCCAATACGTTTCAACTAACAGTACCATACTTTCTAAGACATCAGTAAACTAATTATCTAGGACGGAAATCCCAGAGAAGAAGGGAACTGTACTACAAACTCAACAATTATTCACCTTCTGTTATTTACACAATTATATTACTTTGTTATAATTTAATATTTACTTGACTTTTACTTTCTCTTACTCATTTAAGAGAAGCTTTATATTATGGCATCTGCATCAGTACAAACATATTTACAGAGTGCAGCAAAAGGCCTCACCGCCACGTGAGGGCTGTATTGCCCACAAAAAAATAAAAAAGTTAACTGACCAACATGGGTAACAACATAAGAATATAAAATTAGGGCTAAACCACACACTCAGTCCCGTGATTTGGCAATTCCCTTGCATGTAGTCTATCTATAGTCAATTAAATGATCTGTAGATTTTCTAAGTGTTGTATAAACAACATCTGACATTTGCAGGCTCTTCCTAACATATGGAAACAAACATTATGATTCTCACTGAACACTTCGGGCAAGACACAAAGATTAAGCAACTTTTACACAATAGAAGAATCCAGTGGGAATGCACATTAAGAACGCCAAACCTGTACATGGGCTGGGTCTGGTAGAGAGACAAACTTTCATAGCGACTTAGTTGCATATTGTTATTGTGGGTGGATCCATAGTTTTATTGAACAAGCAAATTCCTTATTAACAAAAAAAAAAAAAATCCTGGTAAATAACTTCAAAGCATTTTTATTTTCTTATGATTTGGAGCCCTTCTCAAATATGAACATGGAAATCTTTATGAACAGGTTCTCACAGAATTACAGTGAAACTATAGGGAAAATTTAACAGGTAACACAATACAAACACCTATGCAATAGGGTAAAAAATAGTGGAGAAAACAGCAAATAATCCCACTGAATAGGATTTGGAGAAAATTCATAGTTTTCCCAGGTTCTATACAAAAGCAGCACTAAGCACCTGATATCTATTTGGAAAACTAAGATCCACACACCCATCACAATGGTATATTAAAGATGGGTAACTAAGGATGATGAAACACTTTGGCGTTATAATTATACTATAAAAATAATTTTCATAGAAACAGATAATGAAAAATAAGAAAGCATACCTTAAAAATATAAACCAGAGATGCTGGTTTGATTCTAAACCAGACACTTCACTTATAAATCTGTTAGACCACAGTATGTGACAGTATTAAAGCTGCAGTAAATATTATGTTCCCATTGGTTATTTGCAAATATGCCTTTACAGAAGAAAATATTTTAAATCATCAACATTTTTTTGTCCAGCATACCTAACTATTAGGTGTCATCGTTTGACTTTTTCATTCCTCCTGTACCAGCCAGTGCCAGGAATATATTCATGGGCCATGACACAAAATCATCAGATATCTCAGTAGTATAAGAGGCTATGTAAACATAATAGTTTAATCTTGAATAACTTCTACTATTCCCCCAAGCCCCCACTTCCAAGCAAGATCTGTGGCAATATACAGAAAATACCTTTAAAAAGCGAACAAACAGCAAAACCAAAACACAAGTACAAGTTATTATCAGCATTGGTTTATCAAAGTTGCACACTCCCAATGTTTAGAAGTATTCGTTTCTAAGTATGATGTTTACATTTTTATGTATGAAAGGATCAAAGAGCTTGGATAGATATTTTTCATCCTTTCACTAGATGGCAATATTGCATTATGTTCCAGTATATAAGTAATATGTTTAAATAAATAAGCCACAAAAAAAGCCAAGTAAATACATCAGTGCATGGAAAAAAAATTAAGGGATAATTTAATTAAAAAATTAACTTCAATATCTTGTATTTTCACACATTCTCTCCCTATCGCTTCATTTTTCTCTTTGATAAATCATGCCCCAGTTCTTTGACTGTATAGCGAGATTCAGCTTTTTTTCCCCCCTGAAAATGATATCAATGCTATCTTTACTAGTTCCCATTGAAAAGGATTGCCAATTCCTATTTCTATATACAGGATAACTAAAGGGAAACCAAAGCCTAAGTGAAAAAACCACTTAATGTTATTATTCAAAATCATCAGCACACTTTCTTCATGACTCCTGCTTATGCGGTGGCATTGTTTGGGATCCTTACCATCTGACCTTTCTAATCCCTATAGCTTGCTGAATTGTCCCTACTCTCAACCATAAATCACATGAAATTAATGCTCTTGATCCTCAATTTAAAAATGTGTTTGTTTACACTCTTTTCTGTATCTTTACGGTAAGAAATAAGTGAAGCAGGAAATATTAGATGAGGCAGAAGAATGATTTAATGGTTAAAAGGAAGGAAAATGTATTTAGAGAAGAATGTTAAAGTCACAGTGATGGGACCTGCTTCTGAGGTGTGTTCAAAACATTAATTGGACCAAGACACAGAACCTCAGTCAAGCCTCCATGCTCAGGTCATTAGGCAAAAGATTCCTGTTTAGTTTTTCAGATTCACTAGCTGTACAGCCTCAACAGGAAAGACTGAAAGAGTTTGATTTCAGATGACTGAACACCAGTATGCTTCAGGCATATTTCCAGTTGGTAGGACATAAGGTATTTAAGATTCAGTTTTTGAGAGCTGATAAGTGCTAGTGCACACAACCTGCAGAAGTCTAGAGAAATTGTTTTAATGATGAAAGGTGATTAAGAACCAGTCCTGATGACAGCAGCCTTATTTTCCTGACACAAATCTACTCTTCTCCGCTCCAAAACTTCTACAGGTTGTCAAATCAAAGAAGCCTGAAAAACAATTCCCTACCTACTGGGCCATTGGCTATCAAAAGGATTTGATAATTCTCTCTTTGGCTTTTAAAAAGTCATCTTGTGTGATCTGGATAGGACTGACTGCTGGTTGTTCCAGCTGTAGCATTTACTGTAATAAGATACCTAACTTTTTACAGGGAGTGGAGCACTTCCTCAGAATTAGCAGAAGGTTATTAGAAACAACAACCCAAGACACGTACATTTCCCTTGGGCATATTTAAGAGACAGGAAACAGCTAGTTCCAGTAGGCATCCAAGAACTTACAGTCCAGCATTGACTTACTAACGACGATGCATGTAACAGCTGTAAACCAAGGCAATAAACCTTGTATTAGAGCTTATTATAAGCTATTAATTTCCTGACTGAACTAGAAGATCATCATGCTCTAACAGAGATAATAATCTCAGATGTGAATCTTTTAGGACTATAAGTAACTCCTTCTAGATACATATCATTGAAAGCAATCTGTCATTATAACAGGCCACATAATCCATTTCATATCTTTTATTGACCTTTCCTCTTATTCGAGTCTTTACTTAGATCATCACTGCTTTCAAGATATTTACCGTAATTAATTTTAAAATTCTGATTTACAAGCTAAAACTTTTTTTCTGTTTAACTTTATATTCTTCAGCAACACAGACGCAGTAGTTCTTTTTCTTCTCCAGTGTTTAATTTTTGAATATATTTTGAACCAACAATTGAATCTACTTTAACTCAAGTTCCTCTCTCCCTCTGTTGTTTTGGTGGATTTTCTGGGGGATGGGCAGGGGAGCATCCCAAATTGTTTACAAAGAAAACTTCCCCCCCAACCATCACTCAGCTGCTAGCTGATGTTGGTGAAAATATTCTGGAATTTATCAGCATGACTTCTAGTCATGTTGCTTGGGAATGATTTCCATATGGCAGAAGTGAGGAAGTATGAAGAATTATTAACTAATTTTACATCTATCTTGTATGTAAGATATAAGAAAATTTCTTCACCTGGATTGGAAATAAAGAATTTAGTAGTCATGACCCCTCTAAATATCCTTTTTGTTTGTTTAGTTTTGGAAAACTAGTATGGCCAATTTCAAATTTAAAAGCATGTAAATTTTAATTTTTTCTAACCCATGAACAATAGCACCTGCCTTCATTATAACATCCAAAATACACCACCAAAATTATAACATACAGTCAAGCTCTTTCTTTGAGGAAAAATTTGTTATCCCAACAATTTAAAGATGTTTATACAACAACTACATTCCTCCAGGAGAGACATTTTTGAAAGGGCCATAATGCAATTTCATTTCAGTCAAAAAAGAAAATTCACGTTATTTAACATTCTTGATTTCCACATAGCCTGAAACTTGTATAGGTAAATACAGAAAAAAAAAAATCATTGAACATTTAGTAGAAGAAGATTATACCTTCAAAGAAATCTTCTCCGAGTCATCCATCCTAGTTTTCAAAAATCCCATCAAACTTACATTTATCCCCTTTTCCCTGTAACCAACATAATTTCTTTTGGTTCACCTGTTCTTACTACTTTTCTTTCAGGTGTGGTGTAACAATTAGTCTCAAGTCACATTTAGTATTGAAACATGCTGTTTTAACTCCATTTAAAATCCAACAGAGCCATTTATGCTGGAGATGTCTGCATTTTCGTTTAGTGTTTCTCTTTTCCCCCCTCCAATTCCATCAGTTGGTACAATAAAAGACATTAGCTCTGCCTTGTTAGTCCCTTGTCCTGCTAGAGATCCTTTGTAACAGCCAAATACCACTGATATTTCTCCCTGGAAGGAGATACAGTGAAAATTCATGGAAATAGACTATATTTAATCTAGTTCCTTACTGCCTTATGCAATAACATCATCCATTTGACCACAGATCAACATAAAAGTAATTGGATTTTTGCTCTCACTAATTCCAGTGAAAAGCTGTAGAACCTTGCAACTAATCAATTAGAAACGTCTTGTGGCTTCTAGTGAGATTTTGTATATGGACAATCCACTTATTTTTCTTATTTCATCAGTAACATTTATTCTGAGTTTATGTGATATTCAGGAAAAGCAGACATACCTTACTAGGCTAAAGAAATCGTTGGTTTCTCGACTGTTTACATAAGATTGCTCCATTCCATTTTATATATGTTCCCATTTGCATTTATCTGTATTGAGCATGGAAGACAAGTTACAAACCATGTTTAAGGTCCTCTCTGCACTTACTGTGCAATGAAATAAATTCTTCCATATGTCTGGTAGGAATACTTTAACTAATATGGCTTTATATCACCATAATACACTGAAGAAACAATGTTGAAATAAAGATTTTTTAGGAACTACTTGTTTGCCACAGTGACCTTGAGCATATTATCTACTATTGGATTGTAGCTCTGTGACAAGCACCAAGAAAAAGCATAGCAAATAGTTGTACCATTCAATAAATAGTTCAATGACTGTATTCCAGTTATGGGTTCTAATGTATCATCACATCAGTTTTGGTCATGGAGGGTTATTTCATTCTAACACATTTATTTTCCTCACTGCTTCCTATTTTCTTATGGGAAGGAGAGAGAAGAGAAAGAAAAAAAGTCTCATGAATTTAAAAGCAAAGGATATGTTTTGCTCTTTTGGAGAGGTTAGAAGAAGGTGAGGTTAAGGAGTGAGTTTAATGTATCATTTTTAGTATTCTATTTGAATAAAATTTAAATTAAGCAAGATGTATACCAGAGTATTTTTGAAGTTCAAGATGCAGGATACTACTGAACTTCTCCCTTTGTTTTCTAAATCGGTAATAGAATAACAAAGGACAAATGCATCCTCATTTAAAACCATATTTAGTATGCAAATCACTAATAAGGAGGGCTTGTAAAAGCTCTGATGCAAATTGTGCGTCAACTTAAAGGGTAAAGTAGTCAGAGGAAAAGTGGTTTGGGTTTTAAGTACTTTAAAACCTTTTACCAAACTTAGACATGCTATTTATTATAGCTATATAGCATCATCCTTACACCTACAAGTGCTTTAAGTGAATACTGAAAATGTTTTCTGCATATCAAACATTTACACATCAAAACCAAATGTTGAATGGGCACTGCAGTTGCAATATACATCAAGAGAGCACTGCAAAACTCCAACAGCAGCATCATTATTTCAGAATCCTGACTTGTGGCTCAGAAGACTAAAGGAACCGAGAATGCACCCAACAACTTATGTTATATATGGATATTTGGTTTTAGAAAGTTAATTCAAAGCAGACTCTAAGCAGAGTTCTCAAACATGTCTTGTTAGCTGTAGATAAGCAGAAGGTAATAGACCAAACAACACGCGTCTTGCTGATGTAAAAGCAGTATGCTAATATTCTCTGGAGAGACTATAGTGCCCAGATGGCTGAGGTACAATCTGATAGCAATTCTCTTTCTTCTGCTCCAGGAGGTAAGGGACAACTGCCCTTCTTCTTGATAGTACCACCACCAATTTCACTACAAGGCACAGTTCTACGCGCACTCTTAAGGCAAATCAAAAAGAGAAATCTGAAAACTTCACATTTCAAACAATAATTAAACTATCATCTGAAGACTTAAATTTAAATTTAACAATTACCTGTCAGAAAATAATTAAAAAGGACTAATTTTTTTATTATAGGTTGGGTTTACGACAAATTCTTGAGAACTCTCTGTAATCCATGATGGGGGGCGGGGCGCAATAATCACCTTGTAGTCAGCTGGTCCCATGGCATTTTTTTCATTTAAGGTCAAACCTTATTATTTCAACATAATGAAATCTGAAAGTGGACGTTGGTTTCTATTTGCTTCTAACCTGAAATTCAACTTGGAACACAAAATGATGTCACAGCTTAATAGCTGTACCTCATACAAATGCCAGAAAACATGGATCACCAGGGCAGCAAATGCCACGTCTGATTTTTAAAAATACTCAGAAAATATTTGGTAGATTTTGAACTGAGTTTGATGTATTCTAGCGAATTCAACACTGTTTCTTTATGAAACATCAGTTCCCTTACTACAGTGGTTAACTGCTGTTCACAATCTGGTCACAAGTTTTATGCACACACTGAACCTTCAAGTTTTTCAAGACAGAAAATTTGTATTATAATTTTTTTCTCATTAGGGAAACAATTACAAAATTGCAATAAAAAGTAATTATTTCAGATTAGATTAATCAATATTAGACCTCAGACTACATAGCTGATTTCAATTTTATGTGACTGATCTGTAGACCCAGATCTATTTACTGCTTCCTTCACATATTTATCTGTCTCTGAATCCGGATACAAATTTATAATTTCTCAGAAAATAAGGGCTATATACACATTCAGATGTAAGAGAAACTTAGGGAGATAATATTTATTAACCATTTTCAGTAATAGATGCTTAATAGAAATGATTAATTATTTATCCTGGATGGGGCTCTGAGCAACCTGATCTAGTGGGAGGTGTCCCTGCCCATAGCAGAGGGGTTGGAACTAGATGATCTTTAAGGTCCCTTCCAACCCAAACCATTCTATGATTCTATTTACTTCTAATAGCCATAAAGTATAAACTAATGTTTTATTTCTTAATATCATTTTACTTAATTAGCTTCCACTCAAGAGTGCCAACACAGGAGACAACACATGAGCCCGATGAGGCAAAAGACATATTTGAACTTTGTTTTTCTGGCAACTGAGGAGGATCTAAGCATTTAGGAAGAACTTAACAACTCTGAGGCCATCTGAGAAATATGTACTTATTAAAAAAAACCAAAAACCCCACACCACACAACCCTCCCTATTTGTGGTAGTTTGGGTTTTTGTGTTTTGTTTTGTTTTTTTTAAAGGTAAGAATCTTTTTGGTGCAGCCAGTCAACATTTGCATTCTTTCCCATACAGAAATGCGAATTTCTGCAAGAGGGTAATGAATATAACGTATACGCTGATCTTTTAAAGCCCTTATTGACAAAGAATATTTAAATAATGCTTCAAGCAGCAACTTGTTTTGTGTGCTAAGAATGACTTCTCCAGTCTATGTATTCAGTTAATTTACTAGTGGCAAAGGGCTGATTCAAGGAACCATCAGCTACTCTAAAGGGCCCCTCAGAGCCCCCACTGTTCCTTCACTTCTGTCTTTGGCTGACGGTGTCCCCCGAGTCCATGCCGTTCCTACACACTGCAAGCCTCATAAAAAGGCTTCAGACAATCACTATGTTCCTGAGCTCCCTGGGAAGGAATGGTACAGGGGAGCAAATGGATACAGAGCTCACAAATTAAATTAACAGGTATTTTAAAGCAGAAATGTAATTATATATTATGGAACTTCAAAGCTCGATACTCATGTAATCTTTCCCATGCTCCAATAAAATATGTTTAACATTAAAAAAAAAGTCAGGGAGATCTAATCCCAAATCTGCTATATTTTAAAATAACCTATTGATATAGGATGACTAAGGCATTTCAGTGTCTGTAGCTAAGTAGTGCAGAAGGGGGTTATATCAGCACCATCCAACCAAACACATACCCTGCCTCATGCTCAGTTACCCATTCATGTCTGGTTCAACTTGGGCAGCTTTTATCATTGTTGAGGGAAAATTCTGCACACTCAAAGCTGCACTCCCCCTCTACCCTTCCAAATGATAACAGTTCTGTTACCTCTCCCAACCATAACTCCTTCTGCATTAGAAATTAATGGAGGCCAAGGTAATATGAAAATCAAAGTTTTAACTATGTTTTTAAGTGAGAACTCTTGATGTGAGGAGTTTGGGGTATGGGGTTTTATTTTCAGTATTTCTAGCAGTAGCTAGGTTTTCCAGATGGAAAGATCATGCTACAAAGCACAGCACATATTTGTCCCCATGAATTTCTGTTGTTATGTCTCTGTCTGAATATTCATTATGAATTGAGCAGCGTATTTTATTGGTATATCTCTCAAAGATTGGCTCTGACTCTTGCTGCCTATCAACATGTTGATTCACCAACTGGTAGACCATTTTATTTATGAGCTTTTGTCAGGGCTAATATTTAGGAAAAAAAAAAGGTTAAATTAGAACATGAAAATAACTTAAAAAATCTGAAAATAGGAAAATAAAAGAAAGCCCTTATTAAGTATGGGATACCATCCAATTCTATTTAGTAATTGTAAACAGGTGCATCATTGTTGAAGCTCAGCCTAACCAGTACCCTGCAGTATTGGTGTTTCCACGTTACTGCAAACAGCTTCAACTGAACCAGGCAAAAATTTACTGAGGCAGCACCTCCTATCTTCCTTCCCCAGACATGCATAATGAGAGCAATGCTTATTTGTTTCTAAAAAGCCGATTGACTTAATATCTAACATGTCTTGCACTATACTTGGAAGCTACTGCCATATGTCAGAACATACACTGGGCCAGTGGGATGAGGCTCAGCTCGCTGGTGTTCAAGCATTATTTATGGCATTTTCAAATATAACTGTATATACGAAATACGTCTCAAAGTCTTTTTTTGAACCATTTTGAGAACTGCCTTATTATTTTTACCTTGCTTCCTGCAAGGACAGGATAATACTGACTAGCAAAAACATTGCTGTGTGTCACACTACTTTTTAGTCAGCAATCTGTGGCCCTTTACTATTTTCAGCGTCAGATTAGTCAGATTATATAGAGGTCATAGGTCACTTGATATTTTGTTACATTTCTCTCAGATTCATGCTAACTAACACTTCCAAACCAATTCTTCAGTTTAGTCAGACCATTTGACATCAGGGCCCCCCAAATGAACCTTGGATGGAAACCTGCAATTTCAACAGACTTCTAATGCGTTAACCTACCCCAGAGTCAGTGAGCAGATGAACAGGCATGAGTATGTCAGACCAGTTGTTCAAGTGAAGCTGTTACAAGTCTGGTCAGAACTACAAAGTTCTATACAAATCTTCAAATTAATCTTACATTAGCTCAGCAGCCAGTCCCAAACATACTTTCTTGGGCATAATGAGATATAAAGCAGTACTATACAGAACAGCTATTCACATTCTTTGAACGCAGACAATTCTCATTTTCACAGAACACAGTGAAAAAACATACAGAGAATATAGCTGATAGCTACTCTTATAGTACCAGTTAAATATAGGCTGAACCCTCTTTTACCTAGAGATTAATTAGTGAGGTATTTAATTCATACTGGAGAGTCTTTTCGAATTTGAAGGAAGAGGGTGGAGGCCTTGCACAAATGAGAAAGAGATACCTAAAAAGAGTTGTGACGTGTCATGCAAGAAATTTTAGGCACCATTTTTTCTTTTTAGTGAGTCACACTGAAATTTATTATCACTTGCAATATGGATAACCTTCCAGGAAAACATCATGAAACCAATAAAGGGAAGATAGGGGCCATTGTAAAAAAAAAAAAATAAATGCCAGTCTTACACTGATGAACTTAGTACTGCAGAATGTATAAATAAAATTATAGAGAGAGAGTGAATACACCTTCATAATGACAAAAGGAAGTTGGAATCATAACTTAGAAGAACTGCAAAGCCACTTCCATAAGAAAATTAGCGGCTCCTTCTTTTAAGTTTTACGACTTTCCTGTTGTTCTCATGTACCACAGCCCATCAAGCACATGTTTAAAAGACAGGTCATTTTCAGTACTGCAAACACTATGCCATTGTTCCAGACCAATAAATAAATAAATAATACTTAGATTAGATTCTCAGATATGTTACTTTAATGACTTCTTAAAGAGCATATATTTTCAATCTTGGTAATAGTAATTGGAAGTTTTGTTTAATTTTTTTCAGCTTAGATTCACATTTCCTGTGAGAACTCTTAACTGCTTTGCTGAAACATTTACATAAAATCAGCTTCATGGAACAATAAATAAGATTTTTTTTTTAAATAAATGCTATGATTTGACATTTTATGAATGAGACGGTTAAAAGCAAGACTTAAAAGCAAGAAGAGCAGAAGTTTATGCCCAGAGCACTAAAATTGTGTGCAAGTCCTGCATATAATTCAGGTTTAAGAATTGATTATTATAGTAAACCATGAAAATCCAATATTTAATTTACTTACAAGGAATAAGTCACAAAAGTTGATACATTCTGAAAGGACATGTCTGTTGCACTCAGACAAATCAACATTTTTGTATGGAAATAAGAAAAACATTTATTCATCACAATAGAGAATTAAATCCTCAAAATATCTGATGGTTTAGTTCTCAAACATTTCACTGCTCCTACATCTATATATTATCTTGCAATCAAACTGAACACACTATGCATTTTGCTACGTCTGTCATACACGTTCAGACCCAAATGGTCATATACCCAGCAGGCATTCTAAATTGTATATGCAATTCAGCATATGTTAGCAACGGTTTAGACCTATTTTTTAATTACTAAACCAGTAAAATTTGAAATAATAAAATATGTATGATCACTTTTATTTAATATAGAATTGTGTCCACATTAAATGGGCAAAAAGGATGGAAAGATTTTGCTTTTTCTTGAAGGAAGGCTAAAGGACAGTAGGCAATACTAAGACTTACAAATTCTGGCACAGCAAATAACCCACATCCTAAAAATTGTACTTTAGTAATGCAGGAGCAACAGTCCAGCGATTCACTTTCTAATAACTGAGATTTTATGAAGATCAGATTGCACACAGTGCAGTGACATTGTGGCATCAGCAATACTTCTGCCAGCAATTTTTTATCCTTCTGTTAAAGTAGCATATTTTAGAAGTATACTTCACCAAGTGTCAAGATTATGAGGACTACTTCAAATCCCCACTGGGCATATTATTTCATCAGAGTAGAGCTGTGAAATAAACTTCATATTGAAATGTTTGACTAGACAACATGACAAATAGCATGCTCAGAGACAGCTTTTGGTTTAAAATCTTGGAACCTGATCCTGAAGTTTTCCCTTCATCAATAGTGCTCAATAGTATAAAAATACGCAGAGCAACTCAAACATTAAAACGAAATTAAGTGATTTTCCTGAAGTGGGTCTTGCAAATACTTTTAAGCTGTCCCTCACTCTCATCCAACAGCACTCCTATCTTATCTAATTCGGTAGGTCACACAGTTAGAAGCTGTGGGTAGTATAACAGATAGAATTAATTGAACATCTTAACATATAGTATACTTCTTACTGTACCAGTAGTGTCTATCTGATTTAACACACAACATATAAATCGAGTCAGTGAGTCTAATGTTTCTAACATAATATTTGCTTCTAAAGAGGTAAATCTAAAAAAAATAAACTAAAGCTTTCTCTATATGTGTTTTATTTCTTTTTTTCTAAAAGGAAAATGTGTCTTTTCCTTGATTCTAACTGAAGTTCACAACAGCTGAGTTGATTTTATTAAAAATAAAAACCAACATCCCCAAGACCTCTTAAAAGAGATCATCTAGATATTATATAAGTGTGAAAATAGCAAGTAATAAATTAAATATTTTTGTACCTTTTAAGGAACAAAGTAATAATATGGTATAGTGGCCTCATCTAGGAAGTGGTGATGACATTTTAACTTACATCAGTAAATAACTTGGGTTTGCTTCCTGAAGTGCTGACATATCATCCTTTCAGCCCAACTATGAATGCCTTTAGATTTATTTTTTTAAATTTCATTTATTCTAACAGTTAAGTGGCTATTTCCTTACCCGACAGCAGCTGGTTTCACATTTTTCATGTAATCTAATAACAAATGGGTGCTATGTCTCCCCATCCATGTTCTCTCTCCACAGGAGACAGAAAGATGTTCTTACCCCGAGCTCCGTGAATTGACTAGTTCAAGCTGTACTTTTAACTCCTAATTTGTATAGTTCAATCCCTGATTGCTCACTAAAGATATTGGCTATTACACTAAGGCAAAATAAAACATTAAAAGCACAAACCTATAGCAGAAAAGAAGAGCTCACTTAATGTTAATACCATTAACATGTCAGCTCAGCCTTAGAAAGGTCTTTTGCATGATCCAAGAGTGTGATGACCCTCTTGTATCTTAATAATTTTAGATTTGACTATGGAAAAATGCAGTCTTTCAAACAAAACATTTTTTCCTCTTATGCCACAAAAATTTTTCCTCTCTACTAATTTAATATTGTAGTTACATTTACTGTAACTGGCTGCAAGTTGCCACTACTTAAAGCTATCCCAATGACTTAATTTCATTTATCACTATAAAAGTGAAATTTGAGAAGAAAGAATAAACATTCCATTTTGTATCATTTACAGTAGGAAGAACTAAGAGTTAGAGAATAAATTTTCTTAGATATGTTAGATATATGATAGAGTTCTAGATTTCCTCTTGAAAAAAAAAAAAGGAAGTAAACTTACTGGGAGGTTTCTTTTATTTTGGATTTATTGTGTGTGTGTGTGTGTGTGTGTATGTATGTATGTATATAAATTAAAAGGTTCCCTGAGACTTCAATTTCAGCCAGATTTATCCACAGGAGCTCAGTGGTGTCATACCTGGTGAATACCTGGTATCAACTCAATTAAACATAGCACAAACATTTAGCAATATTATGGAAAACAAGTTTTGACTGCAGAAATATTCAAAATGCCAGCTGCACAAGTTACATTTTACTAATACTTCCATTATGCATCTGAAAATAAAATGAATTGTGCACAGCAGTTTTTCAAAACTGGATGAACCCAATCACATCATTCTGGGAACATAATTCTGCATAGTTGAGATGATTCTCAACAGATAAGTAGACATAAAAATTTAATACCTTGCAGCACTTGTTTCTGCACAGAAAAAAACCACAGGATCTGCTGTAGCTAAATATGGGATAGATTTATAATAATACAACCACTATACCATTGCTTTAAATGTCAGTATTGATATTCAGCATGATTTCCTATGTATGATGGCTCAAGTCAATTATAATGACAGATAGCATCCTACTGGCTTATCTGATTACCTCTGACCTTTTAACAGCTGCAGAAAGCCAAAACAGCCTGAAAGAAGAACTCATGCATATATGACACAAAGCTGGAATTTCATATCTGAGCCACAGTCAAGAACACATCGAATGTCAGCAGATTTCTGACAAAGCCTATAGCAAATAATTTCTTGGATGGTTTGGCACCACAACAGCCTGTCATTTATTATAGCTGAGTACTGACAGGAGACATAAACTTGATTAATTTTATATCAATACGTGATATAAAAGTCATTACAACATATAGTTCATTTTAAAAACTTGGAATCCACTACCCAAAGTAACCATTCATTTTGATTATTATTTCTTTTATCAGAAGCTTGGGTAGATAATTTAAGGCTGCATGGGCTTCACAGGGAAACGAAAATCAATATTAAGTGTAATTGTGTATATTCAAAAATAAAGCACATGTTTTTTGAGCGACAGATTACTAAGCAACTACTCAGAGAAGACTGTCAATGCTCAGGTGTCCTTGCTCATTCCTCAAAGATAACTGGTCAAGTATTAGTCTAATAACTAATCAAAAGCTTATCTTTGTGTTGATAAATAACCCCATAATCATCCAACACAAATCCTGTTACAGGAATTAACAAACCAGATTCTCAAGTATTTTCCTCTGTTTTAACCAACAGTAATAAAAAGGTATAAGCAGAACGAAATAAAGGGTGTTTTGTATTTCCACTATGATATTAGCTTCAGTATCTTAGCACTTGTAAGTAGCAGCAGTATGTTGATATGTACTTTTATAACAGACCTTATCTTTACACCACAGCACTGTATGACAAATTAAGAGAACATATTCATTTCCGAAGCTAAGGAAGCTTTACAGCTCCAATGCATTCCCATCACCCATGCTCCCAGTCATTACTCTTAAAAAGCCATTGAAAACAAAGCTGCATCTGCTCCTGATAATAAGAGAGTAGTAATTTAAATTACCCTCATAACCTTCAATTATTTTTCATGGAATTCTTCAAACTGGTAATATTGGTTACAAACTGCTTTAAATCCTCTGTACAAAAAAAGCTCTTAACTCACCACCAGTAATATAATGATGGAATAGCACTTCCACAGTTCTACAATTAAGATGAAATCTCAGCTGTACTTGAGCAAATACCACAATTGCCATTATGTTTACATGGACCACAGCTTCACCCTTAGAAATCAGTGACACCGTAAGTCACCTCTATTGGGAGTAAACTAAGAGAATGAACAGTACAGTACAACTCAATGGTTACATTTATTGACAAATAAACTTTAAAGAAGAAAAACAAAAATTAGAATCAATTAACTTCTAAAATTTATGAACAGCTACATTTGTAGTATCTGGCTAACTGGGAACAATAAGGAGAAAAGTAAAGCATCTACAGATTTTGGAAGGAGAATGTGTGGTTTTGTCTACACAAGAACTATTACGAAAGAAATTTAATGCAGACAGTTGCAAAGGACAGACTAAGGTGGCAGAAATCATTTTGGGCCTGTCAACACTTTTGGCAAATTTAATTATCCCCAAAATAGAGAAGTTTGTGATGCTATGGAAGAGTTAAAGAAGAGCACAAGGCTTACGTTGAATTTATGACTGACAGAAGAGGGGAAAGGACAGGGACTGTGCTTCCTCATCATCTGTGGAAACAAGCCTCAGTGTGATGGACAGCATGTTTGATGTCTTTTGTCCAGTGTGCAGGTCCATTCTAGGAAAGGAAAGTCAGAGCAAGAAGGCGGGGTTGCCAACAGCTTGAGGCGAAAGAACGTTGAAAGGAGGGAGCCTCAAAAGGTGAGAGGAAAAAAGGCCTCTTGGGCTCAGAAGGGGCTGTGCAGCATGAGCCAGAAAGCCATTGAACAGAGGGACGAAGTGAACCTGAGCTGAGGGCAAGGGTCTTTTCAAGGACTGGGATAAATTAGGAATCAAAACTTGTTTACTTATATTTTGGTTTACCTATTGACTTCTAGTTGCAACTAAAAACTAATTATGCTAGTTCACACTCTAAAATGAAAGCTGTTATTTCTTGGTTGGTTTTAATTTAAAAACCCTTTCTGATCTCTTTGAGAGCTCATTTTAAAAAAGGGTCTGCCCGGGTCCTCTTAAAGGTCCCATCACACCCACGCATCATGATCCCACCCTCAGTAGGACCAGCTGGACATTTCCTAGGGCTCTGGCAACCCAAGTGCAATATCATTCCCTTACCTTGAGGATTCTGCCCTGGCCTACAGTGTTCCCACAGTAAAAATAATGGCACCTGATTCAATTGAACGGGGACTTTCTCTCCAATGAGTTTCAGAAAACTAAATATTTAAGAGATGAAAGAATGCAATTAGGATAGTAATACATATCAAACAATGTTAATAACCTTTATAAGCAGAGAGAATACCCAGTTTATTCAGCTATCGTAAAACAAATATTAAGCATACTCTGGGAAAAAGAAAAGACATGTTATTTCTGTTCAGAAAAGTAATTAAAAAGTGAACAGAATGGCTTGGCAGCTGCACAATAATCCCCTCCAATATCTCAAACAGCCCATACTGGTGCAAGATTCTCCACCCAGCATCACCAGATAAGATTATTGCTGCAATTAATGGAATGCGTCCAACTTGCTGGAGGTGTTTCTACTACAGAGGAATCAAACCAGTAGTAACACAAGTTTCAAGTGAAAATTTGAAATATTCACATATTACACCTAAAAGTGCTGAGAGGAATGTGCCAGAACCTATTCTTGTGTTCCTTTAATAAGCAGCACAAGAACTTACTGATTCTGAGACCAAATGCAGTCAATACATGTCTGCAAGAGTGCAGCAGTCTCTCTGCTGAAATACGCTACAGGAAAAGACTGCTATTTGTAAAGCTCTGTATACATGCTGTAACATCTATTACAACAGAAAAGTCAATTAATGTGCAATCCAAACCTTGCTTTGGAGTATTATCTGCATGCAGAAAAAAGTCAGTAGCAGTAAAAGCATGCTATGCCCTTGAACAGCAGAGAAAATGAGGATGGTTTAATCAATACTACGACAATTTAAGTTTTGCTATGCTACTAGTCAACTCAGTAAACATTTACTGTGCAGGAAGGTAATGTATAGGAAACAGGGTAATCGGAAGAGAAAATACCAGTTAGTGGCTTCCTAGGAAACCAGTCCTGTTGCGAATTCCAAGAGATGCTTTACAAAAGAAATGCTCCCTGAAAGCTTGGCTATCAGATATCCTACATACTTACATCTATCACATTTTTTATGCTTATATTTACCTTAGAGCTTTCATTCAAAACCTTCAAGTTTTCAAGATCAAAGAGCCTTTCCCCTCCACTCTGTATGTGCTGACCCTCTCTTCAAGTAAATGCCTAATCACTGGGTGTTTTACCAGTCTTTCATAGAAATGGAAAATGGGGAGAAGAAAGAAAAGATCACGGTGGTACCACAGTGCAGCTGACTCCTTCTGTATTTCAACGCAAGGTGAAGCCAACTGACATGGTGTGATAACTAACTTGCCAGAGAGCAAAGCTTCATACTTGCTGTGGCGCATTGCACTTTGTACCAGTCAAAACCCACGTGCTTCCACTCCATTTAGAAGCCAAATTTGCGTATTAGATAACTTCTATGAAAAATTTGGGATCCAGTTATTTTTTTGAGGACAGCCGAAACAAGGAGATGAGCATGTAACTTTTGAACTGTAATGCTAAGGCCCACCAGCTTCATTTTCACATCAAATGCTGAGGTGTTCAAAACAGGGGATAAATCCTAAAACTACCTCTAACGTGGAAAACGGAAAATGGGTCCCAAAGTGCCTAGGACTAACCTCATCCTCTTTAATAAATTGGTCTTAGCTGCCAATAAATTCTCTAAGCTTCCACAGAAGATACCTTCTCTTTTACCTTTAAACCAGAATCCACAAGCCAATTAATGCTTTGTGAAAAAAAATTGTTGTTTTTCAAACTCAGATGGTGTTACTTTACAGTAAGTGGACTTTATTTAATGCTCAATTTAATTTTAATTGCTTGGTGACACTATTCATAATCATCAAACTAGATAATGTTTATTAATAGTCATTTCTGATAGAGTATAGCACCTCAGATCTCTATGTGAATTTGAGAAGACAAAAATAAATTTGATACAGTTGCCAGCTGAACAAGCACATTAAACACACGTCCCTTGCTTTAATGCTCAGGTAACTTTAAGACAGTTGATATTTTAAACTAAATAGGGTATATGTAATATACTGCAGAGATTAGGGTAAAAACATCTCACAGAACTTGAAGTCATTGACACAGCATTAGTGGAGCTGCAGACAGCCTCACCTTAGTTACTGCTACCTCAAGACAAAGACATAAGCCACCAGATACATGGGATTTCAGTTCCCTTACAGAAGGGCAGAGATCAGTGTTCAGATACTATGCTATTTCTTTTTCAACCAGATACCTTTAATTTTTTTAATCAGATATGCGGTTACTCAAATGATTCATTGCAACATAAATGAAGGTTTGATCTTTACAGAGAACTAGTTATTTAATCATATATTTCCCTGTTCTCATTCCTATCCTAATTTAGGTGTAAGGAAATTTAAGAAATAGGGATCATAAAACCGATAATAGGCAAAAAATATTGGAAGTCACTTCAGTGCAAATACTATAAATTCTCAAGCAATTACTACCCCACAGTAACTTCTTAATATCAGACACTTATAACACCCCCACCTTAAATTAACAAAGTTATTCTTTAACAGTCAGACATTTTAATACTTACCTCACTATTAGCAGTCTTTCCTCATATGTTTCTCCTATAGCAAACCCAAATCCTCCAAAGTAACCTCTTCCCTTGCTGCCCTCTGGGTATAAGGTTTTCACAGCAGCTGCTTCTAATTGGTAGTTAGATGATAACTGGGAGACGTAATCAAGCCCTTCATCATTCCCTCTTGACCTGCTACCTTGCATGTCATGCATTTCCCACTGCAGAGATCAGGCATTACTAGAAAACCAGAATATAGTGTATAAACACTTGAAACATGGATTTAGTATATGGACATAATCAACATAGAAAATTCAAGCTATTACCACATAGAACAAGTTTTTTAACTCTAGGTAAAAAGAGTGGGTTGGGTTTTTTTTACTTTTTCATTTTGGCTGGGGGGACTGAGGGGATGACCTTCCTATCTTCTACAATCAGAAGCTTACAGAAAGCTAATCATGGCTTTGAGCAATTCAGTTCCTCTAGGATTTTATATATTTATAATGGATTGTTATGAGAGGAGGTCATGGATTGCTCTCTGAAGAGGAAACACAGAACTTAACAGAGCAGCAAGAGGAAACCCTAGGGAAAGTCTGTCACCAGTTTTTCATGTTTACTCACACATCAGCTTCTCTATTCATTCTAATGCACAGCATTGTCAGGAGCAGGGCTTTTTTTTTTTTCCATTCCTGTTTCACCACCCAGATGAGTAACAAGTCTAATACTTGGTTACCAAGAAGTTTGCTTTCTGACTGTGCTTTCCTCTGACTCGTCTACATTTACGAAGAGTCCCTGTAGGGGACCCATGCATTTGCTTTCTTATTCTGATGACCCAAACAGTATGTACTGCTAGGATCACCGGTAGTCAATTCTTATGGGGGTTGCCAGGTGCAGATTAACAGGACTAGAACAACGCAGGGTAAGAAGGTAGATGTTAGATGGCAATAAAAGAATCTATTTGGCAGTTGGAAGGAAAAAGGCCATGCCTCTGCCCACAGCACTTACATGCTTTAATGCATAAAGAGTTACCATGATTGCACTTTTCATCCTTATGGTATGCTACTATAGCAGCATTTAGCATTAGAGTGAGAATGATACATTTATGTTGGAATCCTTTTCTACATCGTTTTCAGGGCCATGTTTCCTCTGTTCCTTCTAGTAATTAAAATGATCCCTCTCTCACTTTCTACTGTAAGCAACCTCTCTTCAGTTTTAATTAGTGGCTTTAAATCACTTCCAAAAGGCAAAATTAAATTTTAGCCAATATTTTATGTAATAAAGCAATTATTTGATGAAATTAACATCTAAGCCAGTAAATCATCTTCAAACTTCTCCAGAATTCATTTGGTAAAATTTACTTATGAAATCATATTTTCATCTATTTTTGGTGTACATAAGGTGAACACTTAATTTTACACACTTGAGCAGTCTTATTTGTATCAAGTATACTTCTTATGCATTATTTATACACCCATTTAGATAAGTCCCACATGAAATTATCATCTGAATGTTTATTCCCAAATGTAATGTCTTAATTGTTTAGATTGTGCTAATTATCTTAAAATTGCCTCTTTAATCATTTGAAATTATTAAAAAACCCTATTCTTTTCCAATCAAATTCCATACAATTTAAAGAGAGCAACATTTTTCCTTGAACCTAGCATGCTAGACAGAAGATTGGACTCTGTGTTGGGACAGGACTTAGAGAGGCACCATTCCCTCAGACGTAAACCCAGGTAAGCGCTCTGAAAGGTGCGTCGGACTGGAGGCACAGAAGAAGGCTCAGGACTGAATAATTCACCAGAAAGACTACCTGCTGTGCTGTCTAAATATATCTTAAGTAGTTGTTGCATTATCTTGATTAAAACACACAAGTTGCAAAGGGAATGGAAATGCCTGAGTCCTCATTTTCAGCTGATTTGACTGGGGGTTACTTCCACGCCCCTGGAGTGCATTAATACCTTAGATACTTTGATACCTAAGATACTGTCACAAGAACTCAACAGCATGTAGCATAGTTCCCAGCTATATTTAATTAGTGAAGCACATATTTTTTTCCATTCTGTTAATACATTATGATTGAATACTTGTCAACCTACAACACATTTCCAACAGTGACTAAAGGTTATTGTTGTAACAGAACAGCAAGTTATATGATAGTCTTCCACAGAGCTTGTTAACATTATCAGAATTACCAGTGAACAGGACAAGTTATCCCTTGGGTATAGGATAAAGGAGTTTAAAATGCTATTACCTTCCTTTTGGTAGCTCTTTCAATAAAGCTCTTTTTAAATAACGTCAAGAAAACGACGTAGCTTATTCAGTTTCCCCGTGAAGTAATTACAGCTGTACATCCTTTACTTTCATGCAATTTCAAATGAAAATTAACCAGTATTAAATATTGATTGCTTTTCTCTATCATTAGAATTAATGAAATAAGCATTTATACTGTCAAAAATGGCATATTTGTATTTAAAAAGATGCTATCAGTAAGTGTCATCAGTTATTACAAGTGGTATTTTATATAAAATTTATGAAAAATGTTATTTACTTTTCAAATACCGGGTTATTTTCAAACCCAGCATCTTTCTGTAACTTTTTAGAATGAAATAATAGCTTGCTCTTCTTGAAAATTAAGAATTGAGTCTGTAGGTGGCAGTGTTTCTCTTCAGGAGAATAGACAATCGCACAATCGGATCAAGACTCCAAAACGTCCTGGTGAAACTGCTGAATTTATGCAAGGGACACATTTCTTAAGGAACATAATTAAAGTAAACATATGTATGATATACACTCTAAATCTATTAATATGGCCTCTCTATATAGTATAGTATATGCCATATGATTTCTGTTTGGACTGCAAGTAATTTAAGAATTTGAAGATCAAGAATCTTCAATAGATTTATATAGATTAAGCTTTAATGAATTAATGAATTTAAGAACCTTAACTGACAAAAATTAGTTTGAAAGATACAAGAGGGTGTAGAATTCAGCAAACAATACTTACTAAATCCCACACAAGGGTTCATGCAGGTAGCTTGATTTAGGGTATGCCATATCATTCAGCATATTTTTATTGTATTGGTATGAGATTCCAGTATACATTCTTTCTTACCTCAGACCAGCTTTTGAATGGTCAAGATAATTGGAAGTTTAATAGCTTTTTTTTGACTCTCATAATGCAGACATTCTAGATGTAACAAAGTATCTAATAAGGGAATTTGATAATGTATTTAGTGTTGGTACTGGCAAGTGCATATCATAAACTTCTGTATAGATTCCTTGTTCGTGACAACAAAAAGCAAGGGTCTTTTAATCGGCTTTTGATATTGAAACTGCTGTGCATTTGAAATTGCAGAACTATGCACTAAGTTGCTGTTTAACAGCATGTAAATAGGACACAAACACCTTTTTACTGAGGAAGAGATAAGCTATAAAGCTCTTCTATGTCTTCACAAGAACAAAAGATACTAAAAAAGACACACTTCTAATAACAGACCTGCTAATTGCACTGCAATGCAATAAAACGTGAAGGACATGAGTGAAATATACCCACCTTTATTTAGTCTGTGCTCTGTGACAGCACTGAACACTTGAGACACGGGGTGATCACAAGCTCCCCTATTTCAAGAAACAGCAGCCTCAGACTCCCAAACTTTGATACTCCTCATATTCTTGGTCTGAAATTTAAACCGTAGTCTTAGTCACAGAAATTAACATCTCTTCATAACAATACTGTATATAAACATACCATATATTAAATGATTGAGCACCATCTCCTGCATATAAAACTGAAACATGCAATAGGTGATATTATGTACAAGGTCCTGAAAACTTTCCTAGAAGTCTGTTGCCAGGAAGCCTTCATTTCAATGTTAAATGTAAAAAGATCATACTATCAAACTATCACACACAGAAGCATGTGGTTCAGTGAGATGGGACTTACAAACCTGGAGATGATACGGCAGTCATTAGATATGGTAGGTAAAATGTGTTATCAACTAGCAGAATTATTATTTGCCTCAAAAGCAGTCAAAATCTCATCCACATTTCAAAACAAGTAATAGTTACATAATATTTTTTACTTTTCTATGTTATAAAAGATGCCACATAAATGTGCCTGTACTGTGAAAGTACATTTACTATAAGAATTCTGTGTTACAAGAATTGTATCTTCATTATGTGAAAGAGCTCAACACATTTTCTAACCTATCACTGAAACCTTACAGCATCTATATGAGGAATAGATTCACTACATTTTGTAATTTTGAAAATAGATAGGGCAGTTTCTCTACCATCAGGCACTGGACAAACTAAGTCCTAGGAGATTTCATCTTCATTCCTATTCTCTGTCAACAAGACCGTCAGAACATAAATAACCCTTTCTGTGTATAAATAAAAATATTTTTACTTTAAGTTTCCCTCTCAATTGTTTTTCTGTTCCTTTCTCAAAGTATTTCTATGTAGTTTATATGAAAGAAAACAGTTTTTTGCATACTGAAAATAGAGACTGACTATGGATTTGTATAACTTAAGCAGTTTAAATTTCATGTGGAAACTTAAAAATGTGTTTTTAAAGTATCCAAAAGGAAGCCATGTTCTTCTTGATGTCACAAGAGCATCACTCAGCAAATGCAAAATTAGATAAATAGAAACAGCAGCAGCAGCAGCAGCAGAGGAGTGTTAGCCTCAGGGGAAATTAAAGTAGACGTGCTATTCTCTAGCTGCACAGATCCTCATTAAAGACACTGAAAAATGCGTTTAAGGATGCCTCAGTCTGCTACTTTTTCAATGTCTATCTCTTGCCTGTCGTTGTTGTTGTTTTTCTAGAGGCCCTAGTGAAAAGTATCTTACAGTTTACAATGCTTCAGGGCAATTTCCTCCTTGGTTCCATTCCTAAGTGAGTAATTCTGTTTCAACAGCTGCTAAGAGTAAGATTCCATTTTACACATTTCATTTCCCTGGTTTTGTAAATAGCCACCAAAGAAAAGGAGATCGGAGTAACAAAGATAGGACAATGGGAACCTTTACTCCCATTGTTCAGTAAGGACACAGAGTGTGGCTGAAGGGGCAGGGAAGGAAAGAAACAAGTCCCAGCCACTCCAGCAAGAAGTAACTATTAGATCATTTACATCTTGTTACAGTTCTGTGTTACAACAGTTTTTGCAATTTGAAAATGTGCAAAGGACCTTTCCCCAAATCTGGCATGCCATACTGAGACTTTCGTGCATTACGTAAACACTTCAGTCTGATTTAGGCCTGAAAGAGATCATCAGACAGCTTCGTCTGCCATTTCACAGCCAGACTCTCCCTTGTGTGGCCTTTGTGGGTTTAGACAGTGGCAAATCTTCCCCTCTGTATCTACCAGGCAATCTTGCTAATCCCACACCTGTCAGGTAAAGTAAAAATAGACTATTTTCACTGCACAAACACAAAAGGTAAATATTTTGTGTAGATAGACTCAAAGGTTCATGTAAAAAAAAATATCATTTTTGAATTAAAAAAAGGAAAGTAAAAGCATTTCAATATCAATTGCTTTCATCAAGTAGGAAAGGTCTCAAACTCTCTTAACAGCTGTTTTAGTTGTATTTCTTAATGCAGTTTATCGAGCAAATGCATTCTGAGAGCTTTAAATTGAGATTTATTTGTCCTTTTGCTAATCATGAATCAACTTTCTTTTAGATCAATTAACTAAATCACTTTGGAGGTGGCTCAATGCATTCTTTATGGATGAAAACCTTTGTTCTTTATTACCCGTATCTCTCCACCCCAATAAATACAATTAATAACCTACTTGTTCACTAATGTTTGTAACTTCCAACGTTTCACAGCAATTCATTTCTTATGACTTGCTAACAAAATAGATTTGAGTAAAACATCAATATTAATATGTGCTTATGTCTTCCTTCTGTTCTTTCAAAAGTACTTAGTTTTCACAAAGAACTTTATAATGGTATTACTCATGTCACTATAAAACCTCAATGATTTTTTAAAAACCTCTTTACAAGTATAAATATGTTACTACTGCAACACGTGCTAGTGGGTCTCTTTTCAAGTAGCATCCATAAAAACAAAATAAATTTAAAGTTTTCACTCTGAATTCCCAACTAGAAAAACTATTTAATTACAGTATTTATTAGCACAGGAAAGTATCTGGTCTTAATTTCTTCTGCAGTTTCAGCAGGACAGGGCCCTTGATATATTACATTTCCTGTAATAGTACCTATATCCTTCCTTTTGTTAAAAATCATCCTGAGATGATAATTATTCTAGCTGAGGGCCAGGGATTCAATAACAGCTAAGACAAACCACGGCCTGCCAAGAATTGCACTGCTTTGCTCAGAGTGCATTTGAGTCAATTAACATTTAATGAAACAGGCCAAAGGCTCTCTGGCCACCTTGAAACGGGATCCAGCAGTCCCACGATCCATGCTGTCATGTCAGCTCAGTTTTGAACTCGTATGTGAGCCCAAATCCCTCACTGCACATACTGTGTTGATTTGTACTTGAGTTTGATTCTGGGAGGGCGCCAGCCCTGCCCTGGCAGTGAAGCTGTGGTTGTTAATGAGGCCGGCTCACCATCCTGCTCCGTGAGCCCATCTGACTGACAGATAACTCTGTGAGCCATGGCCTCCCAAACCGCGGCCTTGGTCGTTTCACCCAGGCCCTGAGTGCAGCTGCCCCACGCCGTTCCCAACATTTCTTTACAATTCTGGGAACAGCAGAGCCCCTGTCCCACTGTGGGGAGCCTTCTGGCCCCAGCCGCTCTGGCAGCTGCTCAGACAGGGCACTGTGCCTTGGCAGCACCACAGAGACATGGGTCCTGCAGCCCTGTCAGGACTAATGTCAGCTGTATGTAAGGGCTGCATGGCAGGACGAAAGCTGAGGGCTGAGTTTCTTAGTTTCAAGGCTCTTGGCATTTTTTTTTTAGCGGTTCTGTTTGTGGTATGTCAGATGTGAAGCCACAGGCACATTTCTCAGTGACAGGCACTCCAGAAAGCCTCACTCACCCTCTAACACCTTCAGCAAGAGTCCAGGAAGCAGGTGCCGACACCATCAGGAACATGCGCGAGGTCTGACTCCGATGCGGAAGGCGGTATTGGGTCTGAGGGAGAGGTTTTGGTCGGATGGGATGTTGCAGGCCCCCTCCTGTCAGGCTTCTGTGAGGAGAGCTGAGGGGCTGCCCCACGCCAGACACAGCCGGTTCCAGCCGGCTCCGCCCGGCCCCTCCACACACAGGCCACAGCTGCATCAGCGAAGCTGCATCAGTGGCGTCTCTGTGGAAACGTATTTGAGGAAGGGTGAAAGGCGAAAGGGTGTGAGAAACTGCCCTGGGAACAGCAAGGCCAGGGAAGAAGGAGGTGCTCCAGGACCGGAGCAGAGATTCCCCCTGTGGCCTCTGAAGAGACCACGGAGGAGCAGATATTTCCCTGGATCCATGGAGGGGACCTTTTTGCCTGTGACAGTCATTGGTAAGTGATGTCCCTGTCTTTATCTCAACCCACAGGTTTTGTCATGGTATTTTCTCCCTCTGTGCCGTTGAGGAGGGGGAGAGTGAGAGCAGTTGGGTAGGCATCTGGCAGCTGGCCAAGGACAACCCACCACAAAGGAGAATCTGAAAATTCACAGTATGCTTGTTCCATCATGGAAGATGATCAGGAGTCTAAGAGAGTGCATGGCGCAAAAGCCTCTCTGCCACAATGTGACCAAGGCCTGCTGGCTGGTGTGACAGTGGTACCCTCTACACCATCGCCACACAGGGATGGTGGAGCATCTCTTCCCGGTACTGTGCCACTTTCACCAGTGTCAACAACAGACAGCACACGTGTAGTAAACGCACTGTGGATCAAGAACAGCCAAAGATTTGGATTTGTTCTATAAATCTCATTGTAGAGAGATGGGCCAACTATAGTAGACTATGTGACAGCTAGCAAGTCCAATTTATTTCATTCCTGCCAAAATGCCGTGCAAACGTGGCTTGGCCTGTCAGCTGCTGCAGGTAAAGGACTAGAAAAATAAGGTAGATCCAGTGCAGTATGAAACATAAAAATTGCTCCCTTCAAATATTGCTAAGATTATTTTGCCAGGCTAAGTGTTCATATGCGTTACTCCACATCATCATCATTGCCCAAACTCTTTCTTTATTTAAAAGTTAAATGCCTTTCTCATGACCTTACACAAAGGTTGCACTGAAAACGGAAATTATTGTGGATGGTCTTACTGATATTTTTTTTTAGGAATAGAACTAATGGTTCCATTTCAAATAACCATACTCTGAGGGCTCAACAACAATTTTTGTTAAAAAATCTTCCAGGTTGGAAAAAGTTATGATTCTAATTCTCCATTCTACTAGTGAAATGAAAATAGAAGGTTCTATGTCTGTTTCACAACATTTTATGGGACTTTTTAGATTCCTATGGCATTTGGAAACAAAATTATTAAAATAGATGTACAACACATTTTATTTCTTATGACAAAACAACCTGCTAAAAATATCAGCACACATTAAACAGCAATACTCAAAGATATTGGTGGGGTTCAACAGAAAATTGCCTACATATTCCTGGAAAGAACAGACTACAAATCTTAACACATGTTAAAATGGCCATGAATTGAAATCTGAATAAAAAAGCAGTTGAGAGGTTTTTCCTACATCATCAATGACAACAACACTACTACTACTACTACTACTACTAATGATATAGGGTAGCATTGGAAAACCAGCCCAAGCACAGAACTCTCCCTGTTGGCTCCATTGAGACATCTGCATGAATAAAGAATTGTACTGTTTTCAGATATTCTTTGTTGCCTCCCTTTCCCAAAGCTATAGGGCTCTGGAGATTACTAACTTTTCCAGTTAATTAACCTAATTCATCATGCTATTTAATGTCAAATGTTACACTATTCTTAACTCTCATTTCAAAGACTCATCCAGGAATATATTCATTTTCTCATTTAACTTGTGTGTTTTACTGTTTTACTATTTTTTGGTATTCTTAGAATTATTTTTTCATATTGCTAAAACATTAACTCTATCTAAGAAATGTCAAACAACAGAGATCACTTTACTGATTCCCATAGGACAAAGAAGCTTGTATATATTTATGCACTGGTCAATGCCCCAGATTGTATTTAATGTCTTGTATACAGAGTTCTACCCAACAGGAATGAAGTACTTTCTTCAATTTTTTTTAAAAATTAATAATGACAAAATCAGTCCATTTAATGGAAATATTCTACTTTAATGTAAATTCTTAATAAAACACTACAATTAACAGAAATACAACAGAATTATTACCTTTCCAAAATTTCAACATGAATTCCTTCATCTATTTACTTCAGTGGCTTCAGTTGAAAATGGATCATATCTATTTATTTAAATAATATAAAGAATCTTTTCTGCCTGAGATAGATTTTAGTGGTTTTATTATCATTAAGGGTATGATCTCAAGCTAACTGTACTGTGGACTGCTTAGCTGAATAATACTGAAAGAAACACGGGAAAACAAAACACGGATCTCTTGCTTCATTGCTTTGTACAAACACTACAGAAAGAAATATCAAAGGTAACGTAAGATGGATTTCAATCGGAAAGTTCAGTAGTATTCTGTAAACTTTTAAGATGGCTCTGGGGCAGCACTGCAGAACTAAGATAAAAGAAGAGAGATGATTATCTGTTCTCCCAAAAGAACACTCTACCTGTAAGATGTCAGAAGGGTTTTGACCATGATTAGTATTTTGCAGCTTAGATGTCTATCAATAGTAGGTAAGACATTTTTGTTTTAAATGAAATTTTCTTCTTTTGTTTTTCTTGTGGAATTTTTTTTAACTCTTGGTGCTTACACTGTTGATACAATTTGTAACATATTTGTATTCAGTAGCTGTTAATTTGTTTTGCTGAAAAACTCCAGGAAGTAATCATTTACTGACTTCTCTTACCAAAAGCACTCCTTTTCTAAATATTTTCTTTTTTCTACATCCCTTTTTTTCCTTCTTAGACAATTTCTCTAAAATACAAAACAGGGAATCTCTGGGCAGATATTTCACTGAATAGACTGGACAGTAGTTGAAAGCATGAATCTTTTGTGAGTAAAAATAATATATACGTTCATCTGGTGATGTAGTGTTATTAAATACTGTGGTGTCACATGTTTAGTCCTAAGAGAGCTTTCCAGGTTATGAACTTGAGCATGATAAAAGGACAAGGTTCTCGGACTCAAGGAGGAATTTTCTTCTTCTCCAAAGACCTACCTCCTTAGTTAGGCAGTCTTGTGATACCTGTCTGCTGGAAAAATTTGCCTTTTCATCTGCTTCTAATTGACTGCTTCACATTGAACACAAGCAGCAGGGAGCTCCCAAAGGGAGCTAACACAGGCAGCGCTGTCTGGCTGCTGATGGAGGCTAACAGAGAGCGTACATCTCTCTGTAGGCACCTTTCCTAGAATTTTTAATGCTGAGAGGAGATAGTTCTATTTGCAGGAACATGGTTCTGGAGAGAGAAGCAGAGTTTAATCATCCTTTTACCTGTGAATCTCATAATTGTTTACAGTAAGTTTTCTTCTGTCCATGACAAACCCCAAGAGTATGGCAGTGTCACTTAAATTGTATTGAAAGTTGCGCACAAGGCTATTTACAGAGATTTTTTTAATTCAGATCATTATGACCTAATGATCAAGCCATTACAGCAAATGCTAAAAGCAGAGACATACCAACAGTAAACATAACCAAATCTGGCCTCGATGAAAGCTACCTCGTGCACTCTGTGTTATTGCTACAGAAAGCAATAATGTGAATCATCTGATTAGAGCCACTAACAAAATTCTCAACATCAGAACTGATGAAGTCAGTGAAAATTGTGCCAGGATTTTACCTACTGTATTCAGCACATTGTAATTGCATTTTTACACAACGCAGAATGTAAAAGCTGCTTTCTAACCTTATGTTTTTTAAAAATCAAGCAATCCCCTTTTTAGAAAAACGTATTTGGATTTACAGAGGTTTCAGACTGAGCCTCCTCTCGACTTATGTTCTCAAAATATGTTGCCTGTTTCTATTTCATAAAGCTATGTAACAAGTTTAAAAAAAAGCTGTATACCTTGAACTACAGTGGATGGATTCAATGTGTTTATAGATTAAAGCTCCATTAGGGAACGAAGCACAGAAACATTTGATGGAGCTTTTTACTTTTATTTGTACTTATTTTTTTATTTCTGTATTTTACAATTCAATGATTTGTTCAACCACATCAACAATTACGAAACACCAGATATCTGTGGTTTTATTGTCAGTCACCCACTGTTTTCCGGCTTGTGGAAGTCTCTTGGCTCTGACACTGATAAATACCACAGAATAAACTGTTTCTATATTTAAATCTATAAGCACTACATGGTTAGCAATAACTGTTACAAGTATTGATTTCATCTTCCTCAGTTCAGGATAGTAATTCCATTTTCTGATTGCAACATTGCTCAAACATTAAATTAGAAGATGTAGAAATGCAGCCCTTTGTTGAAAAGTAATTTGGTATGGTTTTAGGCTTTTTTTTTTATATTTTATTTGAGAACTACTAGTAGTATAACTACTTCTTGCTTAGTGCTTGTAAACCAGCAACAACGCTGAAAAGCAACATACTCCTGTGATGGAAACAAAACCAAAAGATTAAGATTAAACTACTTCCATGTCAGCCTCTAATGGAATTGAAATTGGAAAATATGTAGCAGAAGTTAAAAAGAAAAGCAAATGAACAAACAAATACGTGTTCAATTTATTTCATAGCCTATGTGAAAGCATTACTGAAACCTAGCCTGCAATTTTCAGGAGTATTTCTGTTTGCAGATCCTGTTTCCTTAGTGACCTATCTGCCTTAGCCTCAAAACCAGCAACTTCTTCATAATTGGGTATTAAAGATATTCCTTTAAAACAAGCAGAAATGTAAAACTTTTCTGTGCTCTGGGTGAGTGAAGTGCCATCATAGAATCATAGAATCATAGAATTGTTGAGGTTGGAAGGGACCTTTAAGATCATTGAGTCCAACCTTTAGCCTACCCTGACAAGAGCCACTTCTAAACCATGTCCCTCAGTGCCCCATCTACCCTTTTTTTAAACACCTCCAGAGATGGTGAATCCACCACCTCCCTGGGCAGCCTATTCCAATGTTTAATAACACTTTCAGTGAAAAAATGTCTCCTAATATCTAATCTAAACCTCCCCTGACGTAACTTGAACCCGTTTCCCCTCGTCCTATCACTTGTCACCAGGGAGAAGAGGTCAGCCCCCATCTCTCTACAACCTCCTTTCAGGTAGTTGTAGAGGGTGATAAGGTCTCCCCTCAGCCTCCTCTTTCCCAGGCTAAACAACCCCAGCTCCCTCAGTCGTTCTTCATAAGGTTTGTCCTCCAGGCCCCTCACCAGCTTTGTAGCCCTTCTCTGGACACGCTCCAACACCTCAATGTCCCTCTTGTAGCGAGGGGCCCAAAACTGAACGCAGTACTCGAGGTGGGGCCTCACCAGTGCCGAGTACAGGGGGATGATCACTTCCCTAGTCCGGCTCACCACACTATTCCTGATACAGGCTAGGAGGCTGTTGGCCTTCTTGGCCACCTGGGCCATCATGACCTCATACTTGAGGTGCAATAAGGAGTGCCAACACCACATTTATCAATCATGCTATTCTAGAAGGAAGCAGGAGCCTTTAGAGACCAGCTGTCCTCTGAGAAGCAACAGAATTCTGCTTTCAGTTGCTTTTACACCCCATTTTAATTAACTTACATGTGCATTTCTTACTATTAGCTTAGAAATTCTAAATTGGGAACACGGAATTGAACTGGATTGTTTTCTAGTAAAAAATGGCAAATTTGTATGTTTATAGCCATGCAATCTTCTTGTTTTAAGTGGACCAACTGACCAAATGCACCTTGGGTCAGTTTTGTTGATAAAAACTGAAAGAATAGATTATACATCTGTTTTACAACACTGGGATTAGTAAGAATTTTGATATTCTTTGTATATACTTCATTAGTATAAGCAAATTATATCAGAAACCGTAAGTGTTATAGATCTGCTAAGAAAAAGGTGAAAAAGGGCTGACGCTTTGCCCCTCATGACAGAAGTGCTTACAGTGTATGTTGCACCAACATAAACTCACAGCCCTCAGTTAAAGATAGCTGTTCCCTATATTCAATTTGCTCCTCAAATGTGTTTTTCCAATCATAATAGATTTTAAAATACAATTATACTCTCAATTTAAATTAGATATTGGTCTTTATCTAATTATTCTAGTAAAAACATACCATGTCTTACTATGTCAACTCATTAATATAAGCTCACTGGTTAGTATGTTAATTTGGGCTGTCAAAAACTACTGACAGAACTTTAAAATTTATTTGTATTTGGTGCAACTATCAGTCTTACATCAGACACCTTTCATAACTGGATAAAACCATGTAATTGCATGAAGCTCCTACGGAAGTGAAATTGGTATCTAAGATTTGAGCAGAATGAGCAGCTCTTGAAAGCCAAGGAATGGGAGCCAAGATTCCTACCTTTGTCGAAAACACAGTCTGTGCCTTTAAGCTTCTAAAAATTATTTACCATAATTGTATGTCAGAAGAACTTTGAGATCTTTGAGTAAAAGTTGCTTTAAAAGTGCAACTCTTGAAACCAGGATACACAAGAGCTGTTGCAATAAATATCTTACAAGACATAACCAAATATCTCCAGCTAATGGTGATGTATTGATAGATTTGGAAATATTTATGGTAATCAGAAAAAGCATTCTTCTAATCCTAATGTGAAGATAGTATTTCTAGTTTAAGTACCACAGACCACATTCATACGTGCCCTTAAATGACAATAAGCAATCTAAAAGCTTATTACCCTACAGCAGTGATGTCTTTAATTTTAATAAAAATATAACTGTGACATTCCTGACCTTATAAATAATATTGATGTAATAATTTTAAATATTATTTGAATGTCATAGTGGTAATAGCAGCCTACCTGGACTCATAATTAATACAAACTATGAAATTCTGCTATTTTACACAGTGCCTGGAAGAACACTAGCAGAAAGAGTACGGAAAGTGTCCTCTTTGACCTTACCTCTACATCAGCCTGTGACGAATTAAGAATGTAAAACGTTTAAATAACGTATAGGGTACACACAGTCCTCCAAAAATAACAGGAGAAAAATTAACTTTTCTGCATTGTGAATCCAGAATTATATGTTATGTTAGGGAACTGACATGTGCTCCCATTGACTTCAGTAATACAGAATCTGTACTTCAGCCAAGTAATTTATAACTCTTTTTATTAATAATGACAACTCACAGTATATCAGGTCCATTGCAATAAGAATCAGTGGTTGCTTACAGAAACTCAGTGCTTTTGGAACCTCTGACAGAAATCCCCTTATTCTGCTCACTGCTACCTTGGTGCTTGCTCCCTTCTCTCATTACCCATACTCCCTTCTCTGCTTCAAACATGATTTCTTCTTTCAGGGGCTTCTCTTATTTGAATACAGAAACGGTATAAAGAAAGAGAAAAAGACACAAATATCCACTCCACCAAAATCTCTGTATGCAAATATGTTACAGGTTTCAGTAAGATGAAAAAAGAGGTTTTCTTAGTTTGCATTTACTTTTCACTAATCAGCTCCTAGAAAAACCCTATTTGCAATAACCATACATTCTGGAAACAAAAAAAGCCAGAAGCTGTCTGGTAGTGTTAATGGAAGTCCATATAAAGGCACTCTACGTTTTCAAACTTAGAATGAAAGAGATATAGTCTCTCTGATACATTGCTTTTTAAAAGCTATGGGAGAAAAGCAGCAATAAAAGGTAATGAATTAGGAAAGATGTATTTTCATTAGTGTACGATGCATATTTGTTGTTTGACAAAGAGTTTGACAATGTGACAGATTGTAAAGTTGCATGGTAAGTGTTTCAATGAATTCAAGGTACTGCACTTAGGAATCATAAAAAGGATTACTATCCAACACACTGTGTTCCACCCTTAAGGACATAATTTACCATGCTGCATTTGCCAATATGGTTTGCAGCACAGGTGTACAGCCTCTTCCTCATTCTTTTTGTTAAGGTGGAGAGTCTTATCTAATAATAAAACCACTTGCACATGTATTGACCATACTAGTGCAAATGAGACACTCAGATGTCTCCAAAATTCCTCAATGTTCCTGATCCAGGATATTGGTATATGGACACCCTACGTGGCACTAGGTAAGGTTGATTTGGGTTTATCAATTCAGGCTCTGAGATGTAAAAATCCAGTTATGTTGTTTCCACAGCATAAAGCATTTTCATTGTGCTTTATGAATAAACACATAATAATTCCTCTGTACCTTCAATAATTCATAGTTCTAAAGCACCAATATAGGCAGGAGAGGGTAAGTAAGGACACTACGGCTTTGTCTTTGCTACTAATGAGATATACATGTTTTTCCCCCCAGTGATTTAACTAATACCTAACAGCACGTCACTGTCAAATCCTAGTGAAGACATCAGTATTTTTTGCTTCTGTACAGTCAAAGTCAACATTGCCCTTGCTTAAGTTACCTCATGTTTAAGCTACCATTTCTCCTTAGTATTTATTCGTGTACTTTATATTTAAAGAATAGCTTTCTATAAACAATCACAACAAACCTCACCTATCTAAAACCAGAAGATGAGATAGAAACTCGTTTTGCTCAAATCATCTTTAATATGAAGATATTTGAACACTGTTGATTTTCTCAAGTAAATTGCTTGAGAAGAATTACATTAAAAAGTGCCAAAGGTTCTTTAAGTACTCAGGCTTAAAATTTGACTTTTCAATTAGCATGACAATAGTGTCAGTGTTAATAATCACCAACCAGAATTAAAGAGGACATCCTGAGGCTCTGGGAAAACAAAATGTCTTGATGCATAAGAGTTTCAAGCAGAGCACACACGCATCTAAAAATATAAAAAATAAACAAAAAAAGACAAAAAAAATGCCTGAAATATATAGGTTTTTGCAAACACTTTTGTCTACCCTTTTACATTGATTACCCACTTTTTTTTCTTCTTTCTAAACCATTATCCGTCTTCCTTCCATTACCTATTCTGCCTCTTTCCTCGCTGACTTGGCAGACTAACTACCTTCTTTTTCATTCAATCACCATCCCTTGGTGTCTGGTTTTTTTTTCCACTTTAAGATTGTCCAAACTCAAGATCTTCTCGACTCTTCTCTAAATATTTAATTAGATCTTCATTAGTAACTGTTTTAATTACTATCTTCTGCATGAACTGCTTTCCTGCCTCCAACATTTGCCAAAATGTTATAAACACCTCTTTCTTCTTTTCTTTCCTCAACAAAGCCTCTGCTCTCTGCTTTTTTTATTGCTTCTGTTTATCTTGTACTGTACACTCTACATGTTAATTCAATTATTCTTCAGATTGCCAATATCTCAACCCAGCATACAATATAGTATCTTTGGGGAAAAAAGACTGCTTCTTAGCGTATTCGTTTAACTATTTTTATCTTATCTTCCTAAGAAAACAGGGTAAATGCATTAATCAGATCTATCCTCTAAGTAATTTCAAAATTATTCACCAATATAAAGAAAATTAGAAGTTGGAAAAGAAGATATATCACAGATAAAAAGGTCCTATGGATTTTGTAGAAATCAGTAGCTACAAGCAGCAGGAGATATAAATTAGTCTTTGCAGGAAGGAAGACAAGTGTATCTTAAACAACCAGCTCACCAGTCCACCTGAAGGTACTGGACAGCCAACTGCATGCATCCTCCACCCTGGTCACAGTACATGCTGTCATTTTGCCAGTGAAACTGCTGGGAAGATGGAAAAACTGAGGATATTTCATTGGGCAGAAAGGGAAAGATAAGACTTTTTTAGCACAGGTCACCTATTGTCCAGTGTTTCATTAAGAGGGAGGGCTGTTTATACATATGTATATGTGTATCTGTCTATCCATCTGTCTAACAGCTAAAAAATTGTTCCAGGCAAAAAGATTATCTTATCAAAACAAATGAAATTAATTTTAAGAAGGTAACATAAAAAAGACTGTGTGCAAAACTTATAAAGAATCCCTGAGTTAAGACAAAAAATTCCCGTCTGATAACTTCATTGATTTTAGGAGATGAAAGGCTTCTAATAAGGTGGAAAGAGAGGGAAAAAAAATTCATACAAAAGCAATAGGGAGAGAGTAATAAATAGGCATTTTTCCCACAGCCATGACTGAATTAACTTGAACCGGGTACCTGAGTTCCAGTACCAGAGACCAGGTAGCTGAACTCATACAGTGATAAACAAATGACTGAGAACTCCTTCTCTGCTTAACTGTCTTGTTGTTTTAGGGGCAATACTTGGTTTTGCTGTTCTGTAACTGTTGTGAAATTAGGTATTTTTTAACTGATTCCATATAATTATAGCACAAATGTTTCTCTTACTTTTGCTTAAACTTGGATGGATTTGCCTACAGCACTCCTCTGTAAAATATCATCTAACTGTACAAAGATACTTCTTTCCGGGTATATGTGTCCTATTTTGACAAATAAGCTACATGTAAACACTGAAACTGTATTATAACTGCCTACTTGGAATTATTAAGGATTGGAGAGGGTCGAGACATTTACTTCTGCCTCCAAAAGTCTATCTCTTTTTCTCTCCATTCCAAAATTCAAAATGGAGCTACAAGAAGCTTTGGCTGCCCTATTACCACTGTTAATCATAGACTTATACCAGTACAAATTCAAACCCCTTCACAACAAGTCTACCTTTAAATTTTCTTTCTTATCAAAAGACTAGAAAAAGTGTCGCAGCACAGCATGAAGGGTAATATATTATAGCAGAAGAAATTGCTAAGTTGCTCTCCTTGCAACAACTCTGTATTTTGTCTAGCGGCAGCAATGTACCTTCTGAAAAACTATGGAAGGCCATGTTCCTATCTGCGTCCAGAACTGTTTCATACCCAAATGCCTGCTCTTGAATATCTTTTTTCCTCTAAAATTTCCACCAGATAATTTTGACTATAATTATTCAACTACTATCAGCAGCTGATATCATCTCTCACACCTATACATTACCTGAACTTCTTTAAATTTATGCAGTACTAGGTACGTTAGTCCTGAGTTTACCCTGAGTGTGTCCTGACTATACCCTGAGTGTCAGTATTTAGAAATACATTAATTTTGTTACAAAGATTGTTTTTCAAGTAACGTGTGTATTTGACAATTACCTGGATCAGTGAAACATTTGAGTCTCTTTTGGAACACAGAAGAGCTGGAAGGAAAAGAAATTGTCAGTCTGGTAGGATCTTTGTTCAAATCCAGCTATGCAACTTGGTAACAGTGCATAGCTAAAATGTTTTGCTTGAAAGCTGACATTTTGCTTGTGCCAGCTGAGAAGAAACGGAGATTCTTGCTGAACGGATATACTGAAAGGTCATACCTCAGTGTGAAAGAGTCATATGGTAAGACCTGGTACGGAAGAGATATTGGAAAACTGAAACTTAACCAAAAGACATATAAAATAGCTTTAAAGAAGGATTATGAAATTTGATGGGCACAAGACATAGTCAAATGTGGCCTTTACACAGTTGCTTCTTATATCTAGGATATAAAACATTTACAGTCTGCTTTGTCCAGTAGACTGTAAGCCTTTTCTTCATTTGCTCCTTTCCAAGCTATGTACCAAGAAATTTCAATAGCGACATTTTCAGTTTTGTGTAACATAAACATGTTATAGAAGAGACAGTCCCCTTGAGACCTATGAAGCACACCTGCTCAGCAATTTCTTTTTATATTCAGATTTGTCAGTTGTCTTCTTTCCAATCCATTCAATATGTGTCATGTTAATTTATATTATTTCAGTGTCTTGAAATCTCATGTGGTACCAAGCCAATACATACTTTACAGAATATGTGCATTATAGCATTACACCTGTAGTCATTATCAATGGAAACTTTTATCTAAAAACTTTCTAAAAATTGAAAAGCTGTGGGGCATGGGTGTTAAGATTCTTGATTTAAGATGTGTAACTATTCAAATATTAAGTAAAATATGACAATTCAGAAGCACAGAGAAAAAAAATATTAACATGAATAGAAAAACTACTACTGGATATGACATGGCAAGAAAAATTCCGAAAGGCCTATGTTCATCAAATTTGCCTGTCTCCACGATTTCAAAACAACTGTGTCCTCCAGAACTGCTTCATCAAAATCAGAAACATTGCCAACTGTAACCAAACATGGGATGGGGAAAGATTCCTGAGGTTTATGACACTGTGAAAAAATATCCTAATTCTGTATAAACCAATTTTCCCTCAAATTGTTGCAAGCTTAGCTGGTGAGACACCAGCTCTCTGCAATGAAGAGAAAATTAATGTTATCTCGCATTTCACGTATGACTGTAGGCCAGGGTAAATACTGTTGCTCCAAATTTTTCCTAGAGTCTTTTTTCCTCACATTATTTATTCTCATCTTCAATGAGTACTTGGAATAACTTTGCTCCTCCAATGAACTTTCAGTTCTTGCTATTAAAAATGTATTTACAAGATTTTTTTCTTGTGCCTTGTATTCCTTGAACAGAAATTCAAATTCAGTTATGTAGAACCCAAACCACGAGAAAGAAACATATTGCATTGTATGAATAAATATAAGAGACCTTTTAATTTGCTTACAGTATTTTTTTTTCTATTTCATGGTATGGACTCATGTCAGATATGGTCACGATGTATCTAGTCTTGCAAGTAGAAGGCAGTCCTATTTTTATGATTCTGATCATCTATGTTTACACAGATGAAGTTAATAATCATTAAAGAAGCTAATCAAAAGAGATCTTCAGATTTTTTTTTAAAAAGCAAATCTAGCTGTTAATATTTCATGATTTATTAAAAATAAATAAGCATATTTGTAAGCTACATATTTGACTTAAATTGTTCTTCATATTGACTTTCCAGTCTATTTTAATATATTTGGACATTATGTAAACTTTAATTCAAAGATAAATAGCTTCAGTTTAGGCAGAAATGTCACTATGTCTTAAGGGAATATGCGTTTATTTCAGCAAACTTGAAAGTAAACACTAAGCAGCAAGTCTACTTTATTTCTCATAAATATTTTGCATTGTCTCATCAGCTCTGCTAAAGAGATTAATTGTTAGCACCGTTAATTCTTCTACTACACTTCTTACAGCGTAGGTATTACACTGTAATTACTAATGGTCAGCCAAAATCAGCTTATACTAGAATGTTCCATCTAACTTCATAATTGTTTATAGAACTCTTACCAGGATGGAAAACTTTATGAAGACTGTTGTGCATATTTTATTTTTTGTCACCAAAATATCACTGAGACAGCAGCAACAATAAGAAAACTAATCAATAAAAGTCTTGATGTGAGGCACCTTGGCACTAAACTGTCAATTTTTATCTTTTAAAGTGAATGTGATCAACAATGAGTGATTGCTGGATGTGTGGTTTAAGTATAATTCTTCATCTGAAATATTCTAGGGACTACGTCTGGGATTACGTCCTAGAATTTGCATCAGGATGCTAAATCCCCTTCATTTTTTTGTGCAAGGGAAGAAAGCTTTTTACATTTGAGATTTAAGGCTCAATGACAAATGACTGATTTTATCATGCTGCTCCCCTACATTAATAAAGTTGAAAATATGTAAAAAAATCTTTTCACTTTTATACTTCAAAAAATATACAACTAAGTTTGAAAACTTGCAGTTTCATCCACTCAAAGTTTTCCATATTGTTAAGATAAAAATAAATTATGGTAAAAATAAACAGAAAAATGTATATTTAATTATCTAAACCTGAACTGAAATGTCATGATAGTTGTTTGACAACCTTATCTTCTGTGATTATTGTCAAGAGTATGAATTCTGCTTTTTCCAGATCAAACAGAAGAAGAAAAATAAGTCTGAGAAAGGTTTACAGGATTTCCATTATTCATGTGAAATACGTATAATTTTAGTCTACGAATCCACACTTCTGTTTTTAAACTTAATGACATTTCACCACTGACTTGCTGAAAGAGTAGCCCTTAATACCATTAAAATGCTATTTTTCTCCTAACAGGATCTCAAGTTTCAGTCTATTGTGTGCTTTTGTCTCAAGGAAAAAGAAAAAAACAGAGGAGGCTTCAGGGAAACTTATTTTCAAATAAACACTGCTGTTCTGAGCACTTCCCACTTAAAGCGTAATGTTAAAACCTCACACTGAACTGCCATCAGCTCTTTTTACATGTTCTTAAAAGGAGAAAGGTTTATGATACTGTAAAGAAAAACTTGTTTTTTAGGCAAAAACCATGAACGTTTCTCAGAGCTATCTTTAGTGAAAAGTACATTTTAGCAGTCAACAAAAATTACTGCACTATCTGTTCATTCAGCATGCAGTAGTACTGTAGCAGACGCAGAAATATCACCGTTAATTTTCACCGTTAATTTGCCCATCTGTCCAACAGATGTAATATGCCATCCCTCTCCCTTAATTTCTCTAACTGCCTACCTACATATAGGACACGACTGAAAAAAAAGGTAGCTTATCAAATGGTTTTTTTTTAATATACTTCAGTCTGGAACTACCATTTGTAGCAGACATGCAGCATTATTTCTCTCTTAGCCTTCTCAAAGCCTGAAGAGAAATGTACTCCTAAGTGCATGCTGCCTGCAGTTGCATCTGCTTCCCTTTTGGAGCCTTTGCTATGATGTCAAATCCATTATAGGAAGTTCGGAATAGCACTTTTTTGCTGACAGTGCTGTCAAGGAGACAATAAGCAAGTAATGAGACCTCAAAAGCTATGTTAGAGATATTTCAACTGAATGGATTTTTATGAGAAAACTGTGTTTCTGGAGGCAGAGTTTTGAGAACGTGATTTCCGTTGAATTCCTGATCCTACACCATATAGGCCTAAGAATTTGACATTCAGATCCAAGCACTCAGATTACTTTCTAGATTAGGGAAAGCATTCAAATATTTAACATAATCTTCACATCTGGATCACGATTTGACAGTTTAGAAAGAGAATGGAAAAAGAAGTGAAGGCTATTGTTTTGTACATAACATTTTATCCATACCCATTCTTCTGTTCTCAGAGTATCGCAGAGGCTGATGAGGTATGAAACATTATCAGTCTTGGGTTATATTTTCAAGGCAGACATGAGTAATTTTTCCCACGAACTATTGTTTCAGGAAGAGGTTGAGATTTTTATCTACCAGCATTCCGTGTTTCCTGTTAGTTATATCATATAGCTCCCAAAATAAACTCTTGTGAGTACTATTAGTCCTTTTAGCTAACGGCAATTTGTATTTTCCAGACACTTCAAGAACTTTATTTTAGTAGATTCATAATTCTACTTCTACCTATAACTCAGACATACGTAAGGCAATGCATTATTGTCTTATACTATTTTTATTCTCAGGAAGGAAACTGAATTGAATACTGCACCATAATAAGCACAAAATGATTTAACTGATGTGTGACAAATTCTACACAACTAAAAAAGAATACGTAGGGCAACAGGAACCAAACAAAAGGGGAGCTAGGAAAACATACAAAACCAAACACTTTTTGTGGTTCTTCATTACTGAAAATCTTGCTTTGTTACACAGCATCATCACTAAGATGAAGTAGATCAGCACTCCCAACTCTAATGCAGATAATTTTGTCAAGGTCATTAGGTGTTCAATAGTGTTTAGTAAAGCTGTAAAAGAATTGCACCTGGATGACTCTGTAATGGTTTGTATATCAGGAAATGGGAAATGTCGTGGAGATTTGTTACAGATTATTTTAGGAGATTAGTTACAGTGCTTGCAGATGCATTGGCTAGGGGTAAAACTAGGCAGACAACAGGTTCAGAATCATCTGTTATAAATTCTAATTTTGTACCAGGCACTGGCCTATCAATTTGTGTCTAATTATATTCTTCCATGTGAGATATAAAATACCTCAGGGTTTCTATAATAAAGGCTCATTAATGTCGACGAGAAATAATTCTGAAACCCTTTCTGCCAGGGCTAATGTTAATACAGATTTTAATTGCTCTTACAGGATATTAAAACACAGATTTTTTTTTTTAAATCAGTTTTAATCTAATCATTAAATGGAGCCATTTTTGTAACCCTATAGTTTCAAGTATTGCATCTTACACTGCTAGGTAATTGCGTCATTACCAGTCCTGTTGAACCAGAGAATAAAAGATGAATGCATAAAGTATAAAAGGCAATATTATCAAAGATATATGAAAGACAATGGCCTTCAATTCCTTGTAATTCCCTCTTCTATCTTTAAAATATCCTCTTCCTGCTTAGATAAGTACATATTCTAAAACACACTTATAAAACAATAAGTATTGTTAATATAAAAGAATTAGTATCACATTATAAATTAAAGGAAGTCAAGATTTTTCTCCAAGGTTTTGACTGGGATAGAGTTAATTTTCTTCATAGTAGCTAGTATGGGTCTGCGTTTTGGATTTGTTCTGAAAAAAGTGTTGATGGCACAGGGATGTTTTAGTTACTGCTGAGCAGTGCTTACACAGAGTCAAGGCCTTTTCTGCTCTTCACACCACCCCACTAGTTAGTGGGCGGGGGGTGCACAAGAAGTTGGGAGGGGACACAGCTGGGACAGCTGACCCCAACTGACCAAAAGGCTACCCCATGCCATGTGACGTCATGTTCAGCATATAAAGCTGGGGGAAGAAGAAGGAAGAGGGGGACTTTGAGAGTGATGGCGTTTGTCTTCCAAAGTAACCATTTACGCGTGGTGGAGCCCTGCTTTCCTGGAGATGGCTGAACACCTGCCTGCCCATGGGAAGCAGTGAATGAATTCCTTGTTTTGCTTTGCTTGCATGCACAGCTTTTACTTTACCTATTAAACTGTCCTCATCTCAACCCACGAGTTTTCTCACTTTTACTCTTCTGATTCTCTACCCTATCGCACTGCAAGGGAAGGGAGCGAGTGGCTGTGTGGTGCTTAGTTGCTGGCTGGAGTTAAAACACAACAAAGCCAAAAGCCAAATCCCTCCAACAAACTTTTACTTTAAGAACTAAAATTGCTAACCTTTGATCTAATTCTTTGATCTAATTCGATATAATTCTTCTGAAGCTAGTCTGGTCAGGTCACTAGAGGGTGAGGAACAAGAGCAGAATAGTGTTCCAGATGGATATTACTTGGCTTTGAGGGCAGATAACTTAACATCTCTGTTCCTCAATTTTCCATGTTTTATGTATGAAGAAAAACCATGATTTTTATGCAGAGTAAAAAGCACATTCTCTGTTGTCAAATTACAAAAATACCACTGTATTTCAATAGCTTTTTGGAAACAGCATTCAAGTAAATATTCTGTACTGAAAAAGAATAATATTCATGGACTTGGTGGTGATGGAAGAGACACATCTATGCACACCTTGTCAAACTGCAAAGTACCACTAGCCTCAGGGCTGCTATCATTTGAATAGCTGACAGGTGCATTTGTCACAGGATGCATACTACCACCTAGATAAAGAAAATATATGATGGGCAAAAGGGCCTTCATGTTTTAAATTTTGTCAGGAGAAGGGGGAAAAGACAAAAAATGAAAGGTTCTCACTTGGCATTCGAAAACACTAGCAGATTGAAAAATAAAGCTGATTTGAAGAAGCAGTTCTTGTGATAGAACTGACAGTTCCTTTATAAAAGGGAGCTGCCACTAACAATAAACTGATAAATAGATTTATAAAACCAGTATGTGCGTTCAGTAAAGTGAGAAAGAGACTTCCAAAAGTACTACAGTTTTGGTACCATGGATAAGAAGTAGCAGCAAAGAAATACAAGAGTTTTCTGTACATCCATGTGCTTAGCAACGTGAGGAATACATTACGGTCTCTTAGGAGAGAGTTCAACTTAAAAACTTGTTGTCAAAGTATCTTACTTAGAATTTCTTCCCTGCACTGAAAGTTGCATGAAAATATCCTGAGAATGGTATTTATAAAGAATGACTACGCAAAGACTCTAAAAGGAGTCTTTTGGGAATTTATTGTATCTTCTTGCAGATTATAGTAGAAGAACACAAATCCAGCAACAGATCTGAGTAGTATCTATTCAACATTGAATAGATCAGGTAGGATAAACAAAAAAAAGCTGTAAAAGAAAGAAATCGGCCAGCTATTTCACAAACCAGAATTAATAATCAAGCGCTTTTCTACCCAGGGTATATATGCTCTAAGATTTAACAGATGACTTTCGACAGAAGACTCTTTCAGTGATGCTGTAAACTGACTCCACTTAAAAACTGTAAAACTTGTATTTGTCCAAGTAAGTGAACTCGAGAGATAATACTGTTGAGATCTTTCCCTTCAGGAAACGGTTTCAGAGTACTTCTTGAAAACTAGTTGCTACACACAAATGTCAGTGCCTTAATTACCAGTTAAATTCATTTCATCATTAACATACCATTTAGTTGTATGCACCATTAGCTTTTCAGGTTTTGGTTTAGAAATAAATTGTGACTGAAAATTAGATGACCTAAATATCCTCCACATAAATAGAAATGACCGTTACTGGGAGGTAACAGGCCGAATGTAAGAACTGAAAAGACTGGTTCTGCAATGAAATGCTCCCTGAAATGTCTTAGTACAGACTGGCCACTGCAAGAGTGTGTTAGCAACCTGGTAGACAGATTTCCTTCTCTCTCTAGGCACCAAAGGCCTTCCCTAAGCACCTAGTTGCTTTCCCATTTAAGATTAATCATATTTATAACTTTTAGCTTTAGATTTATATTGAATAATCTTTGGAGACCTCAAGAGAGAGAAAGAATAATTTATATCAACATTCATATGAAACCATGAAAGCAATGCATTCTTTAAAATTATTTGGTTAATTTACAAGCTTGATTTTTATTATAAGTAGTAAGTATCTGTTTGGGGATGCAGTCTTTCCTTCTTCCTTCTTTCTAAATGTTGTTACTGAAAAAAAAAAAAAGTAAAGATGTGTAGACTTCAGCATATCTATTTTTATGAATTCTCTTGGTTCTTCAATTTAAATGCTTGATAAAATTATTTACAGAAATTAAAAACTCACCTCAATCTTATCTCTTTTGCTAAACGTGTAGTGATACAGTGGTAGCTGGAAGAGCACATACAGGCTCCATTAATGTTCCACGTGCTTCCACTCTGCTTTGCCTCTCTCGCTGCTCCCCAGGTCTGTGCTCCCACACCTGCCTTGCCTTCAGATGCCGCATCCACCTGCTCTGCTTTCCTGCCAGCGACAGTTTTGCTTTCTCTCTAGTGTTTTCCAAAGCCGCTTTTCTGAGAGTACAGTGTCTCTTCCTTCCCAATTTGTTTAGCCATCTTCACATCACCATGTACAAGTGATCTGTTGGAATTCCTACAGAATTCATAAGTAAAAAATGACAACCAAGTTAGCTAGAGATGAGACTTCCCAGAAGCTAACAGTTTGGCCTAAGATATAGTTAAGTTTCTTTGGGCAAGGGAAAAATACCCCTCCAAAAACAAAAAAAAGAGAATTTCTTTACAGTGCAATTTCTTTTGTCAGAGTTCAGGATCCTTCCTAGGATTTCCCCTAATCTCTTCCTTAGAAATAATTAAATGTTTTATCAGTTACTTCCCCCAAAAGTAGAAGCAGCTTGCACAGAAATTTTCAACCTGAACTGTTAATATATGATAAAGTTATAAACACCTGACACAAACATACAGCAGAATACACTAGGCAACTTTAACTCTTGGGAGTACTACAAACTTCAAGCACAGAACAATGTATAATTATGCAGGAAATAGAAATATGGAGTATTAAACTAAAATTAAGATGATAATATTTGTATTTGTGTTTCTGTACCATTTTATGTTTCTACAAATATATAAAACGTTATTTCTAATAATACAAAACCGGGAATAATAGAATAAGATAAATGAAATGGCAAACATTAAATGCTGGTGATTTCTACAGAATGATAATAACCTCTGCATTTTCCTAAAAAATGTTGGGTTTATATTTTTTTTTGGTATTTGTGTTTTTGAGTGGCTTGGCATCTTTTTTTCTGTCATCATATCTAAGATTCTGAGAAGCAAATTAGTAATGATTTTTCAGAAAAACTAACAACATAAATAAATTAAAAGTCATTCTATAGGCTTTAGTCAGTTCCAAATACACTATTTTTCTGCAATGTGGAGAACAGGTATATGGACTAAATCAATAAAAAACATCCTTTAAGAAGCAATAAAATTGTTAAACAAGGAATAATTTCTAATAAATATCTCAGTACTATAAAGGGATGTGACACTATGATATATTTGACTTGAGGCTCACAGACTACATAAAAACTCTGTGTGAGTGCAATACCTGCATCCAGGCATCACTTCATAGAGGAGCTTTGATTTCTACACAGGCGAATCCCATTACTAAAAGTTGAAAATATTGAAAAGTATTGGACTAAATTTTTGCTATTACTGTTAACCTGTACATTTTCATGCTCTTCCTCTGCCTGAGGGCTCTGCTCTTATCACCAGATACTGACCATAACAAAGTGGTCTTTCCACCAGGAACTGAAGATTTGGAGCCTGAAAAGCAAACAAACAGGAAGCATGTGTGGCTTCATCAGAAAAGCCTGTGCTAAAAATTCCTGTGCATAAAATGTCATGCCTGAATAAGAGACTAAGTTGCCAGTTCTTGCTAAGTATCCCGGCAAAAGGTATTTTTCAGAGAATTTTTGACTGCTTAGTAACTTCCCATCAATGGACAACCCCTTTATTTTATTTTTTCAGACTCAGTCTAAATTTACATTTCTTAAAAAAAAAAGAACTATCTTTGTATTACACAGTTGAGCGAATAGAGCTGCACAATCCCTTTTGGTTGTTCAGTCCTTTGGGCTGTAAACTTTTCCTTTCTTAGCGGTATGCATACCTGTTATACTGCAATAGATGACACCTTTGAGTTAATCACCAGGAAAAAAACCCTGTGTTTCAGGGTCATAAACATTTTCCTTTGACATTTATAATTATCTCTGTCTGTTGGGAGAATACAGGCAGGTTTCATTTCCAGCCAGTAGTACAGCCTGTATACTACATCCGGGCTAATAAATTTGAATAGTATCCATTTTTGCTTTGGCTTTGTTTCATTTTCTGTTTTTTTTTTTTTCGGTTTTGTTTGTTTGTTTGTTTTTCTATGAGAATGCTTATATTTATATTGCGCGTTCTTTCTTACAATCTCTTTAATCTTCACAAGTGCACTATGAAATTAATATAAAAGTACAGCATAAAATACTGATATCCATTTTTCCAATGTAAATTTTAATATGAATGAAAAATGGTTCAGTATTAATCTACCCGTCTAAACTGTAACAAAAAAATACTTCTGAATGTGGTATTTTTTTACCATGCATTCGCCACATGTCCATATTAATTACAAAAAGACTGAAAAAAGTAGTTGGGTTTTTTTTTCCTCTCTCAAAAAAACACACAACGCGTGTAGTAGCAGACACCAGTCCCTAGTCAGAGAGATTTGTAAACCTTCAGGGTAAAATATTTAATAGGATAGATACGGTAATACAAAGTTTTCTACTTAATTGTAATGAAATTAAACTGAATTACATGAACTGTAACAGATTTTGTACAACATGAAAGGTAAATAATGAGGCAAAGAGTCATTGCTTATTGCCTATGTTGATGTATTTATGTAATTGTCATCTGGTTTATTATTCACATGGGAAAGATATGAATTTTTAATAGATTTTAAGTTCTTAAACAGCTGTCCTACAATCCAGTGCTACTTAAACGAGTTTATATGTTTTCATAGCTGCTTTATGAGAAGATATTAGGCTAGATGTGAAACACTGAACACAACTCTGAAATACATTCTGTACAAAATGAATGCTGATTTTTACTTAGACACAATTTTCTTCCTAAGTATTTTCATTTTGATTTAAGAAACAAATAGTGAAATAGAAGTGATTTAGATTGATGCACATGCTTAACAGTGTGCATTTTGGCTTCTGCTTTTTTGGTTTTGGGGGACTGCTCGGTGCATAAAGATAAGAGGATGGCTTAGGCCCTAGGTTGTTTTGAAATTAAATAGCTATGGTTAGTTTTAAGATACTTCTCCAGTTTCTTGTGACCAGAAAATATGTTGAATTAGCACATAGATTTTTTACTTAACGTCAGAAAATGGAGAAAATCATTGTACCGTAATTAAAAAAATAAGGATTGAAATGATGCCTATTCAAAAGTACTTCTGATCATGCAGGTCCTACAGGTAAGTATCTAAATAAACCACATAACCACAATAAATGTTTCAAAATCAAGACTATGTTTGCTCATACTTCATTCTGAAACAATTTAATTTTTATTTCTCCTTTGGAAAACTTTTATTAAACAAATAGCACATGTGCTAGGTACATGTCATTTCTTCTCCTAACATATTTAGAGTCATAAGGACATGCCTGTTAATAATATGAATTTTGTTTAGCCTTTAGATTAGAAACATGAAGGACATAAGTGAATCATTTATAGTTTCTTAATTCTCTGTGATAGATTCAGGTCATGTTTTCTGTTATATCAAATCTGATTGCCAAATTGTCAGCTCTAATGCAAATCTCAGTTTTAATCTCCCCTGCAGCCCAATTACAAAATTACCTTTTTGATCAAGTTCCTAGATTTTAGAATTATCTTTTCATTATGAGTTGAAAAACTGATATTTAAACTTGGGTTTTGTTATGTAAAAATAATGAAAACTACTTTATGGCGTACTAATAAAAATTGCAGCAAATTCTTAGAACCTTCCTACGTCCAGATTCTGAAGCGGACTACAAAGTTACACAGTGCATGTAAGGAAAGGAAGAAATAAAAACTTCAGTAATCTTCTAGAAACTAATCTTACTGAAGCAGTGAATACACAATTAACAAATAATACTGTTACACCTTTGTTTGCCAATGCTGTCTGGACACAGCCTATAATTTTATCACAAACATTAAGCACATCCATTCTGTGAACACACCCAAGTAGGAATTAGGTGTTCTTCCTCCAGGTAGAACCCCTTTTCTTTCTACAGTTTGTTAAACCAAGCAAGTTTGTAAATCTAAGCTCAGAAAACATACATTTGCAAGTAATACATGTAATAAAAACCATACAAATCATAGTTGCGTAGTTGAGACTGCACATGAGTGGGCCAGAATTTCAGTTGACCCTGCCAAAACCTTTTTTCCATTCTATGAACACATCAGACAAAAAAAAAAGGCTCCTAAATTCTAAAGCTGAGTTTAATTCAAATTCAAAATAAAACAATAGACTTTATAGAAACTCATTTCTGCTAATAATGGCAGCATAAAAAGGTCTTGCAATGAAATCTCACTTTTGCCCACTTCATCCTTTTAGACTTGCTTTCCAGCTGATAAATTGTGATGATCATGTCTATTGCTGCAAATCATAGAATCGTCTACATTGGAAGGGACCTTTAAGATCATCGAGTCCAACCATCAGCTTGATACTGCCAAAACACCACTAAACCAGGCCCCTAAGCACCACATCTATCCGTCTTTTAAATACCTCCAGGAATGGTAATCCCAACACTTCTCTGGGCAGCCTGTTCCAATGTTTAGTAACCCTTTTAGTGAAGATATTTTTCCTAGTATCCATCCTAAACCTCCCCTGGCACAGCTTGAGGCCATTTCCTCTTGTCCTATCGCCTGTTACTTGGGAGAAGAGACTGATGCCCATGTCACTACGACCTCCTTTCAGGTAGTTGTAGAAAGCAATAATCTCACAAGTCTCTCTCTATGGATCCATTTGAGCATGTTTCTTTCTATTCTTCACGCTAGGAACCAATTGTGTGTTCTAGGAGTGTAGAGACCAACCTGGACCCATGCTGTCAGCTTGCTATCACCCATGCAGCCCAGCAGCTCCTCATCCCATGTATGATCCCTTGTGCCCCGGATGCAGCAGCAGCTTGTGAATGCCCGATCCATTGCACTACAGCAAAACAGAATATACAATCATATTTTATTCAGGATGGCACTTCAGAGACAAATTACCATTGCCTCTCTTAACCACATATTCCACCACCTGTGCTGATTGTGGAGAACAGTACTGGGTATGAGTAAAACAATAGCAACAGATGCACACAGCCCAAACATAAGAAGAAATAGGGAAAAAAGTAAAAAACAATTTTAATGCATACTCAGGTCTGCATGAGTTATTCATACCACTCCTCTGGCAAACCACCCTGCCTGAAAGCTGTGTGAAAGGGACACAAAAAATGTAGAGGAAAAACTCAATGCTGCTAATAAAGGGGGCATTCCTTTTGAAGAGCAAAATACTGCCATGCAACCATTAGAGAATCAGAAGGCATAGGAACGTCAACTTGCCCAAGAAAAGCAGATAGCATTAAAATGGTTATTTTATTCATAATGACATTTGGTTTTATCACTAACATTCATTCATAATGTGCTGCTTCCAGCCCTAGCACAGCCTGTCTTCCACACATCTACCAACACCACAATTTTATGTATGTCTGTCAAAAATTGGCGGACAGTAGGATGGGGCAAATGTAACTGTGTGCTTTGCAAACCCTACACTTGCTCTCAGAAACCCACTGGATTTACACAGTTACATAATACAATCCATTCTGCTTCTATATAATCAATGGCCACATCAGGAATGTTAGAAATATAGCGCATTCACATTGCATTCTGAAATAATAAACAAAAAATGCACACCAAATTGGCAGACACTCCTATTAAATGCTCAGGGTTTTTTGGCTTTAGATCCATTTCAGAAATGAATAATCTCATGAACAAAAGAAATTGATGCATGCTTCCCAAATCTTCAAAATATTAGAAAGAAATCAATGACATTTTTGCTTCTCAGTTGTTATAACAATGATGAATGATACACTCCTTGAGAAATGTTGCTGAGTCATCCAGTACATTGTTTGCTCTACAGTAGGTCTCATCCACAGATATGCTGACCTTCAGGATGTTTCTGACAGTCTCAGTTATCAAAATCTGTTTTTCTGGCACAAATTCTACTCTTCCAAAACTGTACCTCGTTCATTTGTAAAAAAGGTTGCCAGTAATAGTGCCCGTTTATAACTTTACTGTCAATTTTTTTTTCTTCGTATAACTCACAAAACAGAAGATTGTTACACTGACTCGTAATGATGCATTTAGTGAAGTAACCCATTCTCAATGTCATAAACACATTAATAACTTAATTTCAAATGAGGGCAAACTGTAACTCTGTTCAGCACACTGAAAGCTGATAATTCATCAGAGTTAAGCTCTTCATCATTTACATAACTGACTAAAAAGGAACTGAAAAAAAATATTATCAAGAGTGTCACAGAATAGTTTGGGTTGGAAGGGATCTTTAAAGGTTGTCTAGTCCAACCCCCCTGCAACGAGCAGGGACATCTTCAGCTAGATCAGGTTGCTCAGAGCCCCATCCAACCTGACCTTGAATGTTTCCAGGGATGGAGCATCTACCACCTCTCTGGGCAACCTAGGCCAGTGTTTCACCATCCTCATTGTAAAAACATTCTTCCTTCTATCTAGTCCAAATCTTCCCTCCTTTAGTTTAAAGCCAATACCCCTTGTCCTACCACAACAGCCTCTGATAAAAAGTTTGCCCCCATTTTACCTGTAGGCCCCCTGTAAGTACTGAAAGGCTGCAATATGGTCTCGCCGGAGCCTTCTCTTCTCCAGGCTGAGCAACCCCAACTCTCTCAGCCTGTCCTCACAGGTGAGGTTCTCCAGTCCTCTGATCCTTTTTGTGGGTCTCCTCTGGACCCACTCCAACAGGTCCATGTCCTTCTTATGTTGGTGGCCCTAGAGCTGGATGCAGGTGGGGTCTCACCAGAGCAGAATCACCTCCCTTGACCTCCTGGCCACGCTTCTTTTGATGCTGCCCAGGATACAGTTGGCTTTCTGGGCTGCGAGCACACATTATCAGCTCATGTCCAGCTTTTCACCCACCAGTACCCCCAAATCCTTCTCAGCAGGGCTGCTCTCAATCCCTTCATCCCCCAGCCTGTATGGGTACCAGGGATTGCCCTGACCCAGGTGCAGGACCCTGCACTTGGCCTTGTTGACCTTGTCCAGGTCCCTGTGGATGGCATCCTGTCCCTCAAGCATGTCAACTACACTACTCACCTTGGTGTCATCTGCAAACTTGCTGAGGGTACACTCGACCTCACTATGTCATTGATGAAAATACTGAATAGAACTGGTCCCAGTATGGACCCCTGAGTGACGCCACTTGTCACCAATGTCCATCTGGACATTGAGCCATTGACAACTACCCTCTGGATGCAACCACCCAGCCACTTCCTCATCCACCCATCCATGAACAATCAACCCATCAAATCCATATCTCCCCAATTTAGAGAGAAGGATGTTGTGGGGGACTGTTAAACCAAATGTCTACCATCTGATATATTATTTTTCTCTTCAGAGGTTTTCTAACTGTCTCTTGTAACTACCTGCAATACAACTTTAGAAAGGATGACAGTCACCCTGGGTCAGGACTTCACAGAAATGGCCACACAAATGAACAAATATCCAAATTCTGTACTATGGCACAGTTCTCCAGTTACACAGGAGAATGACTCCTGCTAAGGTGAGCATTCAAATACTCCTTTAAATTTTAAGTATATCAATAGCTCTACTAAATTCACAAAAGCACTGATGCTCTTACCTTTAGCTACACACTCTCTCTTTACCCCTACAGTCCCTGGATCCTTGTGGAGAAATGTTGATTGTAAACAGCATCAGGGTGCATTATTGCCTGCAGGCTGAGCAATCTCAAATTCTTTTGGTCCCACTTATTAGGTGAGCCAATCATAGCTATTCCAGTATTATTTCTCTCAAGGGAATGGATAAAGAATTGAATATGTAGTAACATCCTACAGCTTGAAAGAACTTAGACATTTTAATTTTACCTGAAGTAGTGTTCCTGACACATCTGTAATTACTATAAGCTGGTCTTTAGTTTAAATTTTGACTAGTGTGGAACTCAACAAGCACTGTAAGACAAGACAGACAAAGCTTTCAAGAAAGACTCAATCTGACATATGACATTTTAATTCTCTACAACTCTCAAAGGAAGAGTTTCTCCTAGTCAGGTGGGAAAACCACGATCTATGAAGAAATTGTATCATACATGCTAGCTCTAAACAAGCCAAAGAGAATGAAGATCAAAGTCCAATGGATCAAAGATGCCAGCTAAGTGGTTTACTGCTTTTCTGCATCAGTACAAGCAAGCAGCACCATGACACAAGGGCTAACTGAAATCCATGTAAAAAAGCCAGGAAAATACTGAAACTACACTGAAATTACGTGAAATTGTGATTCAGCAAATATAAGATTAACAGCTTAGAGTAACCTCAGAGTTTTCCACTACAGGAAATGTCTTATAACACATTACCTTAACAACCTAGATACATGTATTAATTGTGTGGTTGTAATAGACATATCTTTATAAGTGAAAAGATGTGTTATATGTACAACTTTACAGGACGTATTTTGCTAATCTATATACTTACAATGTAAACTACGTGAAGTCCTTATAATTTATCATTGCTTATCATCAGTATCGCATAAACATTTGTGGATAATTTTTTTTTTTTTTTTACAAGCACTTTTAATGGTATGACAAATTAACAAGTTTTTCAGAGCATTAACTCTGTAATTTTTTCCCTTTTTTGTGTAGTACCATATGGGTGTATATCTCTTGGGATAAGAGCAAAGCAATTTCCTCTCCCATTGTAATCAACACCTTTTATTATGTATGTATTAAAAGCCAGTTAAATGGAAAAAACAAATGCATCTCTGTACACAAACATAGAAATAAAAATAAATAGTTAGGTGAAATGGTCAGTTGAACTTTCTTCTTTAATGCAAGACAGTGCAATCCTTATGCAAAGAATAAAGCTCTTATTAAAAATAATAAATTTCATATTTCAATCCCCTACAACATTTTGCTGAAGGGGCTAGGAGAGAAAATACAATATTCCTAACTTAGTAGGGAAGCAAAGATCATCAGTTTCCAAAACTTACTCAAATGATGATGCTTAAACAATTTTTCTACAATAGCAGTATTCTTGCTGACTGATCGACGAATACAACTTTTTGAACTGCTGATGCACATGCATTTGCACAGGAATGACTACTTCTTCATCTTTTCCAGTCCAGAATTATATACCATGATGAGCTTCCTGGACTCAATTTTGAACAAGATTTAACAAATCTGAACAATCGTGACATTTGACTTTATCCGGAAAGAAAAAGAAACAAATCTTTTTTATGGTGTCAACAGTGATTATTCTGTGGTGTTGTATAGGCAAGTAGCATAAATTGTTGGAAGAACTAAAAGCCATGGAAATGAGAAGTGAAGTACTTCCTTTTCTTTGTTAAAATCACTCTAAATCCACCTGTCATATTCTGATGTGTAGTGGTTTATGGTTCTTTTGGAGTACAAACTGCATTTTTTTATGTGCTTTGACCATCTCACCTCTGAGTAAGTGACCTAACTATTTAGATCGGATTTTAAGCAAACATTCTTCTCAAAGTAAATAATATCTTCTCAGTTGAAGAGATACTGGTACATATTTAATAATACACCTTATTTATTTTTATTTCTAAATAGGAAAAAATATTCCTTTATTTCCAATTAAAATAAGTTAAAAAAAAATCACACTTCTAAATTTGATTAGGTCACCTTCAATAATCTACCGTTCTTTCTCGTTAAGAAAATAAGGAAAATAAAGACTTGTAGACTTATTTTTAGAGATTTCATTTATTATCTTTAATAAAGACCATAAAAAGATCACCAAGTTACCCAATTATATTTTGTTTAAATATATTGGTATACTGATATTTACTGTTACTGAACATTTCCATGAATACTTTTCCCAGTCACTCTAATTTTAAAGGTGGAATGTGGAAAATTACTTACGGTTAGGTCGATTTTTGTCTTTGCAGTCTCAAAAGGGCTGCCTATGAACAATAATACATCTATTTGAAAGATATTCAGCAATTATAATTGTAGGTGAGATCATTTTACTGACAACAGAAATTATTTCCTATTCAACATATGGCCCACTGCAATGATATCCCATTCCTGTTACTGCTGTATTCAGGTAATTGTTAGCTCAAAATGCAAATCAACTTTTGCAGTGGCAAAACAACGGCTTCTCAATAGATAAAAGAATAATCATCTACAAGAGAAAGAGTTCTGATAAAATTGTAGCTGCATACCTAATATTTTTAGAAGCCTATCTTAGCTGAGCACATGCACACTTGCAGTAACATGCATTTCTAAGCAAATAACAAATAGCTCATATTCTTTATTTAAGATGTCATATTGATTTTTGAAACAGTTGTAGTTAACTAGATACATTAAGAATGCATGCATCTTAATCACAACCAGCTCAAATGTGCAATACTTTTTAATGATGTAAATAAATCAATCAGCATAAATTAAAAATGACAGAGGCTCAGAATGAGAGATGCTATACCTGTCACTTTCAGTCTGTAAGCGGATAACATAATAATAAGTTGTTAGAATATAGTATCTGCTAACTGAAGTTACATACTATACTACCCCCATAAAATATAACCATATTTATTGCTAGGATGATTTTGCCCCTCTTTCGTTAGAATGAGCTTTGACAAGATTTATCTTAATGTACTTTTCCTAATTCAAGTTATAATTGTTACTTATCTCACTGTTACATGATCTGACTAGGACAGAAAGAATAATGTTTTAAATATGGATTACGAATGTACGAGTGATACTGCATCTACACTTATCCCCTGATGACAGTAAAAAAGATAAGAATTATGTGAATCAATAAAGATACAATGTGATCATATTTTGAAGTGTATGGTTTGAATAGCTCTGAAATTTATAAAAAGCTATGGTGTTTTAGCTTTTTTTTTTTTAATTGTCTACCATTCTTATAAAGAGAATATTTGACTAAAATTACCTTTGTTTTGTTTGAAATGACAGGTCTGATGTCCGTGATCTAGATTTTGTAATAACGGTCAATGTTTTGAAGAGAACTTTTATGAAGAACATTTCCAGTTCTGTCCCATTTTAATATTTCCTGCCAAGATGTTATGTTCTGTAACTCATTTAATTTTCTTTTCATTCCAGCAGCGGTATTGGTTACACTAACACAAGGTTTCAAAGATTTTACCAAACCTTCATGAAATGAAATAATATTTATTTAATTAACATTCATACCCAGTATTTTTCTTGATATAACAACTATAACTGCCCATGGCTGGGCAGGGGCTAGTGGGGGCAGGTCTGGAGACCAAAACCTTATGGTGTCACGGGGGCAAGACTGAGACCCCCAGGAGGACTGAAGCAGGCTCCAGGACCATGGGGCTGGGGAGAGGCCCCTCGGGAGGCTGCTCTGGGCCACTGACACCCATAAACACTCTCACTGACACTTTCTGTATTAACAGTGTCTTGACAGTTAGTGTTATGATAAGTTGACCATATAAATATCTTGTCAAATTAAGTATGTAATCTAATTTACTTAAGCATTCAGCTTGATTGTTATGATGTGATTTGAAGGCACAGGTCGTACAGGCTGTCTGTACAGATTCAGGCAGCGCAGATGTGTGCCGGCAAGTGTGGACCGTCACTTTGCTCGCCCTCCCTTTTGCTCATGGGTGTTGGTCTACAAATTGTCAACACAGTGTGCACGTTTCTTCACACCTGAGCTCCCCTTTGGAGCAAACCAGCTGGGGCCCAGGGAAGGCAGCAAGCCACTAACTTACACACAGTGCTCCTGAGCAACAGAGAAGCTTCAGTATTGCATAGAGATAGAGAACATTTTTCATAAAGCAAGTCCCTCTTTGCACTGAAAAGTGAATATATGTTAGCAGAAATGTAGGCTTTATTGTATAATACTTAATTTGTAAAAAATATATGGGCACACTTATATTTCTGTCAACAGAGTTTCTTAGTTGGACTGCAGAAATCAACTGCCAGCTGGCAAATTGAAAAATGCACTGCAAGTCAGAGTGAATCATAAACAGCTACGGTTTTGGATCCACCTTAATTTCTTTATTTCTTTAAAACAGTGGGATTGAACCATCAACAATGGCAAGGTATGCAACGTATAAAACTGCTACAAATCCACTTTAATTTCTTCTATGTTTTCAATATATTGAAATTAAACATTAAATTCATTCCAACAGTACATCCTTTGAGATTTATATACAAAACTCTTCTGAAGCAGCTCCATTCCCATAGCATTTAACAATAATTTTGATTCCAGAAAAGCTTCTAAAATGGTATAAATACATTGCGAGGATTTTGTAGAAATAGCAGGAAAAAATAAGAACAGAAGTAGTTAACACTAAGGAAGATAAAAAGGGAAAGGTAAAGGAAACAAGCAATTATGCATAAATGTTCAATCCTTGGACTCAATTGTTATACACATGACAACAGTATTAAGGGCTAATCAATACAAGAATTATATTATGTAACAATATTTTAACAGTTGGGCGATTCCTGCAGTTATTTTCTAGCAGAGACAAAAACTTCAATGCTTCCTTTGTAAGAACAAGTTATTATCCTTAATTTCAGAAGAAACACAAAACAAGTTTTATGCTTAAAAAATACAATGTACAAAATTTCCTTATGCCAATATCATTATTAAATGGGTTCATTGGCCATGTAGAATGAAAAGGTTAATATATTTTCAAACCTTGGAATATATGACGATAGTATTGCTCATCCCTTTTTAATTGAAGGACAATTTAAACTTTTTACAAAAAAACCCCCACCCAACCCCAAAATATCCTACATACTATTAACTATAAAAGGAAAAAATTGCAAATAAAAGTTATCAGTAATAAATTAATAGTTAAATTGTACCTTATTTTCATCTTTGTTTATTTTTAATTTGTGTGCATGAGAACGTGCTTATGCAGCTTACCAGCACAATGATGATTTAGTTCTGTTCCATTTCCTGGTGTCTTAAAATCATGAAGTAGATGAAACTGCAAAATGTGAAGAAATAAGCCTCAAGCCTCAATTTTTACAGGAAAAGAGAGTTAAAATTCTAAAGTAAAACTCAGAAAAATAAATACTGTGATAAGAGATAAAAACTAAAATAATTGAGCTTGCTAAAATATAAGCATTAAATTGTAGACTAACTAGCCTCTGGTTGGCGTGAGCAAAAGTTAGCATAAGTAACCTAACACAAAACAAATAATAAGGTGAACAGCTTCCACTGAATAATTTAACTCACCTTAAACAACACAAAAAGAAAGCAAGAGATGGGAGAAGATCAACTAATGAAAACAAGCTAGCCTCAAAGAAAAAAAAACAAAACAAAACCAACACAGAAGAATAAATTGAATGGGATTGTAACAGAGACTCTTGTAACAAGTAATACCTCACTTTCTCTTTCCAGTACACACTCCAGATTCCGTAAACTCCCAGGCTGTCTGGCCAAGGAACCTCTGAGATTTTTTTTAAGATGGGACAGCAAAATACTACTTCATTTTGAAAAACTTTATATGTCTTCAAATAAGCATCATTTGCTGAGATTTACACTTCTCATGCCAATAAAAATCCCCCAAATTCTTAATCATAGAGCAACTTACAATCATGATGTCTTAGCACCAAGATGTTATGCTAACAGAAGCTTTTCTAATCTCTACGAATAGTGTATCCATACACTGACTTGCTACAGGATATTGTGCAGTGTTGCCCCTGAGAGTTATAAAGGCTGTCTTTACAGAAGGACAGACAGGTATCAATAGTTCATTGATCAAAACTGTGTATTACTTTGAAATTCATATGGTATTGGAAGCCCTACTGCTGGAAATTGTTCCTTTGTCACAAAATATTGTATTTTAATAGTATGAGATTGTAACCAAAATAAGCAGGATTTGCTTTCTGTCTTTTATTATTATTTTTTAATCTGAGATGAATTGGATGAGAAATAGAAAGCAATTCTGATTACAATCCAAAAATATTAATTTCATAGATGAGAGGATACAATTTGTTCGGCTGTTTCTTTCCATAAACTTTATGCAGATTATGAAAAAAGGTTTCAGTTCATTCATAATCCTTACAGTATTCATCATCCACCAATTTTTGTCCAGACTGCATTGTTTTGAAAGAACTAGCATTGCTTTATCAGAATAAGGCTCATACTAATTTTAGAGATATTTTCCTGCACATCCAAATGTGAACGCTAATAATTTAGCATTTTTAAAGGACATCGCATCCAATAGATGTCGTAGCAAGAATGGAAAATGTAAAAGCTTGCCTGCTATCTTAAGAAAACACAACGATCTCCATCTTTAATTCTATACTTAGAGAATTAAACCCATGCGAACAAGTTATTTAAGGTCTCCATGTCGTGGTTCTTCCATTTTTCCCAAGAGTAATCCTGCCAGATATACGTGATAGTGGATCATGATTTATCAAAAGGTAAAGCATTCAGCAATAATAGCCACAGAAAAGTGACGCAGAGTACTGTGTCTAGAAATTTTCATTTTGAAATTCATCTTGTTTCTTTACCTTTATGCAACATTCCATCAAAAAAAATTGCAAAAGTCTCGAAATCTTTTTTATATACAGATATACAGAGATACATATGTGTATATATATTGGCTATTAAAAACTTTGAGTAGTGAACATTATTTGAAAATGTCTAGATTAGACTTCCAACCATTAGAAGAGTTAAGAAATAATTTTCTTTCTAAGAAAAATCATAGAATATTCACTGCATATTTTGATATTATTAGTTCATATACTTTCAATTAGAAACGACTGCTCCCTTTTAAAAGATCCGCATGCCCCCTCATTTCAGAGCAATGAAAGAAAATTTTTAAGTGCCAGATATTTGAATACCTTCTGAAGATATTGGTGGGCAATGAAGACGTACAAGCATAATGGCACAGGTCTGCCTTAGCTACAAAATAGACTCTATTATTTTTTTCTGAAAAGTACTGGAGCCCTGAATATCTTTTACTGCATTACAAACACCTATATATACTTGCATTTGCTTGCAGTTTAGTGTATCTAACCAATATATCTCATTTTGTATAACTAATTTTATATAATATTGTAAGACTATATTAAGATTCTTCTACAACAATATTTTATATAGCTTATATAGCTTATTGCAAAACTCTATACTGGCTGGAACTTGAATTCCAGTGGATCAGAGACGGGAATGAAATACTCAGAACAGTCTGAGTCATCCTCTACATCTCTCTCAGGTTATTGGTCCCAGGAAGCCTGTGGCTGACCACCTCGGTAAGACTGGCAAAGGTGGAAAAAATGTTAACTTGGGAGGAACCAAGCCTTTCAGAAAGAACAGTTCAAGTTTTAACAGCACCTAGAAACTCTTTTGTGGACATAAGGGAATATTGTTCTCATGTACTCCAACTTACACTGTTGATCAACATGATATTGCCCTCTGCATCAGCATCTGGGCTGATGAAGTAAGCTGCCCAGATATTGATTTATTAAGGTATGACGTTGAGTATCCATTCAACTGCTTTGGAAAATCTAGTTTCTAGTATCTTGTATTTTTCAAGAAAGTGGTGTTTTCTCAGGTTCCCCAGACTTTTTATATGTGCGGTATTTGGCAGTCCACAACTGAAATAGTAAGAATGAATGCCATGTAACACGTCTTTTCTATATGGCATGCTACTGCATGTAACTGTACGTACAGGGGAAAAAAGAAATGTACCCTATAGATGGCAGTGTAAGCATACTGAAGAAACTTTGGTGACACTTCAAGTATAACCACTTAAAAACATTTATGATTAACAATAAATTCATAAAAACAATTATTACAAAAGAAATGAAAAAAATGGCACAAACTGCTCAGATTACATCAGCCAGCAGCGCTTTTAAAATGCATTTCAGTCAATTTAATCATCTCAATGGCTTTTTATTGGTACTGGTAACAACCTATGGGCTAGTCTTCCAGCAGGAGGATTCGCTCTTCTAAAGCTCCTCTCACCGATTTTACAGAGTATTAGAAAAGACTGAGACACTTCTCTGAGTTAATTTAGAGTGAGTTTAAGTGTACTGTACTTAAAGGCTGGACTCCTGTTAAAATACATTTTAGTATTTCAATGCCTTAGAAAACGATTAAGTATTTGAGCAGCTGAAGACAAAATAGAATAAATTGATGGCTTTACACTTAAATCAGCTGAATATCATATTTTAATAAAAAAGTCTTTTTAGAGTTGCTTGCATTCAATATACTCTGCATATTGAAAGCCTCATGTGTAGACAGAGAAGTGTGTGTAAATACATCCAGTATGAGAAGCCGTGTTGCATAATGTTCCTTACCAAGGAGTTATATCATTGGCATGAAGTTTTAAGCATCTCCAAACATATATTTTTTTTAAGACATACAGTAATCCTAAATGCCATTTAAAGTGAATTAACGAAGATTACAGTATAAGGAAGTATCTGACACTTTGGGATATGGTGCCAGAAAGGTTTAGGGGGTATTTTTACACACATTTTGTAAGCCACTGAGTAAATCTTGGACTTCAACCATTGTTTTTGGACATGAAAGTTTGAAAATCCTATTAACATCTTTGCAGAAGTGGTATAGGAGTACTGCTGCTACAGTATAATGTATTTTGCATTAACACTTATTACAGCACAATCCTAACTTGTGAATCCAAGGGAGTTCCTCAAATCACTTCTGCAAAATTATTCTCCTTTTCTTGCAATATTTTCCTCATATGTATTACTTTATTGTGAAAACATAATGGAGTGCATGACATCTGTCTATCTCCTTTACTTAACATAACATACTTTTGTGCAGATAAGACAGTATCACATTTACTTTTTGCATAGTTGTTCTGCAATCTTTCTGAATCACTTTTTTCCCCCCTAGAGTCATTGAAATGAAATTTGGCCTTTGAGAATGTTAAAGTTTTAGTATCAATTACCAAAAGACTTTACTAATAGAAGTAATGGATTTAGAGAACCATTTCAACAGTTTTCCTACGTAATCTGTGATTTTTTCCACTATAACCATTTAACAAAGTATATTTCAAGTCTGTGCATATTTAGCAATGTATAGAAGACAGTATGTTTATGATTTTCACATTTAAATTCTACTAGGAATACTATCCATTTTGAGGTGGATCTATTTATAATTAGTCTGCAAAGAAGACTAAACCACTTTTACTCCTAATTAGAGTAACAACAAAGATTTTGTTAGAAAATAAACTAGGAAGATTTTTTTTAAAAAAACAGAAAATTCAGAGACTAGGAAAACATATAAACATAAGGGAGATACACAATGCTCTCAATGCCCCTTGTTGTCCCTGCAGGTGATTCTTGCTTTCAGGCTTTGCTACAGTCAACTCAGTGACTTTCTGGAAAGCAGTACACTCTGCATGGTCCCCAGGAAATTCTTCCTGTTACTTCTGTGGCCTGGCTGCCTTTTCCCAGCTCCTCGAGCACTCTCAGTCTCAGCATGAGCTGCAGGCAGCCTCCCAGCTCTCTACTGTGTGTATTGCCTGCCCAAACCTGTAGTCTCTTAATTCTTCTCTGCCTTGAGCTTGTTCCCTAGCTCCCACAGACATACAAGCAACCTTTCTTCCCTCTAGAGATTTCCACCTAACCGGACTTCTTTAGAGAACATAATAATTGAGAACAAAGGACGAAAAAGCACCATGCCACAGGTATGTTACCACGTTTAAACATCACGCTATGTTTATGCACATATAATACTTCTCCTTCAGCTAAAGGAATTATATGTTCTGTTCTATTTGGACGAAACCTCTTTTCTGGCAATCCTTCAATGTTGCAGGCATCTAAAATTCAAATGGAAACATCCTTTCCAGAATAGTTTACCACTCCTTTGAGAGAAATCTCTGACCCCCTGTACCTTAAAAAAGCGGGTCTTATATTTCCTGCACATAGAAATTTCTCTGTGTCAGCACAAACTCATCTGTGTCTAGGAGAGGCAGAATGAATGGGTCAAATTACAGAAACATATAAAATCCAGCAGGATTTTCACAAATAGCATAATCAACCATATAATCCATTAGATAATCTGTCTTCTGTTGCACCTTGAAACATCTCACAGAGAATAAGCTTCATGGTTCCACTCAAAGAGTAGTAACATGGAGCATCAGAGAGACCTGAGTTTCAGGAAGCAGAGCAGAAGCCTTAGCTTCCATGAAGCTCTAGGGATAACCAAACTTGGACTAAGATATCATAATTGATACCCAAATTTGGAAATAATTTTAATTTCCCTTCCCCAAGAACTTACCTTGAATATTAGCAGAGAGCAATGCAGGCCAGCCCAAGAGGTCACCACATCAACATAACTCAGGGTTTTCCAACAGGGATGACAAGACTGGGGTGCTGTGATTACAGATGTACATAACTTGTATGTACAAACTGGGAAACAGTAATCTAATATCATAATTCTTGTGTGCCTTCTTTTGTGTTTAAAATTCTTGTATTGCTTCAGTCCAGACAAAAAGAGGAAAGACAAAAAAAGCCACTGGAAAAATGCATAATGGTTTGGAAATATTAACTGTACCTGGGTTCTTTAGAATGGTAAGAGCAACCTCTGTTTATGCAAATGTAAGCAACAATGAATATGAATTAACTTCCACAAATGAAATCCATCATATGGTTCCATTTTAATCTTATGATTTTGCTTTTTCTCCCAGATAAGCAATTAACTTTTACATTTCATTGCCAGTGATAATCAATTTCAAATTTGTAAATTGTAGAAAATTATGTAGGAATTTGAATGTTAAAAGCAGATTAGAAAAGAAAAGACTTAATGTCAGGTTGGAAGAGTACAACACAGCTGGCGAGTAAGATCTTTTAAAAATAATCTATGAACTCATGTAGTATAAGCGAAACATAATTAGAATGACGGTACTTTACAGTGTAGCTGTTTCTATTGCAACTCTGAATTCAGCTAATATATTCTTGGTGGTTTTTGGTGGCTTCCACTTCTTCAGAAAACTTTTATTGAGGGAGATGGAGAAAAGGAGGCAAAAATACAGGAAATACTTCAGTGGTCAAAGTGATATTTGACACGTCTGTCCATTTTAAAAGAATGTCAAAATTAATTTACTAATTTTAATCAAGAGTAGAAAATAAGATCTCTTTTATGGAAATGTTTTGGTCTCAGTTATTTTTTTTCATTGCTAGTTTCTTAGTTTTCAATTGTAATTTTTTTTTTAGCGTAGAAAGACAAAAGAACTTGTATGTTGAAAAATTGTGCTGTGGCTAATATACGAACAGCATGATGAAAGGCAAGAGTTTCACTGCTATTGTAATAGAAGATATGAAATCACCTGCAAATATGTGATTTGTTAATTTTGAATTATTGAATGTCAAAAATCTTTCCTGTCAAGGCCATCAGGCCAGATACTACAGCTGAGTGGCTAACATATTTGTTTGAGGGAGAAGAGAAAAAGTTTAACAAAGTTAATGATACTACATAGTATAATTTTCTAAAATCTTTCTGAACTGAGAGGGGCAAGTTGTTGACAACCTGTAGGAGTAGATATTATGGTTCAGTTGCAAAATTTTTCTGTTTTGTTCAATAACCTTGCCCAACAATACGGGTGATTCTCGTGTGGTTTTCAGCTAAATGAGCTACTCAGAGCAAAGCAGGAACACAAACAGCAGCAATTTCATTTGATGATAGAGAAGAAACTACTTGCGACACTAGGACTCAAAGCCAGTCAGAAGCAAACAGTAGATACTGCCAATGTTTACGTGCATTGCTGCTGGTGTCATCAGTAGTTCTTACTGTGGTCTAACTATAAAGCTCTGAGAACTGGGAAAACCTGTACCTACAGACACACACACACAGAGTGTTGAACAATGTGTAGTAGATTGAGGCAATCTAGATGTGGCTGTTCATTGATACCTAGTGTTGCCATATTGGACCATCTGGTCCTGTTCTGTTTCTGCCTCATGAACTAGGAAAATGAGTATTCCTCTTCCAAATCACAAGCCACAAGACTTAAATATTCTGTGACGAATTACTAAAGAAAAAAATAATTAATAGGGCATCTGCCTGCCAAGAAGATAGAGTGCAAGTAGCTAATGGGTTACAGTTACCGGGCCAGATTCTCCCATTATTCTGGCAGGTAAAAAAGGCAAGAAGGTAGATGGGTCAATATGGCCAAAAATTTTTTTGTTATGGTGTAACTGTTACCTGGCAAATCTAGCTCAAGTAACAACCTCTTTTTCTCTGTGCCTAGCCTACAGCAAGCTGGATGCTCTTCAGAATCCTTCTCAGCATCTATCACTGCCTTTAGGAGATTATGTGACTTTGAAAGTCTGGTACTAAACTACAGAAGCACACAAGTTCCATTATGTTATAATGTATTTAGAATGAGTAAGCCACCGCTGAAATCACTCCTCGCATACCATAAATTGGCAATTCTGATGTCAAGCAAAAATTGCTATTTTTATACATATGGTACGGTGACTTCAGTAGAATAATTTGCAAAAGTAAATTGAACGCTATTGCTAAGAATAATTAGCTTCAAATTACTTTTTTTTTAATTGAGTATTTGGAATTCTTTTATTCAAATTGAGTATGCAATGTTTTCATTCCACTTCATCTTTGCGTTTTCTTTGAGATGTCAAGTGTCATTTTTACTTTAGCAAGAGGTCTTTTGATTATCAAGATAAAAGAAAATGTTTGTTCTGAATAAATTCTTATTTTTTATTTTACAAATGAAGTGAATGGAAAACTTCTACTAATGATATGCTTCTCGTTAGCAAACGGATCCCTTTACTGTGGAAATCAAATAAATCCTTTCTTCAAGTCAGTCTTCACCCATTTTTATAATTATCATCACTGTCCCCATTTGTTTATTCCTCCTCTGAAGTATAACTTGAAATATATGTCTGTGAAAGCTTTCCAACTGGTTCACGATAAGAAAACTGATGTACAGGGCTCCTAGTGGGGTCATGAAGTTTCTTCCAACCACTACAGTCCACAACAAGACATAAAATCATGCAAAGCCGGTTTCTTTCTCTGACTTCTTAATTTATCAGTAATTAAAAAGCGATACTTCAATACAAGAAATAGTATACTGAAATTGCTGTTTTGATACAGGGTATGCAATCAAGCCCACTGCCTGAAGGGAAGAAAAATAAACTACTGATTGGAAGTAGTTAGCAATAGCTACTCCTTTGTGTTCTGTGTTATATTAAAGTAATTCGCTATTGGCATCATATAGGTATTGCTCCATCACAGTAAATGAATTCCCACTAGTGTTCTTGAGGGCACAGCCTCAAGACAATTCAATGGAAAAAGTATGTATGAGGTCATAATTTGGCCTATTATGTATAAAATGAAAAGAAACAGCTTAAATGTGAGTGCTTGCAGTGAAAGAGAAATATTTTGCAAACTAAAATGGCACCAGAAATCAATACGATACAAAGAATATGAAATCTCAGAGTGCTATTTCTACAAGATTGTAAAGAATAACTATTGAGGACTAACATTTTCTGATCTGTTATGTAACTCTTTTAAAATGTCTCACTTGGGTCTACTTGAGAGAGGAGGATTTTAAAATATTGGATTTTTAAACACAAAAGGTACAGCATCTCAGTTGAGATCTAAGATCAAATCTCTTTCTAGAATTATTCAGAACACATTTGCACTATAAAATGAAAGAAATCAGGGGATGAAATATCCTGATATGACACTTGCAATGAAATTGAGAAATCAGGTTATGTCCAAGATCGCTGCTTATTTCATTGACTTCTGATATGACATGGGACTAAAGCATACCCAGACGCAAATTTCTCCAAATTCAGGGTGAAAACAGTAATCCTCTTCCCCGTCCCCCTTCCCCCTCGCCCAAATTCTATACCCAAACAACTCTTACGTCAAAACTGAATTTTAACGTGAAATTCTGCCCAAACTGGTCTGATCAGAACTTAAACACTTGAACATAATCTAGCTACTTGCAAAACAACAAACATGTTGACAGATGCCAAAACCACCTACTGTTAAAGCATTATGGGAAAACTCAACAGTTAAGAATGTTTCAAACTGCGTGACTCTATTAATTAAAGAAGCAGAAACACTGACTTTGCTAAGTTGGATCAAAAGAGAGCAAAAAAAAAAACCTTCTCAAAGGAGAGTGAAATTTTTTGGGGAGGGGAGGAGAGATTTCAGTTGAAAGGGACCCACAACTATCATCTAGTCCAACTGCCTGACCACTTCAGGCCTGACCAAAAATTAAAGCATATTATTAAGGGCACTGTTCAAATGCTTCTTAAACACTGACAGGCAGACTGTTTCATTTTTAATAATTAGTATTACTTATATAAACTAAATTCTAACAAAATTTATCAAAATCTTGAAAAGGTATACATTTTTTCTGTTATTCCTACATGAAAATAAACCACAAAAAGTCTTAGTAGTTAATTTTGCTAGGAAAAACATTGCTACCTTGGAAAAAACCTGAAGAATTTCACTGGTCCAGAGTGGCACTTAACCTCCCAAGAAGAGGACAGTCAGAATGCAAACACTCTCAGCAAGTTCTGAAAAACATCACTGTAAAAGATCAAAAAAGACCTAGAAGGCAATTGGATACTTTGTTTACAAATAAGTTAATGCTTTTTTTTTTTAAGCGCAGAGAATTGCTTTCCTGTTCTCAGTAATATTTTTCAGGTCTGTGAACAGCAGCAATTCAAGCAGTTTATAAGACAAACATTGTCTTTTCTCCAACTGCATAGGCTGTTTTTTTTATCTAAAAGCATTTTTATTTAGCTTTCTTTAAAATTGCTAAAAAGGTCTTTAAGGAGCACCATAAAGCATCAGAGATTACTACAGTGACACAACATACATCATATATCGTTAGTCCTCAGAAAATAATTGTTTCAGCAGATTCACCTTATTTATGTCATGGAAGTAGCTTCACTTACTTCATGGGAAACTCTAATCTTTTCTTTTTAATTAGGATTTAAACAAATTTAAACAATTTGAACAAATAACACAAGCTTTATTGGAAAGGAAGCTACATTTCCTCAACATTTGTGTCAACTCTTGCCCACCTCTCAAGATATATTTTTGTATCTGCCATCAAGATGCAACAGCAAAATATCTGAAAATGTCAAAGCCTTTTTAGTTCAACCTTGCAACACAAATATGTTTAAGAATCCCCCTTTGGCTTGTTTACAGCAATGATGGAGTACAAGCTCATGTTCTGTCCTCTCTACTTCTCTACAGAAACCCTTAAAATTTCAAGTTTAGCAGTCAGAACGCATTGTGCTTGTTGACCTTTCACTATAGCATGTCATTTCACTCTTCTGTGCAGAGAATTTCTGTTTCCGGGGAAATCTGGGGATGAAGTTTTTCTTTTAATCACCATAGTGACTTATGATTCTGCATCAGCTAGAACAAGTTAATGGAAATAGTCATTACAATTTTCCTTTCACTCCCTCTGAAATACTGGCCCTCTTGAGCCAGGTACAGACTGAAATTTCCATGTGAAGATCTTCTCCAATATGAAGAGTTGATTTTTTAAGGAAATAATTATTTTCATATGTTGAGGAGAAAAAACTTTGTTAAACAGTGATTAGTTTGCTGTTATCACATAAGCGAGTTATTCGTATAAGGAATTGTACTGCACTCATCAAACCATGTTAGATAATGTCAAGTAAATAAAGAGAGGAGAACAAATCATTCGGTCCAGTTCTCGCTTTGCATCTTGAAACTCATTGTTTAGGCTGCAAATGAATTGTGGTTTGTTCATACTGCGGTTGCCATAAAGAACTGAAAATAGCAGTTAGTCTTATAGCAGGAAATCATGGCTCAGTGAATCAGAGAAGGCATCAGACATGCCAGTGTGGATTATCAGTACCCACCAGATCAGATTACATACTGAGCAATGAACTTTTTATATGACTTTGACTTTTGAGACTCATATAATAAGTTTCCAGACTAATCAGGGTAGTAAAAGCTACGGATATTCATTTCTAGAGGACTTTTCTTCCTTTGGGTTCTGGCAGAAACTACTCAGCAAAGTGAAGGAGAAAAGATTTTTAGTGTTTAGAAAATCAGATAGGCAAAACATGAAAATGTCGAAGCCAAGTAGCTGTATGTGGTATGCTACATGCTGTTCCCAGACAGAAATGATTTCAGTAGCTGGGTGAAGGACATTAATGTTTTTTAAACTTTTTGTGTCTTCCATTTCAAAATACTACCAAATGAAATTTTATTACCTTTAATTTTTAATAGCTCGTTGCTTAAGCTCTATAAGACAGAAGCCAATTTCAGTTTAAATGGTAATCCATAATTTTTCTTACTTGAGAGACTGTTTCTTGGAATTTGTAAACATCAGGAAAATGTTTTGAAAATGGCTTTTAAGCAGAATGTTGACATTTTCCGATATGTTGGGTTTGGGCTATATTCCTTTTGTGAGATACAGAAAGCTACCCTTTTGCAGCAATGAGTGAACAGGTCTCAATAAAATTTGAACCAATATTAAAACTCACCTTTCTTGAAACTAAATTGAATCAGAATCAGAGATGATAATAAAATTTGGATGACTTTTTAAGTTCTTTTAAAAATACACTTATTTACAAATGACACAAATGAGGAAATTGTGAATGTCACTAATAAAGTGAAAAAAACAACTTAGTTTACTCTACTAAAATGTAGATTAATTGGTCTGGTCTGGGGTCACCTACATAAAGGGGGTCACCTACATAAAGCTCAGGTGTCAATAAGGTGTAACAGATCAGCCTAGGAAATAAACTTTTGTAAGGGTACTCAGTTGATGCTGATTAAAATTTTGTGTGCAACAGAATGAAATACCTCCTCTGTTCACAGAACAACTTGTTTTTTAAGTGTTCTAAACGGGAACCAAAATGGCTTGTCAATACATCTAAAGACATGGAAAACTCTTCAGAGTTTTGCCGATTGTTTAGGATTCTTCTTCACATGTAATTATACATCTATTATCATACTCTATGAACATAACCACACAAGCATTCTGATAATAGAAACAAATTTAGCATATATTAGCTTGTGCACACACATAAGCACCTTATACTCTATTAGTGTGCTTACGAAAACAGCCTTGTTACTAAACCCTGGAATCATTAGATAAAAATACTGTTCTTTTCTTTGCCATACACCTTGTAGGACATTATACAAATTGCACTACATCTTCATGTCTTGCTTTATTCACAAGTACATCACAATAATGATAATGTCCAGTCCACTGATGTGGACAAGCTAAAGTATTTTACAAGCATTAGGGAATTTGAGAATCTAAAGAGAACTGTTCTGGAGATGTAAATTACTGTTACACCATGCATATATTCTCATTTTTTACAGTATTATCTGCATCTGATGTGTTGCATATTTTGAGCTAAATTCCATGTTCTAGGATATTTTTGAATTCCACACTTTCCATTATGCAGGCAGAGCTAAAAAAAGTATTTTCAAAGGAAATAATTTTTTTTGTTCTTTTCTAGCTACCTCATTTATATTTATAAGCAAACGGTATTTTGGGATGCAGAGCTGTCTATTTTCTCCCTGCTTATAGGATCTCCTCATTCACAATGCCCAGCATGTATTACAGCTTAATCTGAAGCCCACTGAAGCCACAGGATGAGTGGTACATCTCCAGCGTTTGTCACTGCCTTGCCACCTCAAAAAAACCCCAAACCCAATTACAGAAAAAAACGAAGGTCTAATCTATCATTTTCAAAATGAGAAGATACTGATAATTGGATGCAGACGTACTAGAAACTCTTAAATAAAAAGTTTCCACATTTAGCTATGTCAGGTTGCCTCTGCTCCTTACATTTTCTTGGGTCTGACAGTTACCAATGTTAAGTCAAAATATACAAAAAAAGCTGAAAAGAAGATGTTGGAAAGATTGACTTCATTAAATAGCATCTACATTCAACACAGACTACTGCTTTCTCTTGAAAGCTACATACATCTTTGTATACTGCAGGTATTTCACTGACATTTGAAGAGACTTCTAAGGTGTACTAAGTTGGCAGCTATTGTAGTAGAAAGTAGAAGAGTTTGTTTTTCTAAGTTAAAGCAAACCAACCCTAAACATTTCTCTGCTTAAAAAAGGAAGTGTGTGAATAGGAAAAAAAGTATATACGCAAGGAAAAAAAAAATCACTCTGGCCAGCTCCCTTCTTTTTGCAACCCCCCATAAAAAAAAATAAAGAAGTATTATTTAGAAAAGCTTGCCTAAGTATATTCTCTCTGCAAAAGTGATTGATTCCTGTCCTTGGTCAGCCTCAGATACTTCATTTGTAACAGACAGCAATATTCTGTTAAGTGACAATGGTAGCAAGAGGCTGCATCCCTCACTACCTCAGAACTTTATCTTGGCATACAAGAGGCAACAAACATTCTCCCATCACTGCTGAAACAATTCAGCTTGTGACACGTGACCAATCTATCCCAAAGAACCTAGGCCTTCATAGCCTCCAGAGGTCATCTCATTTTTCAACCTCACACCACGTTCTACAGTGCGTATGGAGATTTTTCTTAGATGCAGGTCACATAGCTGAAAGAAAGAGATTGGTATAACTTGTGCACATACAGGTCATAGAAAAATTCAGTCAAAGCAGTGTCAAAGGCACAACTTTTGAGTGATCTGAAAAATACCAAGTCTTCTGATCTTTCTGACAAGAGTGTTCTGCCAAAATACAAAGTCTTTTGTTTTTCCAAAGTGTAAAGTGCAGATGATGACAGATAACACATCCAGAACATGCATCCAAACTCTACCCCCAGAAAGGATGCTTACTTAAGAATATCTTAAAAAAACCCCAATTGTTTAATAAAACTAATAAATATAAAGGTTTCTAGAAATTGAAAGTAAAAGCACTTTCTGTGAAAACATCACATGTTTTTTCAGAATATCAAAGGTCTTTTACCAGACGTTTTAATAATGTGTCGAGTCCATTCACAATCATCTTGGATGAGCTAGGGTTACACATACCTTGAGACTAGAGAATTTAATTTCTGGGATAATAAGTAAAGTACCCTTTTCTTCGAAAGCAGATGTCAGTATGTACCTAAAGATTCACAGAGAAGATCTGAAGGAACATATAACAGTAGTAGTATCAAATCAGTACTGTGGATCTTTTAGAGATGGAAACATCCTAATGAGCTCATAAGAAAACTGAAAGCCCTAGGAAGAGAACTACATGGATGCTGTGATGACTGTGATAAGGCAAATGAGAGACTGGATTCCTTCAAATAGTTATCCCCCAAAATTTTTGGCTGATAAATTTGCTAGATGGAAAAAAACCACCCAAGCAAATCATGAGTAGCTTCTGCACCCTTGAAAGCATGACCTGAAACTGAAAAGAACCACAGGCATTTCCTCTCGGAGATACCAAAGTTGAAGTTAGGATGTTCATCTAATTAGGAGAGAAAATACCAAATACAGAGCACCTAAGGTAATCTATTGAAATATTCTGGATAACCCCTGGTGTTACTAAGGACAGAAAGAAGTCCTTACTTATATTAGGGACTTAAACAGACCTCTCCAGTGTTTGAAGAGCAGGATGAATAAAGGGAACTATTCTTGAGACATCCTTCTTAAGAGATGTACCTCTGGACAGGTACAGAAGCCTTTGCCAGGGCCAGATCCTCTGTCTTCACCCGTTCATCACCTTTTCAGGCAGAAAATTTTGAAACGTACATATTCAGTGCTTCCTCCAACAGCATGAACACTTTCACATTAGGTTAATCTCCTCCCATGAATGGACAAATGAAATCTCATCACCTAAATTGTCTATTGTGAGAGGGCCATTTGGAAAGACCAGATGATCATTCGTCACCATTATATAATTTATCATAAGATCACATCTCTTTTTAATTTTTGACACAGGCTAAAGTTTGAAATTAAGCTAATTAAACACTTGCTTTCTACTCTCCAGAGCCCTGCATTTCCATTTTGAACTAATGTATTATTTTATGAATTCTATAGATTACACAAAATCCACTCTCCAAACTTGGAGAGTGAAGGGGAAAACATCTTTTAAATTTTCAAAAAACCTCAACGAAAATATTATTTTAGTACTTTTCAAAGGATTTTTTTAAAAAATAATTATAACAAAACTGTTTCCATAGATTTAAAAGTAATTTTAATATGTCAAGGGATCCTTTCATCACTGAAACCAAAACACATACATTTGTATGCAAACACATCAGACTTCTGTAATTTTTAAGAGGTACCATATTAATTATTGTACAAGATATAAAAAAAAATATTTGTACAACTATAAATAAAATTTTAAAAGACAGGATTCAAGTTCTAGAAGACTGAGGGTAACATATAATATCAAGTACCGTCAATGTAACGATTGCAATTTGGTTCTGGAATCTTAAATGAAGCCGGGTGCAGTAGGTTTTCTAGTGAGGAAGATGGGGAAGAAGACATCAAATGACTCATACCTGTTTCTGCCCTAAACTTCTTATTTGGACACCATTTTATTTTATCAGTAATGGTGTATGCACCCAAAGACTCTTTGTAGGAGAGAAACGAGTAGTACTTCTCTTTTGTTTTTCTGTTCACGATTCTATGTAAAAAAAAAACAAAATGAAGAATATCCAACTGCAGCTATTATCTTTGCTTTGTGTATATAAGTTATCCTTACAAAAGTGCAAGGTTCTTGCATTTAAATAATTTATTTAAAAGAGGACATGTTAATGGGCTATCATAGTTTGCCTTCTAACATCAGGGATTCTCCATGGGTATGAAGAAAACATAATCACACATATGGTGGAACTAAAATGTACTATTTTTCTTGAATGAAATTCTCTTGTTAACTCAGCATGCACTGCATGAGACCACATATCATTTTTCAACCATCTGCACATCTCACAGTATTATTTCTATTATTAAACCACTAAGATTTTATGTTGGGTGACTTGTAAGTGTGGATTCACTATAATAACTTTAATCACTGGTAGTAAATTTGGCATCTATGCAGATACTATTTGTATTTCTATAGATTTCAATTCTAAGAATAAACTTCAAGTTTGTCCTCTGCCATTCTTGTTTCCAATGCCCTAAGCACACACATCTCAGGTAATTTGGATATACAAGCTTTTATATTATAGACTAGGTTAGGAAAATGCATTGCTCAAATTTCAAAGTTAAAGACACTTTAAGAAACATCAAGTGTCCTTGATTGGGATTAGCTGTTTGATAAAAGAAAAACAAAATCAACCAAACAAAAAACCAAACCCACCACCCTCCACAGCAATATCTTTGTTGTCAAAAGATCTGAAGCCAACAGGAAACGAAATCACCGCTGTTAGTGTTCCCTGACTTCTGATTAATTCATAGATAGCTTATCATAATATAGTGCTTCATGAGTTACCAAATTTATGCGCTGTATTAGGAATTTAGACCATGCCTCTCTTTCGATATTGCTGACTATCAAGTGGAATCCAATCACAAGGCACTCTTTTACTATTCAATTTATGACAGCCTCTATTTTCAAATTAGAAGTCTCAACATATACACCACCAACAAGACATTTTTCAGGAATCTATGACATGATATCCTTGTTTGTAAAAGATATTGTGGAGATTAAATTCATTTTAATTTCCTGAGTTTGTACATGTGTGCTTTCTTACTTGAGATACAACACATCATCTCTGAATATCCTGAAACTAATTAAGAATGTGATGAGTTTTACATAAAAGATTTTTTCTTTTAAACTGTTCCTTAGCTTTCATTGTTTTAACCTGTTCCTAAGTATTCATCGCTCACCCATTTGGGAGTCACTTCTTTAAAAAATGTATTATGAAAATTCAGTTTAGAAAAAAATATTCATATCTATCTGTAGGTAAAGTAATTGAACAAATTAAAATCAGGAATGGAGGGAACTAGTCCTGCACATTTCCCTTTGTACTTTCATTGTATACATACAGCATTAATGCGAAGAATAGACAATAGCAGACTTCAAGCAAACAATGTAACATCAAAAAAATACAACATCGAAACAAGGAAGAAGGAAAATATGCCACCTCAGCTCCACAATTCTGAGAACAATCTAATTCTTTTCTCTTACTAGTGAAGCATTCAATGCTTTTCTGCTTTCAATGTCAGAGCCAACAGCAGAAATTGCTGGATTCTGATAAAGCCCATAGTTTGATAAAGGCTGATGCTACTACTTTTTTTTTTTTTTTTTAACACCCACCCCCCAATATTACATACCAAGTAATGAGATGAAGGGCAATGCTTTTCTAAAATTAACCCGACTTGTAACCAGGAGAACTCTTCAGAGAAATACTGCAACCCATGAGAACAACCAAAATCTCATATTGCTCTCTCTTCCTGTAAGTTGGGTACTTCTCATCAGATTTCATGTAAATTATACTTCTTTCTATTAAATAATTTTGTTTTGCACTGCATACTATGGTAGAGGAAAGGATTAACAGAGCCTTGATTTTCCTGTGGCCTGCTTGGTGGTATTCAAATACAATGATTTTCAAACCAGTTTGTTCTTTGTGTGGGACCTCTATTCTGTTAATGACATTTTACTTGTCCTTTATTTCATGTACCTTATTTTTATCACACTTTCATCTGGCCAGATTGGTAGTGTTCTTTCCAATTTTCTCTAGACTTTGGCCTCATCTGCTCATTTAAGATACTATCAGGTGTTACTCTGCAGATGTCTTCATTCTTGCTCCAGTGCTGTCCTGAGTTTGTATCTACTTCATATATAATGCCATCTGCATCCTGGAAAAGGGCCTTTGCCACTCCTTTGTCTGCCTCTTTCATAGCTCCAGACAGGCTTAATTATCAATGCATAGCAGCCACAGGTCTTTGCCTCTGTCGGAACAGATTATGTCATTTTGATGATCTTTTAACTAAAACTTGCCATCACTGAACCTCCTACAAAGCACAGCCTGGATTATGCAAACTAGTGTGACCCCTTCACTAGAGACTATTATTCATTATTACATCATTCATAATTATTATATGAAACTATAACGGCTAATTATTTGGAAACCTAATTAAGTGACCTAATACTGTCAGGAACCATATTTTATATTATTTTTCATTATTTTTCATTAGCCAGCAACTGCAGCTGGTTGTTTTAACTGCAGGCTCTACCTGCAGAAGAATGCAGAGGTAGATGCCTGTGCAGATTCACCTTTGGCTACTGAACCATTCAAATAAATGGATACTGGGATCCATTCCTTAAGTATTATGCATGAACAATCCCTGGAAAATAGAGACCTGGATTTCCAAATTTATTTTCTCCTTGGGTCTTTTCCAGATAGCTCACTTTTAAAGTTATGGCTAATTTTTGTAAAAGGTGGCTACATATTGTTTTCATAAATAGTGAAAGATTGGGTCTAGAGGTCTTGCAGGACAGTTAAAGATTCTGTGCATTGTAAAATCCAAGGTAGAGGACTCTTTAACCTTCTTGCACTTTATATGTGGGGTTTTTTCCCTTCAATTAGATACAATACCTGGTTCACATTAGCTTTCCAAGTAATTTTTTCCCTTTACCAGTACAGTGCAACACCTTTGAAGGTGGTGTACTGATTATTATCCGTTTCCCCATGTACAATAGATCTTCTGTTGTAGAGGATCTTCAATTCTGGCTAAAACGGAAACATTAAAATTTCGGGGCTAGAGACACACTGAATAGATAGTAACCAAGAGTCTTTGTGCAGCTAATTACAGTTTTAAAATATATTCCATATTAATATTATCTTTTGAATATAACACAAATTCTATAATGTTGGATTATAAAGAGACTGTAGAGAATATTATTTTTTCTAAAGTACTGCTTTTAAAAAATGCAATACCACCTTTAAAGAAAAAATACTTCTTTAAAATAACATGTATTAGAAGTTTATGTGTTAATCTTATTAAGGATTTTATTAGCATATATATTAACATTTAACAGCATCAAATGTGTGAATGTATAAAATATTATGAAGATATATACGTATTTTTTTAAAAACACACCTAATAGGCTGTACATAAGCCATCCACCTGTTTAAGTGTGAAATACACTGTGCTTATACTATTGACATTTCCTTTTGTTGCTGTTACTAAAAACGTTATCTTTTATTACGTTCTTCATTTCCCTGCATGAAATTTTTAGTATTAGCAAATACTGTTGCTTAATTGTTTCTAAGTGATAATGAAAAGATAAAATGGGGAGTAATTATCTGTATGGCAGAACAGTACTGGGAGATTCATCACAAAACAAATACGAGTCAATGGTGTGACACCGGATTAAAGGGAAAAACTTTCTGGGATATGTTACCCCAGACTGATGTTGGATTGAGTACGCACGAGGTAATTACTCTGGTAGACACAATGCTACTCATAGATCCAGAATACCCTATCCAGTCTTAAAAACCAGATGTTAAGAAAGATATTGGCTAGTGGAAAGAAACTGGAGAACAGCAGAAAGGGTAATAAGAATGTTAGAAAATATAGCTGAGGAAAATAGCGAGTTGAGTTTCCTTATGTTGGAAGACAAAGACTAAGGATCAGATGAAAGACCTGATAAACTGTCACCCATAATAAGAAAGCTCTGGAGCTTTTCCATGGTTCTGAACAGTAAACCAAAAATAGCTGTAGCATTTATAGAATCTACTTGACAAATACTTTGCTTTATAAGAGCTTGCACTACTTTCTGCAGTTTACATATTTAATTACGCTCATTTGGGGATGAAATTATGTATCAGAAAAGAGGATAAAGTTGAAACTAAACATGAATTTGAACCACACTAAAATCTGAACTTAGATTTATATTACACTCTGCTGGTAATGATGCACCACTATAAATTTCTGTGTTATTGCCGTGATACATAAACATTCAGGTACCTGAAGAACGTGCTTTAAATTAATGTTTATACTAATTTGCCTACCCTCTGGTGTTTAATAATGCAGCAACCCTTGCTTAGCATTAGTAAAATAATTTAAGTAAGTGTTTTGCAATGTTCCATGAAGTGCATTAAAGCAATAATACATTCTAAGTACTTAAAAAAAGGAAACCAATAATACAGGGATACAGCTAAAAGCTCCATTAAATGAATGTAGAAGCAGCAGCCATCATAGATGGCTTGCTTTAATGTTTCTAAATTAAAGTTTCACCAGCTGAGAGGTTTGAAAACTACCCTTCTCTGAAAAACAAATGATGACGACTGAAACCAGTAAAAACTCAAAACTGCAAATCACTAATCATGAGAATTCAGTGATTTTCTTTTTTAAAAATACAACTGAAGTGATGTAGCAGGTTACATGCATATTAAACCAGTGTTTAGTAACAAATAACAAGCACATTGATGTGTCATAATGCTGGATACGGAGATAAAATAGTTTTGCCACCGAAACTCATGAAAACCTGGTTCAGTATCACCGCTACTGTGGATTTAAAAGAACACTAGGATATCATTAATGTGGTGGTACAATTAGAAGTTTCCTATGTCTAAATTTTTATGTTTAGGAGAAAGAACAAAGATATTTCAAATTAGACAAATAATGGCACAGTCCAAATTCAGGCCTTGTAGCCTTGGATCTCAGAGATTCCTAACTTAATTTGATTTCAGATTGGCAGGGATTGATGTAGAGGAGACATCCTTCCCTCTGCACAAGCCAGTCTCAATAATTTGAAAGGAGATCAAATTAGTCCTTAGACGTGTATCATCAATACACTTGAATTCAAGTAAAATTCCTATTAGCATTGGCAGCTTCTAATGCGTTTCCATGCATTAAACATTCACCATTAAACAAACTCATCAGTTCAGCCAGAAAATTGGGAGATTCATTATTCTTTTCAGTTATACACTCAGAATTAATAAGCAGTGACCATTTTTAGCTCTGTCTTGTGTCCAGTACCACTCTCTCCTTAGCACCAGGGCTCAAAATGAAACAAAACAAAGCAATCACTATATGTACAAGACAGTAATATTTTTATATTTTCTGTGGTGTATTGGAACTGTCCTCTTTCTTATTAACAAGCATTTGCATGGTATGGGCACGCATACTTTGTAATCTACAGTTCTAATATGAATAAGTCATTACATGTTTGTGTTATACAAAGAAACTATATATATCACTATATAGAGAAGCCTGAAAGAACTGTGTGAGTATATTAAGCCTCAAATTGGTACATTCACAAATGTATGCATTGCACACTGTAACTCTTGTAAATTCTCTTAAATTCCCCATTGAAAGGCAACTTGCACGATTCTCTTAAGTAGCACAGGAACCTACTTCAAATTATGCTGTTCCACATCTCATATTCTGCTTATACAAGCATCCTATCATAAATATACAAAACGTGACATTTTTCTGATGAGCAACCAAGAAATAATAATTTAAGCATTTTTTAAAATTACTACTGTCAGAACTTTGACGAGACTATTCCTGTGAAACAGCTGCTCCTATATGACTATGAAGTAGGCTATTTATCCAGAAAAATAGTGAATAAACTATCACTTTAAGCTGTTTTTAGTGTTAGCTAAGCCTGAAGCATATTTTATTTGTATCATATTTTAATGCTGGATTAACTAGGGACAACTCCTTTTTCTTGTTTCCTGTTTCTCCTTAATTATAAGTGTCTTGTATTTAATTACAGAAAGAGTGCTAATGACATCTTGCATTATATTAGATACAATAAATTCTGCTTTGTGTTTCAGAGTGATATCTAACCAACTAGTAGAGAGTTGGTTAGATGTTCCATCTCAAGCAACGTACATTCACAAACTCTTTTCTATTCTTTCTTTGGGTAAACCACAGAGATGCTGTTTTCTATCCAAGTGTTATTTTAGTTACTCAATCATTATGATGACGTTATTCACGCTACCAAAAAAACACAGGAACATAAAGGAAAAAAATAAAAAAACTATAAAGTTTTTATTTCACCAAATCCACTGAATCCCTCCCTCCACCCCATTCATGACATCCACCCCCACCACAAAATAAGCCAGAAAACCCAGAGAACATCTTCTTCAGAATATAATTGTCAGAATCACTGAAATAGATGATAAAAAACTTTCTTGGAAACTACAGACTATGTCAGTAATGGACACATGGTTGGTCAAGTTAAGACTAGCTCAGTCGCACTGAAAAAACAGACATACATCTGAGCCTGCATTCCTAGTAAATTTTACCATGTTCCTGCATATGGAATGCTTTTTATGTTTCAGAGGAAGAACCCTCTTATCCCACCCCTCTCCCAGTAGTTAAGGCAGCCAATGGTGTCCTAAGAAGCCTGGATCTGGCATGCAACTTCCCACTGCGCTAACTCCAAATGGGAGACTTCATCACCATTAATTGTTTCTATTCAATAACATGGCAACAGTTTTCAAATTCTCTTGGTATTTTCAATTAAAAATGGGCTTCTTTCCATAAAGTTTAATGAGCTGGTGTTAACTGTTCAAGTGTTACTTTAATGCCCCCAGAATTATCTTCATTCAGATGGCTTTGTAAAATTAGTATTTTTGTATGATACAATATTTCTAAATGGCTTATTATTAATATTTCTTTTATGAAATTTTGTGTGAATATGAGGTTACTACTAAAATGTAAATTTTAGGAAAAACATAACTCTCAAATTTTAGCGCATAAGTCATGTAAACTCAAGAAAAAAGTTTACTTGTTTACTCTTATGTCTTTTGACTTGATAGTTCCTTCTGACAGTGAGTTCTCAATTTTAGTACCTGCATTCAAAGACAAAGCTTTCTACTAGTCCAAATTGAGTAAGAAGGAGAACATGGTCTAGGTTTTTACTGAAGCAATGAAATCAAAATACTACTCTAAAACCAGAAGAAACAGGAACATTTTTCAACTCTTCAGCCTACAGATACAAGCTTTGCAATGCTAAAATAGGTTATTTTATTTAAAATAACTGAATTATCTTGAGACTATTTAAGAACATTTTCTGGATTAAGCAGTAGTCACATGAATTCTAAAAGAAAACTTACACCAGTCATTGAGTAAACTGTCTGAAAACAGAGTGAAGGAGGACCCACCCAATCACTGCCAATGTACACCTCCAGCAAAGAAATTGAGATATTGACCTACACACAAAACAAATGAAAAAAAAAATCCACTTTTGTTAAAGAAATTAGAAAGGGACAATAAATCAATTAGGGTATCCTTCAAAAAGTTGAAGTCATCTCTAAGTGAAGAAAATGGAAAAGAAAAACTCTGGCATGTTAAATGGAAGCAGGGAACACAATGAAAATCTGTCTTAAATTGAAGTCCTGGTAGAAGACACTACAGAGCAAATTCAGCAGAATCTTGAAGAGTAATCTCCAACTCTGGACAGTATTTTACCCAGAAGTTCTAAAAGAATTCAAGCATGAAACAGTTGAATTATTCACTGCAATTTAACTCAAAACTGTCTCAATAACAGACAAAGATACTTCAGTGACAGGGGCATATATGACACCAATTTTCCACAAAGACAACTGCGGCAGAGATATGGAAAATTACAGCAAATAACCCTGGCTTCCTTATCATGCAAACTAGCAGAATTTGTAATTAAGCCCCCATGTATTAGAAGACACCTGAATAAATAAGAGATCTTCAATGAGTCAACACAGCTTTTGTTAAGAAAAGTCATGCTTTCTTTGAAAAAGTCAGCATGTATACAGATAAACAAGATTGACTGATATCCAACCCTCCAAAAGACCTTGTGCAGAAATGTCTCTAATACTATTGATAGCTGTCAGCAGTTATTGAAAAACATGGCTTTGGGGAAAGTAGGCCTTTTGAGTAGAGAAAAAAATGTAATGTTTTATGAAAAATACTACTTTAAAATGAAAATATAACATGTCAATACATGATACACAGAAGCAGTTGCATTTTTAGCACAACATTGCTTTCATGCACTAAACAGCAAAAATACTTTGAATGTAGTGTCCCAAAATATTAAAGAATAGCAATATATAAAAAATGAAAAAGAATAAATAGATAATCATGTTCTTAAAGACAGAGTAATTGTATTTTGCAAGTTTAATGTTGGTTCGCATAAGCTCTTCAGAAAAACAGGAGAGACCTCTTAAATTTATGTGCATATATAAATCTATATATGTACATAATATACATGCAGTGCATTAGTTTTGCATATAACCACAAGAGATGAAAAAAAAAAAAAGAATCTACTTCAGCCCAACCCAGCATTTCTTTATATACATATATGAGAACATACATATAGATTTGTGTATGTTGTTTTAAATTAGATTTGACAAATTCAACATAAATTACAATCTCACACTGATTTCTTCATAAATCATAACTTCAACCTCAGTCAGCTGCAGAGTGCTTTTAAACAAAAACAAGCCGCTCTTATTCAAAAAAGAGTACCTAAAGGAAACTGAAAATATCTTGCAGTTATTTAAAAACAAAAAGGAAAACTGAAAACTAGTTTATGGTCAAGTCCCAGAACTTAGCCATGGACATCTTTAATGGTGATTATTTTTATGAAAGTGGTTTCTGCCCCAGCGAGGCTCAGATCCTCCTTTCTTCACTTACCACATGTCTAGAGCCAGGTTTAGATCCTTTCCTTGGTCCTATGGGCTTTGGCAGCTTTGTTTTCCAGACAAACCACCTCACTGACAGCCCTGAGTGCAATCAGCCCCGGATCTTGCTCTCCATATGGCAGACTATTGTTTTCAACTACATTAAAAAAAACAAACAACACATGCCCATAGTGAGGTGCATCAGATTCATACTAAATGCAGACAGTGCTTCTTCCCTGTGCTATCAGTTGCTTTGCTGACAAGTTTACAGTCACTGTATTTAAACTCTTCTTACTCTTCAGTAATTGCTATTGCTGACAAACAGAGGGCCTACAAGTTTTTTTGCCAAGACCTTTATAATGTTTTGCTAAACTCTGAACAAGACTATAAAAGCATGGCCCATGACCACAGGGAGACTTTTCTGCTGGTCTGAAAGCCTGTAAGACAACTTCCAGCAGAACTGCGAGCAGGCTGCCTCTCAGGTTTGCTACACTTACATGCAAACTCCAGATACCTGCTTAATCTTTTAAAACTAAACTTTAAACTGTACAGAGAAGTGGCAGGCCCAGAGGGGATTCCTGGCAGCTGCTCACTGACTGGGACCAACTGGGAAAGACAATCACAAGAAAACAAAATGAAACTGGATATTGTCTAAAACCAAAATACAACAAAACCGAACAGTCCTTAAAAATATGGAGGACAGTATTCACTGTCCTTTTGAGATTCCTTTTGTTTCAGTCGTAGTTCTGAACTGGAAATAAAAGACGATCAGGGGACTGGAGCACCTATCTTATGAGGAAAGGCTGAAAGACCTGGATCTGTTTAGCCTGGAGAAGAGAAGACTGAGAGGGGATCTCATCAATGCTTATCAAGATATAAAGGGCAGGTGTCAAGACAATGGGGCCAGACTCTTCTCAGTGGTGCCCCATGCCAGGACAGAACAAACTGGAACCCAGGAAATTCTGTCTGAACATGAGGAAAAACTTCCTTTCTTTGAGGGTGCCAGAGCACTGGAACAGGCTGCCCAGAGAAGGTGGTGGAGTCTCGTTCTCTGGAGATATTCCAAACCCACTTGGACACGATCCTGTCCAGCCTAGGCGACCCTGCTCTGGCAGGGATGTTGGACTAAATGATCTCTAGAGGTCACTAGCAACCCCTACCATTCCGTGATCCTGTGAAATACTCTTGTATTTGGCTCAAATGAGAAAAATTTTGCACCTACAGATTACATGCACACACACTCCTTCCCCTCCCCATTTCAAGAATTACCTTTTGCTTTCCCTCCAGAGCTTTGCCGTATGCCTGTGGGGTGGTCAGGTTATAGAGGCCTGAATTAGGCTGGAGGCAACCGAAATTGTAACATAGAAGTGAAGATCATTTTCAGTTTTTCCTAACAGTAAAAAGAATTAAATATTTCATTAACATTATTTTCTTTTTGACTATAAAGCTTTGGAGACTGTTACAACATGTTTATGTTTGTATTTAAATCTATTTCAAATAAATATATAGCTGTATATAAAAGGCAATTTAAATACATATAATGATAAAATTAAGTTCCATTAATGTACTCTTCTTTATTTTCTACAATAACAATTCACCAAGATTGTTATCCCTTTCATCTTAATAGGGTAATGTATTTTCCTCATTATAACTGTTTGGGAAAAAAATACTAAGTTTCTTTTACTCAATTTGCAGACATTGTTAATCTATGTAGCAGTTATGATGCATATTTTCCTCCACCGCTTTCCACAGTATTTTATTATTGTGCTATACAATCCTCAGTTTACATGTGAAATCACCACAGCAATTTAATTTGCCTCAGCAATATTTGTTCTTTATTCCTGCTAACTAGGAAACAAATGGACAGCCAGAAAACAAAGGGAAGACTGAAGTGTGCTGTTTATCACGAATTTCTCTGACCTGCTCCCCCTTCCTTACAGCAGATGTGTGCTAAAGCCTGAGGAACTTCAGTGCTATCATGGCTAGGATAAAATATTTATGGTATCTGAAAAAGTAGGAAGACTCCAAAACTGTAGAAGTTATTTGTACGTGATCTGTTTCATGCAAGCACACAAACAGGGCTCAAAAGGGCAGCTTACAAAACCAAGTTAGAAAATAAGTAAGGCAAAAGGATCTTGGAAGCTCAGTTGTCTCTGTGGACTCCTGTTTCTTTTGATACTGTTAGTTTAAAGTATATTGCTCTGGCGACAGGGTTACTCAGACTTTAGTGTTGTGTTTAATTCTTACTCTTTCCCACAGGCTCAGTGGTACTTTCAAACCAGTGAAGCTTTAGAGGGGTGGATGCAAACTACAAGTGAGGATGGGGATGGCGGCACCCGTGTCACTCCTGGCGCTGCAGCAGTGCAGTGCCGCTTGGTGCCTTTTGGTCCCCCTCCTCACCTGATCTTAATTCACTTTCAGAGACTGTGGATTCTCCAATGATGAACTGAGTGCTCGCAGGAGAGAAGCCAACAATTCCAATGCCAAGACAGGTCAGGCTTTATAAGCACGTCTCTGGAGCTAGTACAAAAAGTTAAAGAACAGTACATTCCAGTTTCTGTCCAAGTCCTTTGCTAAACTGCCTTCTGAAAGGTTTTTGGCCTTTTCATAAAGAAAGGTCTTGGCATCAGCTTTCCATGGTTGGAGGCTCTTTACTAAATAGCAGGTGGACTATAATTTAGTTCCTTTATTTTCCAAATAGTGATAGAGCGTCACCTACACCATCTTTTGAAACTCCTGTTCGACTGCATAAATAACGCACTACTCTTCAGAAGGATTTTGTGTTATGAAAATTAAGACTTGGTTCTAATGAAAGCTGATTGAAACAATCCAAACAGAAGGAAACAGAGAGTTAAGAGACAACAGAGGATATACAGACAGGATACACAAAACAGTCTTATGCCTAGAAACACCGTACACACACCTAAGTTTTCTTAGTGTATCTTCATAGACCATTGAAGATTTTTAACATTACAGTGGCAAAACACGATTTTATTTATCTAATTAAAAAAAAAATATTGATTTAAAGTGAAATACATCCTAGGATAATTAGGATTAAGGTAAAGTTTAAATCAAAACAGTATGAAATGCTTTGTATAAATGACATACGACTGGAGTAAAAGTTGGATAGGAATAGATGATTTATAACATTTTGGTTCAGTGACCTAAGTTCAAAGTCAGACAAGGCTAAAATCAAAGTAGGTTTTTCAGTCTGGATAATATAAATGTTATGTGAAGAGATTTACATTCTGAATGCTATCTAAGCAATTAATCCAGAGGGAATTATTTATAATTGCTAATTAGTTAGACAAGTACAAATGATATAGAATGGAATTATATATCAGTTCTCTTCTAAAATTTTGTGGGCTAATGTAATTGTGTTCCATTACTATAAATCCCTTTACAATGAAGATTAAAATAAATGGGACTGAAACCTCCTTGGCTTTTGTCTCCAGTAGTGCTACAATGTATGCTTTAAACTCAAATCCACTAACAGAATGATACTATCGACTTGAGGGACTCAGACTGTTATCAAAGTTCATTTGTGTTTCCTGAATAACATTTTACCACTACCAAAAAAGACCCCAGTATACCAGTTTATTTGGGATTATTTTGCTTTTTTCTTCATTTGGCAATGAAAGAATTGTCAGAAACTGGGGGGGGACTCACTGCCATTAAATTCTCTCTCCTGTATCAAGGGAGACATCTTTTCCACAACTACATAAAGATACAGATGTTTAATTTTAAGATTCACAGAGAATGATAAATGATTTTATATATTATTTTTTATAAACATCTGGTGCCTCTGGAAAATTCCCAAGTTTAATATGTTTATTATAACGTAGGGCAACGTTAAGATCATCTTTAGCCATAGTACTTTGGCATAGGTTTTGTTATATAGGTATATAGGTAATTTACACAGTAAGCAGTATGACAACAATCCCACTGAAAACTAGATCCAAACAAACTTTCATTATCCATAGAAGCACAACAATGATATTTGTAAGTTCTCCTGTTGTTTTCCATACATTCCTAGACTCCACCTGTAGAAATTTCTTATCAGACTTTCCTTAATCCCTTCACCTCTTTGGTCTCCTTTCTTTTCAACAGCTGTATCCTTCTCAGAAGTTTACTAAGGGAGAAGACTCTCTCCACAGTTATCATAGGCAAGAAAAGGGCAACTTGTGAAAGAAGTGGTTTACTTAGCTTTTAGAGTATTACCTTAAAACACTTGTCTAATTTGCTGTATCTTGCATTTCACAGCTTATTTTACATGTGTAGTACCTATGGAGAATAGAGAGCTGAGACAACGCAAGAGACATCTTCCTCCATGACTTACATCTACTGTACACAATCCTAATAATAATAAAACTGCACCACACAATTCCACTTCTGAAATATGATTTCCATGAGACAAGTCTTTCATCTAGATTATCTGTCAAGCAGTGATGGCACGAAGATAAGAATTCCTTCATGGTTCACAAAAGATGACAAACACAGAGTATCCAACGGATTTAAACAAGAAATCTAGTGTAGGAAGGTGAAAGCTCCTTATATAACTTATTAAAAGTCTTCAAGTGGAAAAGGTTTTTATTGTTTTCCCACAGGAACACAAAAGCCATAAGTAAACCCAGGACTGGGTTTATTCTTTCACCTCACACCCACCTTCCTGTTTCCAGCTGGACAGAAGAACGGGGATCTTTCAAAGAACACTGCTGCTTTCCTCTAAGTCCGCACAAAACTTCATACTTTTGTAGTTCCTAAAAGGACACAAAGGTAGATATAGACAGGTATTATTATAGTATTGACCACAATATAACATTTAACTTAAAGATCTATTTGGATCAGTAATATTCTTTAACGAAAAAAAAATCCATACAAATATTACCAGAGAAAATGTAGAGCGTGAAATATTTTCACAGAGATTTCAATTAACAGCAACAAAAATTAATACATTACTTGTGCAGCTCTTGGAAAGTTTGTTGAACTAGAAATGATTTATCCTCATAGCTTGAAGTCTCCTTCCCAGCCAAGGCTTCTGACTTTTCCACAGTTCAAAGGATTTGTGGTTTGTAAAATGAAACGACCCCATTAATCTATGTAATGTTGAAAGAATTTACTATCAGTTTACATAGAATAACTTCCGTATTAAGAGCAGAAAGTACTTGATTTACATGCTGCTACTCATTAAGAAAGAGGCTAACGTTTTATCTTTCAAACACGTGTAGAATTTCCTTAGGGTGATGGAACACTCAGCAGTGATGCAGTCAAGCAGTTTTTTGCGCCAGAAAAGGTTGAAAGCATAAACTGGTCCCCTATGCAGAATCTATCCAGTTATGAATGCTCCTAATAAGTTTAGGAAAATGGCAATGAAAGGGAGCTTAGCTGTAACTCTGAGATCTCAAGCCAGGTGCAGCTCATAGGTAATGGTTTTATTCACTTGGACAGAAGGATAGCCCATTCAGTAGAGTCTGTAAAGGTGATAGATTACTAAGATCCAAACTAAAATGTAAACAAGACTAACGATCTTTAACTTGGTCTATTGGTTCCCTTAGTGATTTTCTGATGCAGTGAGGAAAGGATATGAAAACCTCAGATTCCAGTATGTTTAATATATTTTATTAGAAAATTCCACAAGCACACAAAAACTGGTAACTTGCGTTTAACTGTAGTATTTTACTGCCTACTGTCCTGAAAAAGCAGGCAGATGTCATTGTGACAGCATGCTCCACCCCCAACCTGACCTTTATCTCCCATAGCCCTGCCCAAGTGATAACCGCCCATGACGGTCATAATGGGTGCATCTACTCATGATGGCTGCATTCGGCTCAACGTGGTTTCAGGGAGACAGATAACAACACAATAACCAAAGGCTAACTTGAGCAATGTGCCCACCTAACCATGATACTGGTTTGATGGTCGATATGCAAATATGACTATTAGTCAGTCGTCTTACCCCCATAAATAGTGAACAGCCCAAGAGCCCTTTGAGCTCTCCTGCACGGCAGCAGGCTGCATGCCAGGTTCTGCCCTTGAGTAGGGACGCTTCTCAAGGTTACTCCTTGAGATTCAGAGATTCCTTGTCGCAAAAAACCACTGGTAAGTGGTTTATAACATGCTACGCTTTGAAATCTTAGTTGATTGATATAAAGGACTGATTGCACATATATAATCCTTTAGACATAAACCATTGACCAAGTCTGGGACTAGGATTGGATCCAGACACACCTAGACTCCTCTCTGAGGAGTTTAGAAAGCAAGGGTTAGCAACCTCAGGACTCAACGAGGGGGTCTCCCTGACAGTTCTGTCTGTCCTGTCCCTTATGCAGTAAGTAACCAAGTGTGCCTTGCCATGCAATCTTGTTAAACCACTGCCGCATTCACTATCAAACTTTGTTAAAGGCCTGGTTTATTCAAGAAATGTACCACTGCTTTTCTCTACAAGTGAATTGCATGACTCCATCTGCGACAGTCATGAAAATACTCTCATACAAGGCATAATGTTACCTCCAAACAAAACAGAAACAGAAAATTCCTTTTGGAAAACTGGCTGAGAAGTTCACAAGAAGGTCAGAGCCAACAACTGTACAAACTAAGCTAAAGTATTACTGTATTAATTAGCAGTTTAATATGCAGAGTAATTCTGAGGGAGAGACAACTAAAGAGGTCAAATAAAAAACGCAGTAACCACTATTATTAGCTTATTGATTTGTTTCTCCAATTAATTTTAAACCTAACAAATTACTGTCTGCCACCTGACTATGTCTGACAAATTAACAATACAGAGTGAATGTCAGTATTTACACAGATTGGATACCAATAAAAGAGGCTGTCAAAGTACGGGGCTTTAGATATTTTCAATTGGAATTTCAACAAAATTAAATTAAAAAATAAGGTCAAAGTAAACTAATTCTGTTTATTGATATAAATTTCTTGTTGGCTCAGGAAGATATTGAAGCGATTTATTTCAATCAAAAGTTGTGATTCACTGTTAGATATTTAATTAAGTTTATTTTCTAGAAGCTTTACAAATACTTCTATCTTCATGTGAATAATATTGACACCACCAGGATTCCTGCATATATATGAAGCAAGATATGTGGTCTATAAATTCATCTCAGTTACATCAGTGTTAATCCAAAATAAATTCTGTCATCTCTTCCAGATTTGTTAAAATGTAAATGGGATCAGAATCTGGCCTTGCAATGTAATTATTCAAATAAAATTGTAATCTAAGACATTTATTCAATGCAGATATCCCCCATTATCAAGTGAACTAAGTCATAATTATGCATCTAGTGCGATATGTAACTACAAAGTTAACAGCAGGCAATAAATTTGTCTAAAAATCTTACGTGATAGAACAGATACTGCAACAGACAGAAGGCAGTAGACAGTTCAGCATGACATACTTATGAAAATAATGGATTGTACAGTGAAATTTTTGGACTTCCTACATGTACAACATATTTTAAACCTTAGTGTTATGCAAAGGAGAGAAATAACTTCGTGTTTGCCTTCACTCCACTGGTGACTCTTTAAAATGTTCTAATTGCTTTAGATCATTAATGAATTTTCTAGCTATCAGATTAGCTGCAGAAGCATACCAAAATGTGCAAAAACAAGTGCAAAAACAGACAATAGAGAGACCAGAAATAAGATGATGCCTGGGTGTCACAAAGACAACGTGTCGAAAGGCAATACCACCAAATACAACAGCTGATAGATCAAGCTAAAGCATTTCCTATAACATATCATATTAACATACATAAAACAACAAATAAAGGGAAAAAAAATTGTTGTGGTCAGAACAGTAATAGCTGCAAAGCCGAGGTATACAAGATACAAACAGACCAAACAGCAAATACACAGTGAGACAAAAATGCATGTTAAACTATAAAAATTTCTCCATGACTGTGGAAGAGAATCAAGTAGAGGCAAGACCCAGGGGAGCTGCGTTCCTTTCTGTGTTCCAGTTCTGAATGGAACAGGCAACAAAGGAGTGAATGCTCTTGGTTAAAACATATGGAAACATCAAGTCTCATAATACCTCAGAAAATCAATTTATCCTAGAGAGAAAAGAAAAAAAGCTATGCAGAATATCATACCCATAGCAGATAATGCATTGTGCTAGCTGTGTGTCTAACAGATTAGTGTGATATTTCTCAGGGACCGCAACATATGGCATGTCCTGTTTAAAGACAGCTTTTACAATTCAGCTAGCTCAGCACCACTGTAATGCCTGGAAAAGAACAAAAAACACCAGAAAGTGCTTTCAGGAAGCACTTGCAACAGGTGACAGCACAGAGTCAACTGAACAACAGTGCAGCCTGAACACCGATTTATCTTGCCCTTTTCCTTGCTGAAGAATCGAACAACTACAGTAGCAAAATATTACCTCAGAAACAGAAAAATTTAAACAAAACAAAGTCCTATGGTTATCCTTTGGATTTACTTTTCCTCCTTTGGGAATCCTATTCTACTATTTCTATTCTCCTATTCTTCCTATTCCCGTTCTACTATTTCTACACATCAAAGATATTTCAAAAATCTAGAAAATTAGAACTTGGTTTCCACCCTTAGTTAGGTGGGAACTAAGTAAATCCAAAAGATGGAAACCCCCATCCCTGATTAGGCCCAGACGTACAGACCGCATTGAGACCTGCAGTGCTGCTGTAACCCTGTGCTGTGAGGGATCCATGTCCCCAAATTCACTGAAACCCCAAATGGCAAACTAAAAGCCAAAGTGACCTACATACTATGTAGGTTACTGTCTTTAGATGATTACACAGAGTATATTTATTTATTTACAGATTATCTATTCCACATAGTGAAAGAGGTTAGTCACAAAACCAAACCTGTTGCAGCTAATACATTGAGGTAAGTCACCAAAAGTGGGAGAATTTTACTCCCATTGAGGCAAATTAAGCTGAGGTTGAGATTAATTAAGCAGGAAAGCACAGCACATGACACCTAGTCTAATAAAGACATTTGCATATTTAAAGAAAGTGAAACAATATCTGTTTTAATTAAGTAGGCTGCTCCTTCAGGTTAATGCATTCAGGGGAAAAATTAAATCTGTCTAGAATCCCTGGAAGAAATGGAGATTGGCTGTAGGAAATTGGCCTCCTGAAATGTGATTAATGGACTTGGAGGATGAGGACTGACTCCTGCTAAACCATCAGGACTTGCTATGAGACGATGCTGACATTTGGAGTGGGAGTTTTGCGATCTCTAGGCAAAAAGCGATGCGTTCTCTGTGAGGCCCCCCTGCAAGTAGAAATCAGTTCTCAAGTGTCACCTGTACACAGAGGCTTTTCTCTAGCTGTCTCCTATGTTGATGTCAAAATATTTGACATTGAATTTGCTCCAACAGCCGAAGAGTTTCACATTTCCTTGGCTTTCCTATATGCATCAGAATGAAATGCTTATGCAGCATTTCACAAGGTATCTCGCCAAAAAGATGAGTATTTATTGCTGCTATGCAGGTTAGGACTGCCCACTATCCGTTTGGTAGACCTTTTTCTTTCATTCAGTACCAGTGATCAGTAGAAGCAATTAAAATTACACTCTACATTTCCATAACTGCTGATTAAAGATGGCAATTTCTAACGTGTCCTGCTTTATATCCTTTGACTTACTCATGTGAGCCCAAGACCAGTGAGAAGAAACCTGCTTAAGTGATGAGAAACTCCACTCTCAGGAGCGTTTTAAGGCAAGGAGCCAAAGTTCCTTTATGTTCTAGCAGAAAACAATATAAAGCAAGAACAGAAAGCTGCTTTCCTCCACTGAGCTATCCTCATGCAGAGCATCACAACAACCTTTGGAAAGAGTGCCAGTCAGAAGGAAAAGGGAAAAGGAAGTTTTAAGCTGAGATTTCCAGAGAAAAAAAGGTGAAGGTAAAGGGAGGCTCCAGCAAGATCAAAAGGGAATGAAATGTCTGTACTGTAGACACAAATTTATGCATTTGCCATGTTTTCAAAGAAGCAATTTGATGTCATTTCACTTTATGTCTAGCATATTATATAAATACTTTCTTCAGAAATGTGGCATTTCCATGGTATGCCTCAAATATAATCTGATCAAGGAATAAAGCAGAAGCCTAGCTCGCCAAAAGGCACTGAAGAGATTCCTGTAAGGTATGTCGATTTTTGAGGTGAAAAGAGCTCTGGATGTCAAAGCTTTGTAAACTGAACTTAAAAATATCAACAGCTCTGCAAATTTCTGCTTGAACCTTCAAAGGAGAATCATGAATGTGTACAAAAATCATCAATGTGTACAAAAGCCTAACTTATTAGTATCTACAACAGTAAAACTTACCACAACTGATAAAGGCTGGATAAATCAATATTAAATCCAAGATTATTAAGGGAGTCATGCTTGATAGAAGCACGGCTTCCTATTTTTTGTTGCCTAGTATTGTTCAAGATGCATCTCACAATTAAAAACATATCTGTTGTAAAATAAAAATTGCCAAAGCTATTAGCCAATAATATAAATGAAAACTTTTACTCCTAGCATTTTCCATTATAATAATACATTCAGGGTACAGTCAACATGCTTCTGATGCTTCAGGTTTCCAGTAATTTACGGTCATTACATCTTTGTGTTTTTGTAAGTCAATCCACTCAGTCAAAAAAAGATTAAAAAATAAATAAATAAATTCCTCACATAACACAAGCTAAAGCCTATGTTCTTTCAAAGGATTTGCACTGAAAATAAATAGGCAATAATGAGATCAGTTGTAACAGATCATATATTGTTTCTGTCTGGTAAACAATGAGAAATTAAAATTTTCCTTCAAAATCATTCAAAATTACTGTAGGTTGTTTGGACTTATGTCCAAAAAACCTGATATTCTTTTTTCAAAGTGAGACTGCAAAATAAGAGTCTGAATCAGAACTGGACACTGCTTCATTTGAGAGATTACATGCAGTCACCACATTGTAGGCAAAAAGTAGTTTAATGCACTCAATGTAATCATACAATACAGGGTCCATGAACGCTAGAAGATGAGTCCTGTGTTTCAGTTATGCTCACACTGCCTCATTTTGCTAGATATTTTTATTTTTAATGTAACGAGAAAAATTTAATGGACTCTTCAGAAGTTCAGTTAATATGGAGAACTACTGAACACCTTTCACATCTATCGAACTAATTTGTATCAAAGTGTAAGATCATCCTTTCAGATGATTTTGTAACCATATGTTATTTTATGGAGGATTATGTGTGTGTTTTAAATAGACCTCACTCTTCTCTATATCTCTGTATCTCTAAATCTTGCTCATCAATAGGGCTAAGATATTGATAATCTTCATATAATGAGACAAGTATTCTTCAGAGAAATCTGTAGTAGTTTAAATCTAATCTAAAGTAAAAATTAGGTATGTTAGGACAGTTAAGCATGTTAGAACAGCAAATATGAGAGCACGGAACAGTGCAAAAATAAAGACACAAGCAGTACTAGATTCTTTTGTGATTTATCACTTCTTTTGAAGTGAAAGACATGACATAGTTTGATTTCTGACAACACAGCTCAGCAGAAGTGTCCCGTTCTGAAAGGACTTGTTCACTGCAAGGCATCTCATGTGTCAAGATAGTACTGAAAAGTTGTATGATATGAAATTATATACATTTACAACTTTTTTTGTACGTTCACAAATGACACTTGCATATATTTTACTAAGAGAAAATTCTTGATTTGTTAAATCAACACTACTATAATTAGCTATTCCTCTATACATAGAAGCCATGCTTTAATGGTCTGAGCAGTCACTATTTCTAGATTCAAGTCTGAGGCATGCTTCCCAATCTAATTTATGACTTTGTTTTGGCCTTTTTTTTCCCTGCCAAAAATAATTACCTGAGAAGTGGGGAAAAAGAACTGAGGAGCAAACAGGAACAGCCCCCATCACCTCCAGCATCAAGGAACTGTGCACATGGATCTGCAAAAAACACTGCTCACAGCTGTGAAGCTGACAGCCAGATGCCACCTGTATACTCAGATTTATCTCTCTAGGGCTGTCCAAGAAATTCATGTAACAAGTTAAGCTGCGCTCACTGCTTGAAGACATTCATCACAATTTTTCGAGTTTTTTTTTTCTTTTGATTGAAGAAAAATAAAAATTGAGCCTTTAAACTACTGCAGCTGTTATATTGCACATTGTTTCAAAAAGAAGATGGAATAGTAATCTGAAACACAGAGGCAGAAATATGGCCCACAATTGGAAAAGCCAAGCCCAAAGCTCCGTGTGTGCACTCTATGTTTTTAGTGAACTTAAAGCAGCTGTGCCATCTGTCTCCAAGTTTAATACTGAATAGTGCTGCCATGCTGAATTTGAAAAACATGTATTCTAGGGTGTGTTTTGCAAGTTATAGTCATACTGCTATGCACAGACTAACAGGTGGTAGGCAACCACAGCTGAAGTCCAAGGATGCGCATCACAGTGGCACAGATTGCATGTCTTTCAGAAAAAAAAGTAAAAAATAAAAGTAAAAAATAAAAGTTACCAGCTTCCAGCATGTTAAAGAGATCAAGGCATACTGGCACAGAGATCATAGCACAGACTATTAGACTGTCTTCTCATTTTCTAGACATATTCAACCCCAGAATTATAAATGACCGAGCAAAAATTTAGAGCAAATATAACCCAACTGAGCATTAGAGATGTAGACATGTGTATCTGTAATTATCAATGAACAGACCTGCTGAGATCCAGCTTCAAAAATCACATAATTTTCCGTCAAGTAATAAGTAAAAATGTCTTTCACCGCTTTTTTTATAGGACAGTGTTTTTTAGCACTCACTCTTTGGTGCTTTTCTGTTGCTGAAGGGTTTTACAGCTGCCCCCACCTCACTGTTTTTACGCTTATTTTCAGGGCAAACCTCTGCTTAACAAAGTCTTTTAGCTGTTAAGATATGTGCCAGTCTATAATATTGGTGATTATCCCAGCATCTTAATTGCTTAGCTACATGATTAACATCTTCAGTAGCTGTAACAGCTGAGCACATCTTAAAAAAAGTTTCATAAGGAACTCTGACCTTCTCTCCCCCTCAAATTGCTGTTGAAAGGCCAAGAAATGCACAAGTCATTTGAAAAGCAATAAAGACACTGAGAGGTTCCAAAGGTAAAAATGTAATAATAATGCAAGATACACTGTTATTAAGAGACATCTACTTCAAATGTTTGCTGTATCACTTTTTGAAAAAAAAAAAAACAAAACCAAAAACTGAAAATCATTATTAACATTATTCTATTTGTTGATTTGAAAATTAAGGGAAAAAGCTGTGATCTGTAGTATAGGCCAAGGGCAAGAAAACTTCCTGAAACACTCTAGATGGTTTCATAGGCAAATAACCCAGAATAAAGTGGAACGTTTTAAGATTAATGCTTAAATGTGGCACAAAAATCAGCTTTTAATCACAAAACAGTAATATAAATGTTCTCAACAGCTTAGGATGCCTCTAGTTGCCTTCAGAGTAACTAATCTACAAGAAATTTTCAGAAAGGAAACTATATTTATAGTTTCGCTTTCAATATAATTTAAAAAATAATGAAATTTGAGAGGAGACTTCATTCTTAAAATTAAGCGCTACTGAGTGATTTAGACCTGGAAGAAACATTAACTGGCATACTAGAAGTTATTTTGATGTTTAAAAAATGTTAGGCAGGGGCTGTCCAAGGATGTACACCAGAGTGATAAAGTGCATTTTAAGTTATGAAATAAATACAGCCCTAGTAATAGTTGTCCCTTTTATTGACAGGACAAAGTTAAAATTTAATTGTTTTAATAGTTAGATGTCAAATTATAATACATAGTATTATACACAAATGGCTTATGTTACCATTGACTTTCATGGGCAGAGGTTAGGTCATTAGGCTCAGCTACAGGAATGTACTTAAGCATATATTTAGCTTTAAGTGCCTGATAATTATACATACACTCAAAATTGGATATATGTTAAAATTTCATTATAAATACTGATAGATTTAAAAAGCTGTTGCCATCAACATGTAACAAAACTCTGTAACACTGTGCTAAAACACCCAGTTGTGTGTCGTTGTCCATCCGTGTATGTGTATGTGTCCCAAAATAATATAAAATAACAGAGGAAGCAGTAGCATGCAATATATACCCTGCTTCATTTTGCTCAAGCTAATACAGTATGAAGACTGGAAAATACCAGAGGTGAAAAGCAAGAAATAAGCCAGTTCTATACATGGATAGTGGTCACAGAGCCAGCTGGTGACAAGCACACAAAAGATGTACAGTTTTAAATAGTTTATTTTTCCTTAATCAGTATGAACTCTGTTTCAAATTGTTCTGGTTTGGGGTACACTATGCAATATAAAGAACCACCAACTGAGCATCCTACTCATGGTTTTTGCTTTTTAATTCACCCATGCTTCCAACAAGTGGTGATGTCTGCCATAAATTATACTAAAATAGGAATTTACATAAACTGCCACTTAGAGAACATTAGGAGAATTGTCATTTAGTTATAATTTGCAAATGGCCTACAAGGCAGAATTGTAGAACCCAGTAAGATATGCGTGTTTAAAAAACGGATGATAAACAAAATACTATTATATACACTCACTGTGGATTTCATATTTATTCTGCTTCTGTCCATCAGGCTCATTTGTATGTACTACTAAAAAACGGCACAGTTACCTTCCAACCTGCAATATCAACGTTTATCTTATATATTCTTTTATGTCTACTGTTTTAGCCTGTTTGATCTTTCCTACTAATGTATTTTTACAAATTCCTTATACAGTAGTGTAGTCAAAATTGCCAGATTTATTTTCAAATTATTGTAATTTAGTTATTCAGAAGCAGTACATTTTTATCCTCATGTTTATCTGATACATATTCTGATGTAGTAGCTTAAAAGACAAATGTAATTTTATAAACTGTATTAGATCGCATGTTTATTTTAAAGATTAAAGTGGGTGACAGATCAATCTCTTCCAAATTATTCATTCAGTGTAATTACACACATTTTAAACCACATTTATTTCATCTTCCATGTGCATAAATCCAAAGAAACATTAATTTTTCTATTAAAACCCCCCATATCTTATCAGAAGACAGGAACTATCATCTGTGCTCGTGAAATTAGATTGGATAGTTTTGTTTTTGATAACCTATATTGCAACAATCAGGTCTTAATTTTGTTATCAAGATCTAAAATGTGGATATACCTCACACCTGATAAAAAGTTAATCTAGGATATCTCTTTCAGGGGAGATGATATACAAAGATTACTTTAAGGTAATTTTTTAATTCAAGCATTATTCATAAAATAAGCCATAAAACAAATTATTCCTATACTAAATAAAATATATTTGAGTTAATGATTTGTACGCTTTATGAGCATATAGTGAGAACAGAAATGTAAAAAAAACCATTACAGATTCCTAAGTATTTTATTGAAAAACAAGTAACAGCTTACTCTCCAGTCTGACTGGCCAATTACAATGGTTTGTTTCTAATAGGAGGATAATTTTGTTTTGGTAAAAAAGAAACCATTAAGTTTAGTGTTGTCATTTATGCACAGTCAGACTTTGTAAGGCGCTGGAACCCAACAGCTAATTTGTTATTTTCCTCTGTATTCAGTTTTGCTCCAGCATACAGTTTATGTATGATGAATATAAATATAGCCTGATTAAATGCTCCTTAGAGCAGTTAAACAGTTTAGAGAAGGTAGATAAAAGGGGAAACAGATTTTCGAAAGATAAAATCTAAGGTCTAAATACAGGCCTACTTGCTTGAGTTCAGCTTCTGGAATAAGCACAGAATCCATTAGTAAGATGTGTAAGTGATACTAATAAAACAAATAAGAGTCAACATGTTTTTTCCAGAATGAATCATTTCAAACCCATGAAACCTTTTTTTTTGCATACAGTGACAGGTCTTGGGGATAAGAGAAAAAGAGACTATATAATTTATCACGACCTTGGTGTTTTACAGTTTCACACGATACTCTCACGAGTGAACACAAAAAAGATTATCTAGATGAAGTTTACCCTATGTGGGATGATTATTAATCACTGTCAATCTAAATGGATGACTAAAATGCAGTTCAGGTATGCCTTGCCCAAGAATGACAATTCACTATTTTGTAGTATTGCCATGAGTGAGAGATGAAAAGTATCCTTATTAAAATGGCAGATAATACAGCTATGGGAGGTAGTACAACTACATAGTAAGAAAAAACAGAATTTATTTTGATCTTGACTAGCAATAATAAATAAATATGGGACCATTGTATATGAACTTCAGCGATACAGATTGTAGGAAGTTTTGCCAATTTTAAAGTCAGTATCTTACCTTTCTTTTTCTTCCTTCAGAAAATACGCACAGACATGAGAAAGCTACTACTTTTCTTTTGTCCTTGCAAATACTCTGTAATCTTTGTTTTATTCAGACAGACGATAAGGCTCATCACGTCTGGTTATGATCCTTCTGCTCTGATCAGATCTGTCAAGTCACATTGGCCAATTATTTTGAAATGTGCAATCCCGTGAGCTGATTGTTTCTTGAGAAATATGAAGTAAGAAAAAGAGAAATATTACTTTAACATGTATGCTGTGTAAACCCACAATACTGTAATATCGTGTCCAAATTCTTTAGCCACATTTCTAAAAGGAAATTTTGTATTTATCCATATAATGGAAGACACCCAAAAATGTGCAAGGATAACTGGACGAGATAGTCTTGAATATCTTCTAAAAATGTTTTTGTCACTTAGTTGAGAATTGGGAGGTATTGACATCTATAGAGTTGATCTGAGACAGGAAATCACACACCGTAAGGGTGTACCTGAGCTGAGGAAAGTGGCAACTTGAACTTTAGTAGAACTAAAGCTCTATTTTATCTGCTGAACATAGTTTATACTTCCAAAGGATTATGAAAAACTTTTTGCATGTATTTTCATCTTTGACTTATTAATACATTTTCAACAAATATAGATCAAGAAGCTCTCTCTGTTCTTCTCTAATTCTTAGCATAGAACAGAACAGTCCATAGGACCTCCTTCAGTGCAAACACATCACCTCAGGTAGTTGAGGAGGCAGATGCTACCTTTGTCTTCCCAAGCATTTCCCGAATCCTTAATGCTGCTAGAAATCGTTCTACATATCCTTCTACAAACCATACTAAGTGCTGTTGCCCTCATAATCAGCAGAGCTTATAGGGTACAAAGGGCACAAAGCAAACTTTTCCAAAGCACTATTCTCTCCTCTGCCTCTCCTCCCCGTTTGGGGTATCAGAATCAGCCAAACATGGTATAATCCTGCTGCACCCAGCTTATTTCATAGCTTTCTGTTTTATCTTTTAAATGCTCATCTATATTTCAGTAATTTACCCCTCCCACCACTGACTGGGGAAGAAAAACATTTTGCACACATACAGTTAAACACCGACTCAACAGTCAACTCAGTGCAGCCAAACTGTATGTTTTCCATAACCTTAAATTATGCTAACCTTAAAATAAATGGTTAAGCGGTTGACATAGCAATGTAATTAACAGTTCTTTTTCCATGAAAGACTAAGAGTATTTTGAACAAAATTCAGATACTTTCAAGACCACAGGAAACAATGTCTGTTCTGGAAAGAAAACTCCCAAGACAAAGCAGGTGAGTAAGCACATACTATCCAGCAACTAAAGTGTTTTCTTTTTCTTTAAGAACCAGTTGGCATTTTCAAGTTCATTCAAATCTTGAAGAGCAGGATAACTTTTATTACCTATCTCTGTTATAAGGAGAGCTGAGTGCCTAATTTACTTTGAGAATCTAGCAACTATATTCCTGAAGGAATGAGGACACACTTGTTAAAACCTGTTCAGCTAATTTGACATGTACTTGCTAGAAGAAAATATGTTATCTTACAAGTTGTCTACTTCTATATGATGTTAAAATACATTTAAAATATTTTTCCCTAGTGAACTGTGCTATTAATTTACGCAACAGAATTTCAGACCTGAAAAGATTTTCCAGGAACTGAAGTGACTGATGTTAACATTTTTTCATATTTTACAGAAACAAACAAACAAACAAAAAAAAAAAAAACACAAAAAAGAAAGAAAAAAGCCATTTGCTGGCATGCAAGTAATCTAGTTTTGGGATTACAACTGTAAAGCTCATCTGTATCAGTGTAACAGAAACAATCTTTCTTTTAAATTGCTTTTTTACAATCTATATGGATTACACAAGCACATCTGTAAACCAACACATGAGTATTTCTAATCCCAGTGTCTCGTTATACCCACGGGTAAACAAAATAAGCGCCTCCTGAATCAGCTGAGAACTGGACAAGTGCATATTGTGGACAGGATGTGACCCATACCCTCCATCACCTCCTTCCAATTTGAGTTAAAGTATGTAACTGCTTTGTGGAAAGATACTGTTTTTACCTCTCTAGCACACAGAGCCAAAAGATTTGGCTTTTGATGGCATTAATGAGTTTCTGTCACTCATATGTCACCCAACACTACGTTTTTTGCCATTAGATGTTCATGGAGCAGCAGTATAAACTGGATCCATGAACATGATATAGATTAAAATATAAACATAAACAAAATTGCTATTTTTTGTCTGGATCTTATTCAGGATCTGGTTGACAGCTTGCAGAAAGCAGGCTGTGTAGCTGAGTGGAATGGGTCAGCACGTGCCCCAAGCCCGCTTTGTCACTGAATCCATGAAATGCAGACTAACTTGCCTTTCAATAATTTACAGCACCGCAGTGAACCACAATCTCCCTCCCCCCAAAATGGATGAGGGACGAGAATGCTCTTATTTAATTACTCAAGGGAAATATTGACACTTTTAATTCATTTTAATTTCCTTTCTTGTCAATAACTTTCCTTTCTTTACTATTGCTTTTGTGTGCATTCACAAATCTCCCTTTCAGGAAAATCACTGCAGAGACTCTTATTCTTCTCCTAATATATATATTTTTTTTCCCTCCTTTTTCCTTACTGCCCTGGAATACGAATATCAGTCTGCTTCTTAAAAAGCTTATCTTTACAGTAACTGTTGAAAGTAATTACTCTGTAAAAGCCTTTCACCGCTCCAGCAGTCTCTCTCACTTACGAATCAGTGCTTTGTTTGACCAAACACAGAAACAGATCCCCCCAATACAGTTATCTCTGTGACAGCGTATTTTGCCCCTCCTCATACTATCTGATGGCAGTACCAAAATTCAGAGGAGGAACCTGCTGAGAAACCCAGCTAATTCCCAGGCCTCCAGCTTTCAGCAGGTGTTGGAAGTGATGTGTTTCTTTCCACCTAAACTGTCAGTGAGCAGTAATCACATTAACTTCATTGCCAAACAATGCCACTAACTCTGCCTCCATCCTACAGCTCAGGGCAATGCATCTTCTTCAATGATTTTAAATGTCAACATAAGACACAGCACTAACAATACTCCACTGGTGGGATCATGGAGTAACTCTCACAGATTTTCTTAGCTTTCCTAACAATAATGTAGTTATGAAATTAATTATACTAATAAAATCTCTGTAACAATCAATTACTACGATCATTTTAAGGCAGGCGAATTGGCATGCCTTGCTTACATCATCTTACATAAAAACTCCTGCTGGAAAAGAAAATAAAAAATAACTTCGCTCTTGAAGTACACTGACCTGTGGAAATTCTCTGTAAATTAAGAGATCTTTGTTCCATAAAAAAAGGTAGAATTTAAAATGTGCGGCATCAAATGGAATGTTAAAATTTGGAGAAGAAAGGAGAATGATCTTGTGATGATACCCTTCCCTGCAGTTACCTGGCTAACTTAAAAAATACTGAATAAAGGTTTTTTTATTTGCTTATACTAAATCTTTACTTTCTATTTAAGCATTCACATGTGTTACACTATACTAATTAGGCATCATGGAGAGTGTATTTCTTTGTTCACTAAATTGCAGTCATGATTACTTAACTCGATAGTGCCCTGAGGAAAACACATCTCTTTTTTGCACTTACCCAGGCTAGCTATTTCTGGGTGTACACACATAAAGGGGATCATACATTAAAATGCTGCTAACCACACATCTGAGCTTATCCATGGCTCCAATTTCTTCTTAGCCAAGTGTTAAAAATGGGTATGGAAACAGATCTGAAAAGAAAAGAATTTTAACTGACATTGCTGTCTGGAAATACTAATAAAAAATACCAGTTTGAAAATTAATACCAGGTGAGTCTTCAAAATTTTGCTAGCAGCTGCCATGGTAGTTACAGCTTTCTTTCCTGATTTATTTTCTTTACATGTTGAAATGAAAGTGCCAGCTTTGGTAAATAGCATTGTAAGTGTTACCATGAAACAAAAATAGCGATACGCTGTCTCTGCTTCTCACTCATTACTGGGACATGATTTTTATTTTGTACTAAGAAAGCTAAATTCAGCATAGTTAAAAGTTGTGTAACTGCAACTAAATGGAGTTGTTGAAACCCAATGCCAGATTTACAGAAACACTTTCAATTTGCAATACTCTGCTACAAATACTCCTGTATTCATTGAGTGTGTGCGGGCAATAAAAAGACAATTAAGAGTTTATAAGGGTCCAGGCAGCTGGTAAAAGATAGTAAAAGATGAACAGAAAGCTATTCATCTTTTACAGCAGGCAATGGTGAAGCAAAAGCCAGGCTAGTAGGAAAGAATTATATTGCTTTTCAGGAATTACAAGTATTTACATTTTGGTTTTGAATAATATTCCAGAACCAATGAATAATTACAAACCAGGAAGCCTTATACAAAGCATAACACAGCCATGAATACAATGGTATCTACGTGCAACAGCCTTAATTCTACAAGAACCCCAATTCAGTTAAGCAAATAAAAATTCACGTAGGTGAATTCTGTTATTATATTCCATCATAACAGTGGGCTAAAATTCAATTTATATAGCTTTTGGACCATTATTATAGCATCCAATATATACCTTTGACATTACTGGACAGCAGAGGAAAAGATGGTCTATCTGACAATTACTGATAGGAATGGATACAGCTATATTTACATAAATGATGATACAATCTGCTGAATACATAGAATATGTAAAATGTGAACATGCAACTCCTTCATGTATTTTTTTAGAGAGAATTTAAGCTGTAAATTCTAAATTACATATGGAGACAAGAATTAAATAATATCCATTTAAGGAAACATGCTACTTGCACCAGGAAAAGACATTTTGGATTGATGTAGCAACATCAAAACATTTTGCTCAGCATAGAAAGAATCCTTTCACTTCATCTGTGTCTCATTTAACCATATAATGTCTTTTCTTTTAATGTAGATCAATTTTAAGACTAAAGCACCAACTTTAAATGATTTCACATGTGCGCCTGTGAAATATTCAAGTGACTTTTTAGCTTGCCTGAAATACTTTTTTCTTCCAAAAATATTTACAACAAAATGCAAATAGTTCTTTCAGCCTTCATTAAACTCAAGAACAATAATCTATACTTCAATACAATTCTACATATTCAAATAAAAATTATTTAAACTTATTTGCACTTTAATTTTTTTTTAACATTTTAACATAGAAATTTACTATTATTCCATTCCCTTGAACAAAGTTCCTCAAATCTTTGAGACATGTGCTACTATAACATAAAAAAAATACAATATTTTGGAAAGAAATTTTACTGTGAGTAAAACTCTACTGTAAAAACATAATTCAGATGCACTTGTGATTTTCATATTATTTTCAATTGACACATGCAGCTTCAGGAGAAAGTCTAAGTTTAACTCGTTAAAAAGTTCTAAAACTGGGAAACTGTGCAAGAGTGCAGTTAATTTTGACTAATATAATATGTATTCATATAATTTTAAAATTAATTTATTCTTAGGGATCCTAAGCCATACATTTGAAGTTCCCATAACAACATATTTGCAATTAATCACACTTGCACACTACTTATTTCAGTATCATATTCAGTACTTAATCAGCTTTAATGCATTTTTTTAACCTGCATTATGCCTGCAGGTCTCTGTGTTAACCTTAGTTTTCAACAGAAAAGATTTCACTGCTTCTGACAGAGTGTCTGAAGATATAAAATACAACATTTAGAAAGACTTTTCTTAAAATTCAAAGGTTCTGAAGGCCTTAAAGTGAGTATGCCAATAGCCATTCTCTGAGTTGGGAAGCATGACATTTAAACTCAAACAGGATATATGGAACAATTACCAGGAGGGTAATTCACCTACAGTAAATCTCTCAAATCAAGAATTATCTTCAATAGGAGTTGCCAAGACTGTAATAATATTTGTAATACTAAAGAAATACGTATTGCTAGACATGTATTAAATGTCCATGAAACTATTTTCCTTGTAAATATTGTATACCCTAGTCTCACAAACCAATTGTCCAAGCCATTCCAGGGATCAGCTATGATGCCATTAATTCATAAATACTTCAAAGGCAACACCTATTAGGACAAACCGCTTTTTCCATCTTTGTAGTGCTGCATATTTCAATTTTCCTCCTCTAAATATCTATTCCACAGGCCCCTTTAAGTAATAAGTACTTGCAAACCACACTGCTATTTTACTTCTGTATATTGGGCAAAAATTTCAGGATTTACTGCATTCACCCACGAGCACCCAATTAATGTACCTACAAGCTCACTTAGTTGATGCCTGAGTGCTGTTGGGCATAAATTGCAGGGATTCAGTAGCCGGAGGCTGCAGCCATGACTGTATGAGCTGAGATCATGAAATATCTGGATGACCCACACTGGGTCAGGGACAACCCCGAGGTGTTTGTTTCTTTGGAGTATGTATTTGCTAAGATGAAAGCAAAATTACATTTTTTAACCTCCAATCACATGAAAGTGTAGCGCTGAAGTTGTGTTGAAATTTGGGCCCTAAACGGTTGGACATGATGAGATCGGCTCTGGTCTCTTTAGGGGTATTAGGGACTGAAGAGACTGTACCACGCGGGTACAACATTAGATATGAGAAACATCGACTTGGGTAGTCCTAGCTACTGTTTAAAAGACAGAATAAATCTGACTGGGCCGAATTCTGAATTTCTAAAAATTCATTCATGAAGTATTAAACATTCCAGCAGTGTTCCTTGATAACACCAATGTTCATCAAAATTCAAAGTATGTTGGACCTGCTGTGAATACAGAAAATACTTTTTTTACACATGTTCTTTACCGACTAAGAATGTATGATGGCAGTACAGTTTTTAAATGTATGCTGGCATTTTTTTTTTAAATAATTTAGTTTGAAGTTTGTAAACTACTTGAAAATATATTAAATGTAAGTCTGGTCAAAAAGAAATTAATTTAGAAGGACAAAATGGGTGTTGACAAATTACGTGACACTTAAATATGATGAAATAAACAGGCACCTTTTATTTGGTTATTTTTTCAACTTCAGTCAAATGTTTTCTGCAATTTTTTTAATAAAATAAAGCAGCTAAGCATAGAAGCAAGATGCAACAAGTACGACCCAGATCAGTGGGGCAGGTGAGGTGCCATTCTGGTACCTGGCTGTATCTTCCATCTGTACTTCTACAGCACAATAAAGAGGATATAGCGGCCAATAATACTGATTTCTTATATTTATTTTCTTTTAATCAATTCATGCTGAAGTATACTAGGAACAAAATTTCTGTCTTAGATTATTTGCCTTTTTACCAAAACTAAAATGCCTCTTTTTCTAAAAGGAATGTGATTCATTTCTGAGCTTTATAGATCTCATTCAATTATTCAAATGCAGAAAAGGTCTATGGAGTCACACTCTAGTGATTAAAAGGGTATTTTTGGATTTTTCCTTCAGTCACATTAATAACTATACACGTGTAAATTATTTTAATTAGAAAAGTAATAATCGCACATAAACTCTTTTAAATGTCCTACTCCTATGTCCTCCTGAGATTATTTTATAAGAATTATAGAGAGAATGAGAGAGAATTGGTATGATTATAGTATGTAGGTCAAAACTAGAACATTTCTGTCACTAAAGAAAAAAAAATCAAAACTCCTCAGCTATCAGTGCACAGACTTCAGACTCAGTTTAGAGTATGTGTAGATTAATGGATCTAATTCAAAATCCATGATTCCTGTTTTAATTCTAATTCAAAACCAAAATACACATATAAGATCAAAATCACGAGAATCTGATTAATTCAAATCCCTTTTGAACTCTGACCTCAATATGAAGTTCTCAGAGGCACCTACTTCACTCAGCTTTAAGGTTCATACACATACAGAGCACACTTGTGTCACTTCACACTTTGACGTTTCTGTGTATTATCAGGCTTGGCATATCACAGCTTGCTAATACTGTCTACTATCAAAGTAGATACACTTAGAAAATCTGTGTTGTCAAGCTTTAATCTGGTGAAGCTGAGATTTGGAGGATACTAATACCACTGACAATTGAGTGCATACATTTTAAAGCTAGCTGTTTAACATGGACCACAGAAACAGGAATGACATTCTCTGAGCTTTACTTTAATCAACTTTGTGACAGTAAGACACATATCTGTTTAAGAACAAGCACCATAACCAAACACTTCAAAGCACCTCTTCTTTTTTTTCCACACTGTCTCTGAAAACTGATCCAATTTAAAATATAGCTTACAAACACAAACCTGATTTGTAACCTATCCAGATTATAGGAGATCCTTTGTTCTTCTCTCAGAATGTCTCATACACGTAAGTATAATTACAAGAGGTACTACCCATATAATCATCTAGACGAAAAAATACCCAACCTGTAATAAAAAAAAAAAGCCAACAGAAATTTAAATTGTGAATTTAGAGAATATAATCAAAACACTGACCTGGTATTCGTTTCAATTGTCTTGTTGATGATAATATAACTTTGATAACCAAAACCATTTCTGTGTTTTAATTTCCCAGTAAACAAAAGCAATCTTAGACACATACAGATCTTCAGAACAACTTCTCTAGATTCTCTTACAGTTTAATATACTGTCATTATATGAAGCAAGTCTACATAAATTTAAAGAAAGTATAATGTTTCTTTGAAATATAACAAACTAAATATTCTGTTATAAGATCAAAGACTCTAAAGTCCACGACAGGTTCAATTTTTGATCAGTATTCAAAAGAGAAAAAATCCTCTGAGATTACAGCTACCCTATTTCTGCATCACTCATTCCTGTTTGTATGTTATAATGTGATTTATAGACTCTTAATATTAGCAAATGGGAGAGAGCACAAAGAAAATTTTTCTGCCCGTGTAAATGATAATTATATTGCATTGTTACATCAAGTGATGTCTGAAAGTCCTGCTAGAATAATCTAACTTAAAACTGCCAGATAAACACTACTTTTGCATAGTTCTTGCTCATCACTCCAGGGATGTTTTTGGCTTTGTAAAGGAAAACAGACTTTAATTTCTGATGTGTAACACATAATGCCTAAAACTTGCAACTGAGGTCCAGGCACTGTTCTTCATCGGAGATGAAGATCATCATAATTCTCATCAGAGAATTATGGAGGGCTGGCCTGAAGTAGATTAATTTTATATGTTTACTTTGTTTAGGTGGCACAACTGTAAATAAGTCAGTAAGTACAGGAAGAAGTAACAGGAAGAAGCTGGAAGTGTATGAAAGTGTATAAAAGTCTGAAAACAGCAAACATTTTTCGTGATGCACCTGGAACGAGTGCTCCCTAGGGTAGGCTGTTTTAGGATGCAAAAGCCATTGCCCAGAAAAAGAAAGGTAGGCAGGAAGGTCTTCTGTCTGATGCTGAAGTATCTGTTTACAGTCATAAATTCTGTATGAGAGTTTGTCAAATACCTTTAACACAGAAAGCAAAGCTCCAGTGGTGGGCTGAGGAGGTCAGAAGAGTAAGGAACAGAGGGGAAGAAAAGCAGCTCAAACCACAAGCAGCTCAAATCGTGTCTGTGTGTAAAAACACCCAGACATATCCTGTCATGTTTTTTGGGAACACAATTGTCCTTTCACACCCAGGATTTAATTTATCATTCTTATGTACACTTCCAAAGCTGAATGTTGAATAAGATAAAATAGGGCAAGAAGGGACCAAAACAAATAGCTTAGCGTGACACACATCTGCAAATACGGCAACGTGGGAATTACTGCTCTTTTGAAAAATCCGTGGCCCTATATCTCACAAAGGACTTGAAAAACAGAAGGGAAGCCAGCAGAAGGATATGAGAAAATTGCTATACAGATCTGATTTAAGTTCCTTAGAGAAACTTGGTTCACTCAGGAATCTTGAGTAAAAAGCCCAAACCTGTCATGCCTGCCCAAGTCAATTAGATCTGATCAATGCCCTTTAGCCTAAGCTGGCTCAACCTGCAGTTGCTTTAAAGGTATAGACCATACTTTAATCACGTCTGCCCCAGAATCAGAGTCCGCTATCTGAGTTAAGAGAATTCTTCCATTAAATCCATATCGCTACGCATACACCTTCAGCTCCTTGATTATGTAGAGTTTTTAGCTGATTTAAACATTCCTAAAAGTGCACGTAGAATAAGTTGAATTAAGCTATGTGTGTCACTAATTAAAATCATTGCAGCTTGAGTGGGCCTTAAGGGCAAAAACCTGTTCCTTTGAAAGGAAACACACATAAATACTCTGGGAACACTTAAGTATAATTATTATAGCCTTCAGGATTCTGGCCTGGAAGTATCAGAGAGTGACTGCACTCCTTATAGCAAAGTTTATTAGCATTGTTTATTTATATTTTCATGCAGTCACTACCTGAACGCTGAAAGTGACACTACTATTGAAGATCTGTTAATATATCTTATATAAACACTAAGATTACTTTTGCTCATCTTATTTCTTTTAAGTCAGTTTTAATGACTGAAAAAAATCACAGTATAGGAAATTTTAATTCTCTATCCACAGAACAGGCAACGTGATGGATTGCATTTTTGTCAGCTCTTAAACTGTTAGGAACTAGACCAAAGCCATGTGTATTATGAGTGTGCAAAGGTCTGTAACACTTCCCAAGACTGTAAAAACTTAAACAGAAAACAACATGTACCCCTTTTGATTTTTCCGTCGTGATGCTCCTGGGACTGTTGTTTGCTGTCTCTTGTTAGAAGATTGGCAGGAACTTGAACCTAAGCCTAAAATGTAAAGAAGCACATGGGAAATTTCCGTAACTCATGCAATCACATCTTTGAACTAGCGAAGAATATAATCAACACATATCCTGGTATTGGATACAGCACGTGAAAAAGACCTAACATGACAGTAATGAAGAATTACCAAGGCAAGAAACTTGAACTGCTGTGTGGTCTGCTTGTAGTAGTAAACAATATTTTGTCATGCTGTTGTAAGGCAATTTTGATAACATACTGATGATACTGCTGTAACTAATAGATATTAAAAACAAGCAGTTACCGTGCATTTTATGGCTATACATATAAATGCATATTTTAATGGACTATTACTTTGTGAAGAGAACTATTCAACGACCCTAGAAGGATGTACCTATGACTAGGCTGCTTTAATAAGACTTCATGTTATTGGGAATTCAGAACTTGAAGGCTGTTGAGGAAAAACAAAAGCCGTAGCAGAGGTTTCCAAAAGGTCCAGCACAAAATGAGGAGAGCAGGGGCTTGAAGGTACAAACACAGATTAATACCAGAAACCCCAATTGAATAAACACAAATCACAGATGATCAATTACTGATCACTAAAGAAATGCAGCGCTGATAGCAGGGCTACAGAGCACAAGTGTGCTCTATATGTATATATGTATAGGGTTCTGCAATGTGTTAAGCAGCTGCTGGTGATTGGCAGCACAGACAGAACCGTCTTTTGACTGTATGCAAGGCTTGAATGAAATTAACTATTAATGTGCCTTACTTCAGAGTAGGGTATGAAGGATTCATCACTAATAACTTGTAATAGTACGAATCAAGTATTTTTTAATCACAAGAAGGAAACGAAACGCTTTGCTTGTTTTAGAATGATACTCCACCCTTGAAGCTGGGAATTTACATGCAAAAATAATTCCATTTTCTTGTCATGTTTCAAAACCAAATGTCACAAAAGTGTTAAACCATTAGAGGAAAGGAATCATTATTCTGCTGATCTTTTCAAAGTAGTTTACAGAATTGTGATCAAATCTTGTTAGAATTATATATCAGCAGAGGGACTTCGGCACATCCAAAAATGAGGGTAAATGCATTCTTAAATTCTTTTGGTTTTGCTCTGCAACAAGGTTTAACCATGACTAAGAGGAATTTTCTAGCTATCCTTTCATTAGGCTTTGAGAGTTGTCATTCATGTTCAGAAACTCTTAAGGATTAACATATATTTTTAAAGATTAGACACACATGAAGTGCCTTTACCTGTAAAGACTAGGAAACTGGCTAAATGTTTTAATTTTTTAGAAATTCTTTTTAAAGGCACAGAATTAAGAACACCTACCCTAAAAATACATGCTCTTATTTAAAGGCAATGAACTGTTTTAAACACAGAGAAAGAGGTACAAATCAGTCTAGATCTATTTGACTAAGATCCATCTACAAGCTTTCTGTACAGCTCGTATTATTGCCTTACACATTATGCTACTTCAAGGAAGACGCTTCTCTTTCAGAACCTCTTCCAATTCTTACCAAAACCAGTCTGGGTCTTTGCATTCACTTCAGTGAGAATCTGTAGAAATGCTAAAAACAGGAATTTCTGAAATGCTTTAGATAGATATTATTTTCCTGTATTTCTAATACAATGATTTTCTTTCAATATGTGCTATCTTTACCTTGTTCATTCCCAGCTAATAACACCACACTAAGATGCTGTACTTGTACTCTGGGCAAGAGGGAATGCCACTTTAAAGGAGAGAGGAAGGAGTAGAAGTCAAACTCTTTTCTAGTCCAATAATATATGAAGAGGTCTAACTCAGCAGAGACTGCCAGAAACAGACTTGTGCTTCCAAGCAGCTTGACAATCACGAAAAGCTTACCTTTTTTGCCTGTTCTCTGCCATTAACTTTCACCTCTGTTTTACTGAACAACAAGAAGACTGGTGAAGCCCTAGGAGTCGTGGAATCTGACCCCTGGAGATTTTTCGTATTTGGCTCATCAAGACGTGATCCTTTTTCAAGAAGGAGGCTGGATCAGAAAATCTTCAGCAGTTCACTAATGATAGGGCAGACAAGGAGAAGCTCGATAAAGACTCTACAGTTATCATTCCTGTGCATTCACACAAGAAGGAATTAATTAATTTGTGGTAAAACACATTATGTGAAAATTCGAAGTATATTAAAACCAAGCATTAATTATCTGGAATATCTGAAGAGGCCTACGTGTGCCTTGTGGAATGCCATGCAATCACTATATGAGTACATCCAGACATTAGTGATTTTACATCCAATTTGGACTTTATTCCCCCCAAATGGAGACAAATATCTGTGCCTTTTTTTTCAGTTTTATCAGAATACACTAAGTATTCATTGTCTTGGTTTACTTGACCAGCTGCAATTAAGGACAGACATGTACACTGCCCTTTAAATGAATTTTAAAGCTGGTTGAAAAATACTGAGTTTCTGAATCTACGTTTTTTTAAAAAAAAAGTTGAAATTGATGTTTTTGTATCGAATGAGATACTCCCAGGAGACCACAGATAGTCTCTCCTCTGTTCTTTCAGTGATTTCTATGGTAAGTTTGAAAATAATTTAAACTTTTCTATGTTTTTTTACTCTTTGTTCATTTTTATATCTTCTCCATTTAACTAGGTTCAGGGTAATCATCTACAGAAAAAGGCACAAAATCCCATTCTGAAATTATCTTTTAAGTTCCATTCTAAATTAATGAAATAATTAAAAATCAATAATGAAGGAGCTGATAATCAGACGAGCTGGCTGTACAATGGACTGGGGTCTGTATAGACATCCCATGTGAATGGAGAACATTGATGGCAACAGGCAGTGCGCTATTTGGGATACTAATGACTTAAAATAATACTACAGACTTCAGTAGAGCTTCATACACATGTGTGTTCTACAAAACGGATTAAACTGAAGTCTATTTTGACCAAGAAAGCAAAGGTATGTGTGCTAAATACCTACATGCATACGATGGAAGTTGTATTTCCATCTTCGTTTTTTTCCTTTGCAGGTGGGTATGTGTGCAGTGCCCAGTTTCTTGCAGCAGAATGAAGACATTCTCCCGCATCAGGGCTCTGTCTTAACATCAGCTTACCGTCAGATGGGATCTGACCCAATGGATGCAGGTGCCCCATGCCTGCTGTATTTTGTTCTGACAGATTACTAGCATGGCATCTGCCACCTTTCTGCTGATCTTGGCTAATAAATTTTGTTTTTCCTACAAACCTTTAAAAAATACTCTTTATTTTACTTTAGTGGCAAAAAATAGGTGCCTAATGTGAAATTTTCTGTAATGAACATTTGCTCGCTTTGGACATCTGCCTGTTTACATACGATCTTTAAATCCACAGTGTATCATTACTGCAGGCTCCCTTGTATTACAGGCATCTCATATTTAATCTGTATGTTCTTTAAATGCAAAGCATGTTATATTTAGTGTTCAAACTGCAGCATTAGTAAACTGAGCTCTCATTTATGTGTGCATGTGGGTGAATTGGGTGTCTCACAAAGGATTCAAACAGATGCTTTAACTTTAATGATATTTCTAATCATCACACTTATGCCCCAAGGATATTTTCTTATGCTTTATTCTCCTGTCATGATTTCTACTCATTACAGCAAAGTGTTATTTTAAATCTACTTTTTATATTTGAACTTACTTCAGCATCAGCTCTTAAACAACTTCATTTTTTTAAAAAACACACACTTTCCTTGTACTGTCTAATTATAGATACTGTCTTCAAAGGCATAGGCAGCGTACATAAAAGCAATCACACAATTCAATGGTGATTTGTGATCTTTAGTGGTGACATTAGTGGTGATTATTATATGCTTTCCTAACACTTAAAAGTCAGGAAGATTTTTTAACTCCTTTCTACTGCTTATTTTTTCCCCTGGAACCTGAAGCCTTATAATCCTGTCTATTAATCAGGCACTTGCTTGAAAATCAGACTGAAATTCAGATTTCATAAAACATAACAATAGCAGTATATTGCAGCAAGAAAGTATGGTTTCAATTGTTTGGCCTTCTATTTCATACAAGTCACATTCCTGAAAAAATCATTTGCTCTCTTCTGTGTGTGTGTGTGTGTGTGTGTGTGTGTGTGTATGTGTAACTCCTTGCTATCAAGGAGACTCTTCTTGGTCTTTTTTTGCTAGAGAGGAAAAGAAAAAGAGGAAAATTCATAGTGGAGAGTTTCATCCCAGAAAAAACTTTGGGGAGCGTCAGATTTCCTTCCCTGTGAAAGCTCATCTTACATTCATGAAAGGAATAACCTAGTGACTATTTGAGAGAAAACAAGATGAGGGAAAAACAGGGGAGGGAGAAATCTGTAAGTGGGAAAAGGAGCCATCTGTAAGGCAAGTAATTTGCCTTGGTCTGCATATTAATTCACAGAAAAGCCAGACAGCTATCTGTTAGGAAAAAAAAAGGAAATGTAAAGCCACAGTAGAATTTAGTTTCTTTTATAGGAACATAAACAGAAAAGAACTAAAAAGATTTTCCAGAATACTGAGAATTGCATGGGTAAATATCACAGTAATACCTGCCACAGTAAATTCACTTCTAAAATCTGTTCAAAATTGCACTGCAAATTATGGGCCTAATCACTGGCCAAACTCACACATAAGTCAAACTGTAATTAAAATCTTGTTCCGTTATTTTGTACGGACATTAATTCAGAATAAGCAAAAAGCCAAGATTTCTGATTAAAAACTTATTTTCAATTTTCATTAAAAATATAAACAAAACTCCAGCAGAAATGACTGCCAAAATAAATTAGGGAAGCAAAAATTGACAGTTTCATTATCTAAAATAATTGCCAGTAGGTATTGATTATCCAGAATTAATCACAAAAAAAAACCTGAAAAAAAATATTCCTACTAATTTGCAATCTGAAATTAATCATCCATAGCCATATGTATTTGCTTTCTATGAACATCTGACAGATTATGTTTTTCTAGAATTAATGAACAGAGAGCATGCTTTCTAAATCATATTTTCAGTCATTGTATTTGAAAGTCAAGTGTTTATATCCCATCAATAAACACAAAAATGACATGGGGCAACATTATAACTGATTAATTAATCTGAAATAGAAAAACATTAGCTTTTAAGAGTTCTACAAAACTATTTTCAGTATATACATGAACACTTTAGAAATTGTGTTATGACCAAAACAAAAGTTGCTTATAAATATTCTGTCAAAATAAATACAGAGTCCATTAAAAACAATTATTTACCCACAGGTTTTCCATTCACAGAATAGTCTAAGCAGATGTAAAATTTTCATCTGTCAACCAGTGTTCCTGCCCACACAGATGGCTTTCATATGGCATTTTTAGATTTTGTTAGATGCTGATTAAAAAAAAAAGTATCGGAATTAAAGAAGGGAAATTTGTTTTCTCAAAACATTTTCCAATTCCTTACTTTACAAAGGTTTTTGCTGTTCTCATCAAGAACAATTCTCACTTATCTTACGTCTTTTCTTAAATGTTAATAATGGTTTTGTATAAGGAAGATTTTAGGTTTGACCTAAAAGCCAATTTACCACTTCTGTATTTCTTATTTTTAGTCATAATTTGCCAAGATGAAGACTATGCACATGCAGATTTATCTTAAATAAAAACAAACATTTTAGTTGGCAACAGACTATGTTCCAACCAGACACGCTTAATTTGCATCTACAGAGAATTTAATTTTATTTAGTAAAGATGAGACTGCAATCTGTCTAAACCTTGATCTTGGATCTAACACAAACACTTTATCTCAGAAACCTGGCAAATGCAGCGTTCTGATTCTCCTTTTTTGTGACAGGGAAAACCTGAAGAGTCTGCTAGCCATATTTACTTTTGGAAGAGGCCTTGGAGAACATTCACATTATGAAATGTCTACTGAGGACACACAAACACGTGCTCACACATCCACATGTGCACATGCACACATCAGGCCTGTTTCCTATAAATATAAACCCTGATGCTTGGAAAGCCTCTTGCAGATATAAATTTCCAGTTGCATACAGGTTATAAAATCTTCATTTATGAAGTTGATTTATTTTAATTAAGACTATAAGGGATCCTGCGTTTCTGGAGTGTTTGCTAGAATGACCACCTTTTCTTCAGCCTTTTGTTTAAAATAGTCAATTTGCCATAAGTTATTTCAGAGCAGCTTTGAAAGGCTGGACCCAGACATCTGACCAGGAGAAGTTAGCCCACTGGCAAACAGCTGCAGGGATCTTGCTTTGGCTATTGTTTGTCTCTGTGAGGAGGAACCCTGTGGTCCCCTCTATCTGTGAGCAATTTTGCTTCAAGGCACAGTAAGCAAGGTCAGCATCCAGTAGGGGAACAAAGTGTTGCAGGAGTCTGCAAGGCAGAGTCGACAGCAACTCACAGAAAAGATTATTATGATGAAACTGTGCAAATTATGCTGCTTTTCCTGCAGTCACTGTTTGATGTTACCAGCTATCATTTCCTCACTGAGATGCCTCTGGAATCTGATCTTTGTTTTCAAAAAGAACCAGACAATAAAGACAAATGAAAGTGTCTCACACGTTTATGCAATAAGATAAATATAATTTTCACTAGTAACAACGTCTCATTTTACTGTTTTGCCTCTTAAGGGAAAGACTAGTACAGTCATATTTTTCGTATTACTTGGGGATTTAATGTCACGTTGAATCAAATCTTTTTCTCATATTCAGGATTTCTGCCTCAGAAATGCTACTGATTTAATAATTAGAGTACCTAAAGAAAGGATAATCCTGTATTTTCTATTGTAACCATCTATGAAGACTTGCAGAAGGTGTTCACATTTAGTATGTTATGATTTATACTGATATATATTTTTCCCCTCACAGCTGAATGCAATGAATGGATGAACATCTGGATTTCAGATTTTATTTGAAAATTACTCCAAGCAGCCTAAAGCTTATTCAGATAAATTAATCTTTCCATACAACGGATAATTTTTCATTATTCATGAAAACCCTAAAGAGCAATATTCTACAATTCTCTACAGTAGAAGTCTCTGGTCTTCTTAAATTAGAGGCACCTATACTCAGCAAGAGAGTGAATTTCCAACATGCATAACATGCTAAACATTTTAGTATCCTTAAGGAGGAAATCATTATGTATGCATCACCCTAAATTGCACTTAAATTTCACAGGCGCTTGGCCTACATCTTGTAGGGACAAGCAATAATATTATAAATGCATTGTGCAAAAACTTGCTGCTCTGAAAGATTTTATGATTAAGGCTCTATACTTCTAATATCTCAAAATTCTAATTAGCTACTGGGATAATTGAATTCTAAAGAATAAAATTTGCCATCTGCTAGAAATTGAAGCCAAATTACAAAAGCTAAAAAAATGTGCATTCTCTAATAATTCTGTGTCATGAAAATTCTACCAGGAATATCTTTTATCCTCCTTTATACTCACTTTTCCCAGTGTGGTAGCCCATTATGTACATGAGTAAGTATCACAGCATTTGTTAAAATAGCATTAAAATTTATATTATTTATTCCATTCTAAAGGGGTAACAGTATCCCCATGGAGCACTATGAGTTGTTTATTATAATAATGCTGTGTATTTGCAGATATGAAACAGGGAAAACTATTAAAAGGAGAAGGATTAAAGAAGTCATTATCATAACATTTTAGAGGTTAGTCTTAAAGCTATAGTTCTTCTATGACCATAACTCCATATTCCTCTGAACTGGGGAGATCTTCTAGAGGCAATGACCTACTTATTTGGAAAAAAAAAAAGAAAAAAGAAAAAAAGAAAGGTGTCTCAAAAAAACCCACTCCCAAACACACTCCCTAATCAAATAAACCCTATGTGCAAGAATGGACAATAACCTCTCAGAAAACTCTACATAAAGGGTTCAGTTTTCATTGTATTAAGAAACATCAGTCTATTTTGACTGAACTCAGAATCAGCCTGCATTTTTTTTATAAGACATTTTAGCTATTTTCCTGTTAAATACAAATCTAATAAGCTACCTCACATAACAAGGAAGACTACTGTTATACTACCTAGAATCATCATGATTTTTTTTTCCTTTTATGCAGGCACATAATGCTAAAATTAAACATATTGCATAATCCCAGATAATTGGGAGTGTAATCTCATTTCAGTTCTTATTTCTCGAGAAAAGAGGAACATTAGTAATGGTGTTTTAGCCTATTGCAACCCAAATGCTGAGAACACACAAAGTGCAAACCAGCTGTCCCCATTATTTTTACCTCATTAACATATGAAATATTATATGTATAAACCGTATCAGTCATGGTAAGAAATAAAGATAATTCTTAAACCAGAAATGATCTTATTCTAAATTATTAACCTTCATAGCGATTAGTTGTTTTTTTGACAGTCAATTTAAAGCTATTCCATCAGAAAATTCTCATCATCTATGTGTTCCAAACAATACCAACAGTTAAGATTACTGTTATGAGACCTTTTTATAACTTAGTACTTACCCAGAAAGCCTTCACACTAATTAGTAGATGTCTATTAGGTTCACATTTCTTTAAAAATAAGAGTTGAAAATCTCACCCTTTTTTATACTCTTTACGTAATGTACATTCACAGCAAGACTGTTAAATTAATGGTCTTTGTGATCTCAAATTAAACATACTGTAAGCGCACGAAATATTATACAACACAAAAGGAGAAAAGTGATTAAAATGGGTACAAACAAAATATTTTTATGTTTTACTACAACATGGAAGAGAAAAATAATGATCAGGGCAGCTTGTTTCTATCATATAGAGATGAAAGAACTGCAAAAGAAAACATCTTCCAGATGCTGTTGAGTTTTGTGTTACTATGCGCTAAAAGCAGAGAGAATAAAAGCAGAAATACCAAGGCCTGAAAGATACACTCTGCATACATTTTCCTTTTGAAGAATGAATAGTAAAAAATTCACAAATACAATACATACTTTATTAACTATCATTTCCTTAAGGAAATAATCTGTTTCTGTTAACTAACATCTGCCAATCCTGAGTTACGGATTACATTTTGCATGCACTGCTGGGATTATTCTGTCCCGTACAGCATACACACAGTTTTGGAACCCAAACCAAACAGTTACTATAAGGAATTACCAACTACCATAAAGCAATACTCACAGGTATGAAAACAGGAATATTGATAATTTCTGTTTGTAAACTAGAAGAGTTTCTTATATTCCTTTATAAATACTGTTTCAGAAAAAAAGACTCACTAAATTTTGGTGAAATTTATATTCAGCATGTCTGAAAACAGGCAATGCTAAACTTCTATAACAGACTTTAATTTTATTAGAAATCAAGATATTGGGAAAGCACTTTTAGAAATGATGCTTTACCACACAGTAAAAATTCTTATTAAGTATATGTTGCTGATTTGTGCACAAACTGGAATTTGATAGTCTGGCTCATTTTTGTAGTTAGTAGTCTCACACTGATGATTCTGCCTTTGTGTATGATATTATTCATTTTTTTAAAAAATTCTGAGATCTCCATTCACACTTTGTATGAAATTGGCAACAAAAATTATTAAATACACTGGCGCGTGAATCTAGAGAGTATAGCTTAAGAATCAGAGATCAGACAAATATGTTTATCTCATCCCAAACCAAGGCATGATCTGATCTAAAGTTCAATATCTCTTTTTTTATAAAAAATTTTTGTTACCAACTATAGTTAAGGGAAAATACTTCCCAAATTACTTAAGAAACATATGAGAGGGTGTGTCAAGGTTTAAATAATTGATATAAAATCACAGAATATTCTCACTTTAAAGTGACAAGATCCATACAGTATATTTTAGGGTAGAGAAAGGAATCTGGACCATCTGCAGTCACTTGTATTATAACTGTTGTTACAATCTACATCTGCTGTCTACAGAAGATAAACAGGATGTCTTAACTAAGCATTTAACCACCCAATTAATGTAATTGTTAGATAATGAGGATCAAATTACTGGCAACAATTAGCTTATTATATTTTAATAAGGCAAAAAGCAAAACATAACATTTATGTTTCTACTAAAGGAATTATATGACATATTCCAAAGCAAAAAAATTGTAGAAAATTTTGGGGTTTTTTTAATATACAGTAACATTTCATCTTCCACTTACTTGGCAATAATGTTTTGACTGTCATTGCATTCATCCAAGTTTACACTAATCTCTCAGAATGAAGCAACTGGTTTCTTTTATGCTTCTATTAAATGTCTACAAGAAAAAAGTCTAGTGGAAAATATTTATAATGTCAAAAATAAATATAAGGTCCTCTCATGTTTCTGTGTATTGTTACATTTACATTCACCACCAACCTCACAGTTACTATACGTGACTGAAAAGTTTCTTCTTTTGAGTCAAATCCCAAAGCACCATTCCTACTCTTTCAGGAAAAAACACAATTCTAAGTCCAAGCCAAAGTATTTCCAAAACTTCTTTATAACTAGTAGAATTATTGTAAAAGGAGGAAGTTGGGGGCTACTGTCATTCCCACATTAGTGTTTTGCAGCGTAGAGCATGAACAACAGATGAATCAAAACACACTTGAGACGCCCTGTTCCTCTTCTTTGTAGGATGACATCGTGCAGTCCTACCAACAGTTCAGAACAACATAACCAACAATTTTTCATTAGTTGCTTATATTGCTTATTTTCCTAGACTGCAGCATCTAAGCAGACTTGAGTGACACCACAAAGTTCTTGCGTTTGCTCTCTGACCTGCTTAAGCTTACAACTTGCATGCTTACCTGAAGATTGTCCCGACATAACTCTGTCCTTTGAAAGGCCAGTGAGATAGAGATTGAGCTTATAGAGAAAAATTTTTCATAACTTGCAGGAGTGAAGATGTGAAAATGAAGAGAGCTGTCAGATGTTTGGGAAAAGAAGTGTAATAACTATATTTTTGTTTAGCACATTGTTTGATGCTACTATCTCTTTTTTATATAAATACAGGTAACTTTGTTTAGAATTTGATGAGGAGATCTCTAAAAATGCATATCTGCATATTAAATGCCAGAGGAAAAGCTCTAATAACCTGCTCTGATTTTAAGATCGTAGAGCTTGAAGGAACTTTGGTCCACCAGTGAGAAGAGTCCTGAATCGATGGAAACACTTTACAAATCTCATCATAGCCTTTCTTTACGCCAGTTCAGTTTTCTGCCCCCTGCTACTACCATTAGAAAGGAATTAATTTGATAATGCTTTTACTTGATTTTTAGTCTGAAAACCAGTAAAATCACAAATGGAGGGAAGTGCAATTATCACAAGTGACATCTGAACATACTGCAGGTCTAGTATGTCAAGGCAAGGAAAAAGTGAGCCTCAGGAGTTTAAATGAATGAATAAAAAGTGAAAGCAGAATGACAAAGAGAATGCACAAACACGTAAAAATACAACAACACAAGACAACTAATATGCAGAAAATTTCCTAATAGCAGTGTGTTGATGAAAGTAAAGAGATGTTACATTGCATGCATTTTTTTTGCATGCATTTTAGGAACTTTCCTAAAAATATAAGTGTAAAATCTGCCATGATATATTCATGGTGTAGATCTCTGAGCCTCTTTGGAAACCAAATGTACGTTAGCACAGTTAATGCAGGTACTGTGGATCAGAAAAGGCAGGACCTGAAAGCATAACTGACACTTAAGCATGAAACAATGTGTTATTAAAGACTACAGAATGTGGAGTGCAGCATACCACAACTAGTCCTTTTTATTTCCAGCATGACTCTTGAAGACATTATATATAAAAACATGTCAAATGGAAAATATTTGTAACACAAAGTAAAAACAAAGCTTTGGATACAGAAAAACTTAACATCTTTAATCATTCATTTTTATTTTGCAAGACAAACCAGACATAATTTGAAATGGCTCAGTGAGCTGTAAAAAATTGACAGTAGATGTATGTGAGAAGACTGAAAAAGCAATTATCTGAAACTAATTTGAGAGTTTATCAGGCAGAAACTAGACTTTCATGGGTAAAGTTAGGGTTCTGTATTAAAAGCGATACATTAAAATATATAATATTTCAAGGGTAATATAGTTTAAACTTCCTTAGCAAATAACTGATTTTGTTTCTGTACAGCTTCTGCATTCTCAATAGTGTTCATTCAAGTAGGAAATATTCTAAAATAACAAATAATAAAAAACACCGTAATACATAAAAAAGGGGGGGGAAAAAAGCTCTCTTTGGCTTTCAAGAGATTTTGTATCGGACTTCCCCAACATTATGGATGCCAAAACAGTCTTGTCAGTCTCTGAAGAGGTTAGCCAGAGTTCACATCAGATATGCAGTTCTTGTAAGAGAGTGCTTTTGGAAAAGATACATTAGAATGAATGCAGTATGGCTTTCACTGGCCCCAGAGAAGATTTTGCTAAGTAGTTTGGAGCGTTTTGTACATTTTTAAAAATGAATAGATGCTACACAAGGGCAAAATCTAATTGTATTATGCAATTATACTAAAGGTTATATTCTCACATGTTAAAAGCACTAAGAAAGTTGTAATTTATAGCTCACATTTCTAAGAGCTGTCCTGTGGATCTAGAAGGCACCAGTCCTACAATACCCCGTGCAAAAATTAGTGTTTAGTGGCCAAACTCTTCTTTATGTAATTAAGGCTTTCCAATAAAACAAGCGACTATTTAGAGTACATTCACATTTAACATGAAATAATATCCTAGCAAATTGCAAAATGAAGGTCCTGAAAATAAGGAAATAATAGAATTCAGGTTAAAACTTGAGCCTACAAATAAAGGAATTAAACTACTGGATAACTGCTTTATTAATCACTGTGTATAGTATTACATGCACTGTGTATAGTATAATGTATTCAAATAAACACTGGACTGCATTAATTTGTACAGGTAACCTTAATTCTAGCATTTCCCCAGTTCTCAGTCATCAGCCTTGCACTCTTTTTTAAAGTAACTTATATGTGAGCTATATGCATAATGACTTCTAGAATTATAATATTTTTCCCAAAATAATTTGAAATGCTTCAGAAAGATATTTATTTCAGGAGGTAAGGATCAGACTATTTCTGTAGGATCATTATGAAATCTTCTGTCTTAAAAAACTGTGTTCCATCGCACAATTTAATTGATTAGATGCAAAAGACAATTTTAAAAGGAAACAAGGAATCAAACATAACCAGTCTTTCACTAAATAAGGTAAAATTTAGGTTCTTGGCAGGAATTGTTTCATTTTCAAGATTCGTATCTTAACGAACATTGAAGCAGCCATTATTGTCTCTCTAGTGAAGAACAGTAGTTCTCTAGCTCATAACTGCTGATTTTGTAGATAATGGAATCTATTCTCTTCCCAGAATCCAAAGAGCTCGTACTGGCAGTGAAAAATGTCGGTACAATGGCCAGAAAGAGCACACTTTGCAAAGCGTGGGCAAACTTTTTGGAAGTAAAAATAAGTTCTGATGACTGAAACAACTAGAAGCAAAATTAGTTCCTTGAATTTCAGTATGAAGTCAACGTATTCTAGAATTACCGCATTCAATGATTCAGTTCAATTAAATAATTACATTGGGTTTATATTTACTGAACATTTACAATACCCTAAAATGTTTGTGAAGGATGTTTTGTAAACCAAATTCATTGTCAAAAAAAATACTGTTTTACTACATCTGTCCTTTGCAACCTCCAGATTTTCCTCTAATTGGATGTTCTGGATTCTTTGTCAGGTCTATTTCTTAAAGACCAGTCCAGTCTTCCAAACACAAAAGTAAAACAGCGAGTTTAAAACTGCACAAAATGTTTTGTACCCTTCCAGAAGCAAAACCCACACCACTGAAAATTAGTAAACAGCGATTTAATTCTGACAGTAGCCAAGGGGATTTATCTACAAGAATTCTGGCTGCAGTCAATGCGGTACTGTTGGTTCTGCCCTTTGGCAGTGTAACGGACTAAATAACTCGCCACTCCTTTTATGGCTCGCTGTGTTAAGCAGAGATGTCCTGAATGTTGGAAGTACCAGAGCTGCACCACAATAGACCAGTGATTTTAACAGAAGGTGATCTCAGTTAGCAAGAGCTTTGGGAGATGGGATAAGACTTCTGTGTGGGTGTTGGAAAGAAAGACTGTAAACTTGGAACGCAGCACTCACCTTATCTCAGCACTTTATCATGCAGCTATATATCTTACAGGTGTATTAGCAGCAGAGCAGAGCACAGGTATCTGTTGTTGTGAGTATGATCTGTGGGTCAAATGACGAATAAGTGAGTATAGTACAGTATTTAACTATGAAAGTGAAGAGGCTGTAAAAAGCTAAGATTTGTCATTCTTTCTATGGATCAGAGTGTTTGTTTGAAATGACAGCATATGTATTAGGAGGATGTATTCCTTAACACAAGTTATAGTTAATTGGCTGGGGGGGGAGATGGAAGAGAGATTCTTGCAAAAATTAATATTTGTGCATGTAAGTTTTTTTAATAACCCAGTTGTTTTGATAGTACCGTCCTACACAAATGATGTCACGTTATTCTTAGGGTTTTTTTTTTCCCTTGTCCAGGATATTATTTTAAATGAGAATGGAGGTTACCTTCATTCATTGAAATTCTGAGTACATTGCTGCAAAGAGGCTAAAGGAGGGACTCTTTTTCTAAAGTCTGTCCTTGATCATTCCCAGATTTTTCCCTAAAGGGCAGTTTCTGATTTTTTTAGCCAAGCCTAATTCTTTTTTTTTTTTTTTTTAAATAATTAAAATGATAATATTCCATCCATATTCCTTTGAGAAGAGTTTGGTCTTTACATTGCCATTATGTGATAACTTACATCTCATTACACGATAGTGATTTTGCTATTACTCAATAACTATGTTAATTTCAAACACAAGAGGTAAGAATATCTCCTTCCCAACACTTCCTTTCATGATATTCCACCCATAAACATGCAGCCTTTCTTCTTCCTTTACATAAACGTCATAACCAGATCTTCCTAAATCTATAAGTCTTAATATAAGTAATCTTGTTCCTTGTCATCTGTGAGTCTATGCAATAGACGTAATCAGGATCTTACTGGTAAATCATTACGTTCCTATGTTGGCCTCAGCTTACATTGAGCAGAGCTTGCAAAATACACACTTGGCTATGCCTTAAGAATTACTTTTACAGGTCAGATTATTCCATTCATCTCATTTTTTTCAGAATACTGTAAGTGAATAAATAAATAAATGTATATATATTTCAATATCTGACCAAGTGATGAAACTATGTGCATTTAATATAAAGTAACTACAAACAAAGATTTTCTTTAATTTATGTCTTTATTATGGAATTTCTCTATTATAGGAAACACTTATTGCCTTATTTTGAATTTAAGTTTTATACTATGTTTAATGAGGCTTGCTAAATCTGATGCATGGTATCTAGATGCTACAGTGATAGATGCATTAGAAATACCAAAATAGATATATTAGACAGACAGAATTAGCACTGTATGTGCCAAGGTTGATTGATTACTTGATGAGTATTATATTCCCTTTACTATTCTCTAAACCCCAGCTTTATTAACTCTAACCAATTTTCTCCAACTCTTCAATTTGTAGAACTAATTGTGCCTCATTTCAGCTTCCTCCATTTAGCTGATGAAGACTTAAGAGACAGAAGACTTCTGCAGATACATAGAAGTCAACTATATATATATATAAAGCAGTTTTTTGTAAACTGAAACTTGTTTAAACATACACATATATTAATTGAAACATTTATTTACAGGCACATGCTTGCATATGAATAGTTAACAAATTTAATTCTAGATTTTATTCTTTCTTGCAGGATAATCTGAATCTTGGTTGAGTTAAATTTCATGTTATTCTATAAAATCTTTACACTTCTTTCTTAAGTAAAGAAAATGTCAGAGATGTTTGTTTTGTTTTGATTGTTTCTGAATTAAATTTATAGCACTAAAGTCTATACTTGTGATTTATAGAGGAGAGTGTCTTTTCTCCTACTCAGAGCATCGATTTTCTATACCAATTTAAAGGAGACACTGCATCTATAGAACAGGTAATGAATAACATCTTCATAGTCTGAGAGGCACTCTAAATAAACATTTGCAAGAATTGATCTCAGCTTTGTTTTGCCCTCTGTCTTGGGAAAAGTTTTGTGTAGATTTTTATTAATACTAACATAATTTTACTAGCAATAACTTTGTTCTCTATCTGGATAAAAATAAAAAAATACATATTAAAATTAATCTGGTAATTACCATAAATTTAGAACCATGCATAAATTCATAATTTAAACTTCTACTGACCACTTAAGACTTCAATAAAAAGTTCCATTTAGCAACATCAGATGCATTAAATAGTTTGAAACAGGAGCTGGTCCTTTAGAAACCAATCATACCATTATTACAGGGGCAGAAAATTGACTGTTAAGAGTTACTGTAGTTTTGTATGAATAAAAACAGTTTTCACAATTAAAAAATTATTTCCTGTGTGAATTTAAAGACAACTGTTATTTATTTGTGTATTTTAGTTACGGGAAGTCAGAGTTAAGTTTGGTTGACTGCAAATTCAGCATTTATTATGTATTTATGGTTTAATTTAACATAATAATTGATTTTGCTTTATTTGTTTCCTTCCTTTTTTTTTAGCAGAAAATACACTGTCAAAATTTCGTTTTATTTTGTCATCGTAAGTGAGCTTCCAGAGAAAGTGCTTCACTGTTAAACAATCCTCTCAAGCAGCAATGGCAATATAATTAGGTCTCTGTAGACTTATTCTGAAACCATTTAAGTGCAAAGGCGTAATCTCCTATCATGACATAATAATGTGGTCTCCATGGACTAGCTTAGAGATTGCTTTGACACTGTAATGGCAATATAATAACTTCATATGAGATTCGCATAGATTTCTACTAAAGCAACTTCTGCCCTGTAATAGCTGCACTGTAATGCCTATTAATGTAGTATTCTGACATGCTCATTACAAGACTATCCTCATTACAAGACTTATAAGTACTATCATGCGAACGCAGAGTACAGCAAACCTAGAATCTGGTCTCCAGCAAGCACTGGTAAAAGAGCCTTACAGAAACAAAAGAAGAAACAGGACATGTATAATTAATCTCAGTATAGTCTCACAACTAAAAACCGTTAAAAAGGTAAAGAAAGAATGAAACAATGTAATATATTTTACTTAATAAATAATTATAAGATTTAGATAATAACTGCTGCTAGCATGACTTCACAACTCCTAATACTTGGAGTTGGGAACACTTCACATTCTTGCATGCAGAAACCTCTCTTTCCTTCTTTCACTTTGTCTCCACCCCTATGACAAATTAAATTAAGTTTCTTGGAAGCCTTTCATTCATGTTTGGAGTTCAACTTTTATCTCTCTGACATGGAAATACATTAATAGGAATAAGTCTGGGATTCTTAGAGAACTTGTAAGAATTATCTGGAAAGAGAATCTCTGGCCACACCAGATTCAGAACTCCTGGATCTTGTCCCAGTCCATTGAAAAATGATTGTGCACAAAAGTCGCCAGAATAACACTGTGGACCAATCTTTCTTAAATTAAGAAAACAACATTAAAACACTAAAAAAAAAAAAAAGACAAAAGCATTGAATGTGTTTTCTCGTTCTTCCCTCAGCAACTCAGAGGAACATGGAGGAGATTAATTAGGAGACCATGAAGATAATAGATATATGCAAATCACCTTGTATTGGAGCTATGAGACTTAAGTGGCAACATGAAGAACTTTATGCACACAAGTTCATTGCAGATTTTTTTGGAAAGCGGAGGATCATGCTTTCCATAACCCTGTGAGAAGGTACCTTGAATATACAAAAAGAAAGTGTCAAAATGAAAGTTTCCAAATACCCGTGAGACTTAAATAAAGTTAAATAACTATTTTGTGGATGATAATACAGATCCTCAGTAGCAGTATCCCACATTAAGTATACAGATGTGCATTTGGCAAAAGCTTGAATGCTCAAGCTTTCATACAAATTAAAACAGTTCTAAATTTTCCCAAAACACAAGGCATGCAGTAGAATACCTCTAGCAAAACATGTTTCTTGTTGACCTTAATATATCCATAAGCGACTGTAACATATATAATTCATAATCACTTCATGGAAGTAAGAAGAAAATCCTGTGGCATTATGATTAAAGTCAAAGAGCTTGGAGGGACAAGATGCACTTTAGCATTAGCAATAACTACAGCAGAAAAAGCAACCAGTTTAGAGAGTGATACTTTTATTTGATACAAAGTAATTACTCATTCCTGTTTAGCCAGTTACTGGAAGAAGTCGGGTTTATGGATAGCCATTCATCTTTGTTAAAGTGAAAGGTGAATTTTATGTGGCACATATTCTAACCTAGAAAAATCTCTCAGTTTTAAATTGTAATAGTCTTGCTGCATTTTTTTAAACAATCTCAGTAACATGCTATTAATATTCTAAAGTATGTTTTATGTTTGGCGCATTGCAGAAATATTAACCTCAATACATGCAACAAATCACAAAGAATATTTGACGCTCAAATCATCAAGAATTTATCTTTTTTTTTTTTTTAAGTGCTTTTGTGCCTACTGCACTAACTTCTTATTTTTTGGCTGGTATTAAAAACCCCAGCATATTATACCATAAATAGAAATATAAATGATGCCTGCAAGATTTTATTTTGTGTGAGTGCATGTACACAAGCATTCTGCTTCCCCTATGTACTTCTCAATGTGTAGGTTAGCTCCAACAAGAATTAACGTCAGCACACTTTCAAAGACACTAAATTCCTATTTGCTCCACTGAAACAAGTACCCCAATAAGGTAGATGGATGCTATTTGTATCTCCCTTGGAGAAGGTTAAGGCCAGGCTTTCGAAACACTGGAGTATCAAGACAGAAAAGACAGAGAGAAAAGGGATGAATGTTTCAACTCAGGTAAAAACTGTAGTCATAGCTATTAGTTGGTAAAAAATCGAACTATGAGAGACCAGAGGAGCGGTTTAGTCGCTCACAAACCTGTTTGTTTCTAAATAGGGCATGCTTGTAAAATTCCCTCACCTCAAAAACAACAATAGGACTAAACCCCCCTAAATGCTTTCTCCAAGTCTATCAACTCATAAAATTTTATATGTAAGTTTTATACGTAAAGACGAAACACAATATTCATTTGACTTTTTTTCCTCTTGTACTTAAGTCAGATTCATTTATTTTTGGACTTTAATAAAACAGATTTCTTAAAAATACTTCAAACTTAAATTGTCATACAGTAGTTCTTATCCCAGCCGTGCTAGAAGCAGCCTTTGTTTTATTATCCCGTGTTTAGATTTTCAAGACTTCAGAAAGTATTTAGTATAAATGTTTTAATTGCTTATCACAGATGCAAGAAGCAGGCTGGCTTCAAGTCATCAAAATGGAATGCTAAAGAACCTTGTTGAAAATTGAAACAAATTAATTTTACAACAGTAAACTGAAAAATAAAACCTCTGCAACATAAACACCCTGCTGAAGGAGAATTTTATTATCCAAAATATCTAACAGCTCCTTTTGATTTACCTTGAACACAGTTTTATTACTTTAATTGAAAAACAGTTAAAAACATGTCTTATTATAAGAGCTAGGCAAATATTGAGCTTTCTTTAAATGGCCTGAAGAAAGAAAGAGGAAATTTTGGAGTAAAACTCTTTCAACGCTATTTCCTATGATGTAATAATGAAAGGGATCTTATAAGGATTACTGTGTCATTACCATCACTGAAGGGGTGGGCTGGGGGGGAAGTACATGTGTGACAGAAATTTTTTCCACAAGACATGTGAAAATCATAAATGTTTGCTGAACTTGTGTCTATTTTGTGATTACTTGACATGACAGTAAAAAGAATTGAAGGGGAAGATTTTCATAATGGGGATGCATGTTCTGATCTTTATCAGTACAAGTTTTGGCAATGGTAATTCAAGGAGACAAACGAAAATCAGCTACTGCCACAAATGATGTCAGAATCATAGAATTAGATGGACACTGAGAAGCTTACAAGCTCATAGGGACAACAAACCATCTATAGGACACAAACCCACACTTGTACAGCATTTAGTATAATGGTGCCCTCAACAATTACTAGGGGCTCTGGTGTGTTTCTGTGTGATAGTGCATCTGGAGCGCTGCGCAGTTTTTAGCTTCCCAGTACGGGGATGATACAGACATCCTCAAGCCACCAGGATGATTAAGGGGGGCAAAGCAGATGGTCACACAACCACATCTGAGGAGAGACTGAGAAAAATGGTTTCATTCTGCCTGAAGGAGATCTTATTTCTGTTTACAACTGCCCACTGGAAAGACATGGAGAAGACAGAGATGTGCAGCAACAAGACAAAGGCAATGGGAAATACTGGGCAAAGGAAATTCTAGTTAGATATCAGGATTTTTTTTTTTTTTTTCTACCATAAGTATGCTCAAACACTGGCATGTGAACCACAGACGCTGAGGAATTGACATCCCTCAAGACATTCAAAACTTGCTGGAGAAACCTGACCCTACCTGCCCTGCTGCAAGGTGTATGAGGGGCAGAAGAGGTTGGAAAAGATCACCTACAGGGTGCCTTCCAAGCTGGAATTAAAGTGATATTCTGCTCATGCAAAAAATAAAAATTAAAGTGATGAGTGCCATAAATGCCTCTGTCACAAACTGTAATAAACACAACAAAATTACTGGACAAAGCCCCATAATATGATTCCTTTTACACACCAGTTTTATTTTCACTGATCTACTGCTTATATCATGAACTGTAACTAAACCCTACATGCTGCCAGAATACAGATTAATTTTTTCGTAATTTTCTGTTGGATCATCATTTTTCCTCACATGCAAAATGCAAGCAAATACATTTACAGCTTTACAAACAACGGAATTATTCCAGATATACTAGAATACAGAATATCTATTCTATCTTTTCTTTCTTTGAATCAGTGCCATATAGTGTACATTTCATGAAAATAAATAGTTACATACTTACTATGATGTAAATCGAGAAGATATGGTATGAACAAGAGCCAGAAGTCTTCCACTTTTATGCACCTTTAACATTTTTTTAATAACAGCACCGTCTCTGACATTTTAATGCTCTGTTTTTTATATTCTCAACACAGCAATCAAATCTTTAAACCTTGAGGAGACAGAGGAAATTAAGACCATTAGCATGTTAGAGAATTGTTTGATTTACTCATCATAAATTATTCTGAATCTGAGCAGCTCATAAGACATGCCCAAAGGGAAGACAAATTTTGATTGGCAGTGTCAAAAAAGTCAAGGACAGAGAGAGGTTTTGTTAATAATTGCTAAGAGTCATTAAGAAATGCTGTTTGCTATCTGTCCAGAATCATGGTGAATTCTGATCCAGAATTTCCGAGCCATAATAAAATCTCAAGTTTTAATTAAAAGACAGATTAAGAATCTACCCTGATCTGCTGTAAACATTCTTTTAATAACTATAAAAGATGAAAACACTTAAAATAGTCAAGCTAGAAAAACAAGTTTGAAGATAGCAAAAACCCTCAGAGACAAGTCCAGAAGTAACTATGCAGGGAGTCCTTTACATAATGCTTTCCTATATATCCTCTATCTCCTTTGTTCTCACTAAATCACAAACAAAAACATCACTTAAATAGCCATATCTATACAAAAAATCATTAGTTTGGTTTTTAAACTAGGCATCTCATGCTTCTGTTTTTGCGACAAATACCTAAAACATCACCGCACAGCGATAAGAAGCCTCATGACAGGACTGAGAGCCTGGCACAGAAGTGAGATTGGACACCACTTCCTCGGATCACCACACACATACTACCCACAGGGAAAGTACCTTTCTTATTCTGCCTTTCTTTTTGCTATACCTGTGGCCTAGACATGGATTTACTACTCAACGCATGTCACTATGTTTACTATAAAGGAGAGAAATCTAATCCATGCAGATACTTCCTGAAGTCCAAAGCCTACCACCAAGTCACTTCTGCAGCGCTGTTCAAGTGCCAGAGATGCCAGCTCCCAACCTTCACTCACACAAGATTCTACAGAGAAATAGCTTCTATCATCTCACTCTGCTATTGAAGACACCTGTGTCTAATATCACAGACAGAAGATGAGCAATTGTAAAGGACATTAAATACAACTTTGCATCAATTATCAAAAGTACCTGTGACAAACACCAGTTCAACAGCAGCCAATACAACCTTATCAGAAAACCACCTTTACCCTGTAACTCCTTGTTATTAGATGATTAACAGCATAAAACTGTCCTATGTCAGGCATGGCAAATTCACAGTCTGACTATGTACCAATTAAATGTGTAAGCTTCCAGAAAAATGCTTGCTGATACAAGCAAATTCTGCAAAAACTCAGTTTTAAGGAAAGCAAAAGCCCCAATATTCTAGGAAAGGAGAAACACTACGGTCCCTCCACCTGAACTTCGCCAAACAACTTACCCAAAAAAACAGGTGATAGGCCTTGCAGATGCAACTGTGCAAATGAACAGCTATGACTAATTATTTGGGCCTTCCCGGATTTTGGAAGAGGTTCTATCCTTTGTGGACCAACCAAGGATAACAGTCCAGATGAACACGGATGCTACAGGAGTCTTGTGCCTCTGGACTGGTATGTGATGTACTCTGGGACCATAGCGCTGTCACTTCCTTAAGTGCTTAATATACAAACTTAAAGCATTAGCTATGATGGACAATGCGGGGAAAAAGATCGAGTACTATTTATATCACTTGTATAACAAAACTTCACTACGATGAGGATGAACACACAGATGCGCATATCTCTGTAACATCTTTTATTACTTGTAAAAAATCTAGTAGGGTAGCCAGATAAAAAGTCAGGTATGGATTTTTTTTTAATATTGCCTCCACACGCCTCCTTCCAGGCAATGTTCTCCTCTAGCAATTTTAAAGCCCTGCTTAGTTTTTGAAGCCACCTTGATGTCTGTATGTGTTTCTTAAATAAATAAGGCAGTCCAACTACACTCTTGGGTATTACATATTGTCTGAGTAACATTCTGTGAACAACTACGGGCTGAAACACAATTCTCTTCTAATTTTCAGAAACAGTAGTTCAGTGCTTTGTGTTTAGAATTAAATGCACTTCCCAGGGAATTTCCTATGCACAGAAATTTTTAAAGCCAAGTAAGATCAAAATTTTCTTTTGGCAGTAATAATTTTTTTTTTTCATTTACATTAGAAATGCTATATTGTTTTTTTACAGCTGTAGCTTTATTATTACAGACCACTAAAATTACAAAGCAGCTGCAACCATTGCATCAAGTTTTTTATTTCATTTTTACAAGATCACAGATAATTAACATTTTATTTTGAAAGCATTTTTTCTTTAAAAAACAATCCAGTAATCATTCATTTTTAATGTACTGAGCTAAGGATTTGTCTTTGATATCATTATTACAGACGTTGCACATCTGTAAATTTGAAATGATAGGACAGCAAATACCTTCAGAAGGACAGGCATTGCCTTTGAAGTCAGTATATATATGGTTTAACATAAATGTAATTTCACAGCAAACTGCCTTTTATTGTTCACTGTTGTTTTGTCCTGACACTCAGTGTCTTGTAAAAAACATTCTGAACTTAGATATAAATAAATAATGCAATATTTTCCTTTAAACTCTTTTGAAAACAAGCTAAATGGAGAAAGGCAATTAGGATAATGAACACTTTCTCTTGTACACAGGCAGACCTGCATGAATTTCCATGTCGAAATACACCAAGAAGCACCATATCTGCATCTAATGGCCAGTCTATCTAAAGTAATGGATTAGATTTCCAGCTCTTTTAAAGGCTCTTGTGTAGCAAATTTTCTCTATTTGAATACTTTTTGTAGGTCAAATCCAGTTTTACCATGAGCAAAGATGTTCATAATGTTGGTTTTGAAGTTTTGGTGGTATTGTTTTTGTCTTTAAGCCTTGTAAAATATCAATTTTACCAATTAATACATAAAAAGACAAACTGTATTCTTAAGCATTTAACAATAAGCTTTTAATTTTATTCTATGAGATTGAGAGGAGCATGTCCACCCTCAGAGTTTACCAGCCTAGGAACCAAAGAGAGGGAGCCCACTGTCACAAAAAGAAGATAAAATCTGTCTAGCAAAAAATTGCAATTAAGATTATGCTTCCCAAAGGAAAGAGTAAGTCTCTGTCATCAAATAAAACATATACAGTACCATGTAACTGACCTAAGATTGCTAGTTCATTTAAAAAACTTCATGCTGCATATTTATGGTATTTATGATAAGATGATTATTGCAAAAGTGTAAGGAATATAACAAGTTTCTATCAGTACGTGTTAACGACCACACCATTTACATTGTAGCCATGCTTACAAAAATGCAATCTAGGAGAACACTGTAGCATCCAACACTCAGGAAAGAAGAATGAAAAAAACATGCACATCAATGAGCTCCAAGTTCAGACAGAAGTGAACCATATGACTGTGATGATTAGACTAAAACAAAGCAAAGTAGGGTGTAAAAGCAGAAGGAGCAGAAGAAAGATAGAAGATGTTGAATGGGAAGATATATCAGACTCTAAAGACTCTCATGGTCTACACAGGCTGCGCAACAGAATTTGTATGTCCACTCTCTCCTCAGCAATCCAGGGAAACATCTGATTTATTTTTTTTCCAGAAAAGCATGCCATGCAGGGATGCTATTCACATGTACTGAACTTTACAGCTCCCATCAGGACAAGCAGATAGCATATAATTTTTCAAGAAGAATAAGAAGCAAGATATCCTGCGTGCCCCATCACAGTATTACTCGATATAAATGTCTGAAAGAAGAGATTTTCCTTTTCAGTATTGCTCAAGCTTTGCCTTGACTGGGAGTTAACAAATAAACCTCTCTGACTACAGCTCTGTGACTCCGTAACAGCAAAAGATGTTTTCTAATGGACAGAATAAAACTTCCAAAATGTTAAATATCATTCTGGTTTATGTTAAGCAGTCATGAAATGTTAACACAAGGGGGTCCAATTCTCTTCCTTTTTCCTGATAGTTTCACATTGCTGTAACAGCTTTGACTTCAGCACAGTGATACCTGCCAACCTCACGGTAACAGGGGCCAGAATTTGATGCAATTGATGAAACAAGACAAGTATAAAAAATTAAATGAAAGAAAACATTTCTTTTGATTTGATAACTGTGATCAGCTTGACATAAAGTTGGTTGTCTAAATTTCTGGCAAACTTGAGGATGGAAAATGTTGGTAAGTCAGGAAGATTTCCAAATTTTTGAAAAAGTAATAGTTCCATTCCAACATATACTATAAAATAACCAGTAACAAGACACTGCTTGCAAAACTATTTCCCACTTGTGTGTCACAGTTGATTACTCATCTTATTACATTATCATATCAAATGAATCTTCTAACAAATAAGACCAGGACATACATGCAGATTTTCTACTATAAAAGCTCAATGGATATGTTTTATGTTTTCATAATGTATTTTACTAATATATTTTCTCAACAGATGCAGAGATCCATTTTCAAGCCCAAAGCAAATCATAATCCCACATCCAGCGAATACTGCAAACCACTAACTTCTAGTGCAAAACTTTACAAAGACAACAAAATCAACAAGGATTATAAAAGTTTTGTCCCCATTCTGCTATTAATCACTTATATTTAAGAGATTTATTAATAGCTTAGAGAGAGGCTTAACACTTCAGATTTTCTATTTAGACATTCTTCTAAATGTAATACGAATACAGCAAATAATATAGCATCTTCTGCAATTACAAACAATTTTATTAAGCTAAATATTCCAAAAAGCAAGCCACCTTTTATATTATTATTTGCGGTAAGTACAGAAAACCGTAAGACAGAACTACCAGTTCATTTTCTTGCTTGATTGTGTATCTTCATTTAATTGCCCTTTTAAAATAAAAGTCAGCAATCAAAAATTTCATACAGGTTTATAGCAAAGGGTTTGCTAAAATCTCTCCCTCTTCATTTATTGACAATATGCTGTTTTAAAAACTCTTGTTGAATAAAGGTTATGATTAGAACTAGGAGAAGAAACTATAAAAAACAGAGCTGGGCTTTTACTAAATGTATTACTTTGAACTAAATGTTACAACCCAGGATCTCCCACAGGTTTCAGCTGATGCTACCTGTGACCAGCAAAGGTTGATAAACGCCTCTAACTTGTGATCAATCTGACAGGGTTTCTCCTGCAAAGTGGCAAAGATGATGCCATTCCACTAACTTCTACTGCTGCTGTAAACATTTTACAACTTTCAGAGATACTGTTATATTCTTGCTTTCATAAAAATTTCTTGTTCTACAGAGCCCTAGTTTCATGAAGGTCAATAATCAAAGCATCCGATTCATACCTTATATACTTCAATTCCAATGATCTGAGAAATTTCTTAAGAGGTACTTTTCTTTTTCTGGGGGAACATTGTTTCCCCTGTACTCAGATAAACAGTCATAGATCTAAAGAAGGGAACTGAATTTTTATGTTTTAAAAGACTCATCTGATAGAGGAATACTGTTTTCAATCTTCAGAACCAGACATAAACCTGTTTTCAAATGTTAAGTTTTTATATACTTCACAATTTATGCTTAAAAATGATGTAGCTCCTTTCAAAAAGTGACAGAATTCTGTAAGGTAAAAGATGAGTTTCAGTTTAATGAACTATACTCTCTATCTACCACTTATATAACACACAGATGAAAAATCTTCATTGAAAATTATCATGTTGAAGTATGGAAATAATACCTTGGTCACAAGGTTAACTTAAACTACCCTTGGACTGTCTAAAACAACACTTAATTAAGAAAGATAAAGCCAGAAATATTAAGTAGAAAGAGCAGCATACCATACATAGTGAAATCTTTCATCCATGAGTTGAAGTAAAGCTTTTTACAGTTTCAGTATCTAATAACAAAGTATTTCTGATGCATATTTGACATTGAATTTTTCAATAATAATCCATTTCTATCCATCACATTATGGCTATTGATTCCATATAGACCAAAGCGAAAACAAAATATAAAAATACAGGCCTCCTGTACATCTGAAAAGCCCTTTAAATAAAAAGCAACCAAACTGTTACTAAGATACAGAAGGATATGTGACTACACAGAAATAAGCAAATACAACAGAAAGTTGCAATGCTACTGATTTATGGAGATAACATACATTGGTAGCACAACTCATATAATTTTACAAAAATAACTGGTGGTAATATTAAAGTGCAGTATCACAGCAGTAAGAATAAGGCCCGTGCATTCAAAATGGAAGCAAGATTTAGACTCATACTTCTTGCAACCCATGGTATTAGTCTGAAGGCAAGATCCCTATTCCTTTCCCTTCAAGATGATTAAGGTACAGCCAAATATAATTTTTTCTATGATTATAAAATGATGCAGCTCTAAAAGTACCCTCTGATATCTAACAGTTTTTACATCTTCTGAAAGCTGACTTCTGCTGTATGCCATTGTCACTTTTGTTGTGTGCCACTCCCTTCTTTGCAAAACAAGTAGTGTAATACACAGTTTGTAACAGCAATTTCTCGGAGCTCTCAGAGAAGCTTGCTTATTACTGCTATTGCTGGCTGACTAGGGATTGAAAAAAATATTTAGTCCTTTATTCTCCCTGTGATTTTGTTGTTGTAGTTGCTATTCTGAAAAAGTATCTTGTCAGTACGCTGGAGACTGCAATGTTTTTCACTTTTTTCTCCCTTGTTATATTAACTATCAAAATGATATTATTTGTAATAGGGAATTTATACAGGAGAAATTAACACTAGAAACTAAAAAAGTAAAAATAGCCCCCCAAAACTGTAAATCTCTTTTTAGAGATCTAGAATAGTAGAAATATGTAAAAACAATTAACATTATTATCAGCTAATAAACTGAATCAAATATATTTCTTAACATGTAATGAGGGTAAAATATTGTAAGCATATGTAAATATTTTTCCAGCTTGAGACTCTCAACCATACAATATAATGCTACATACAGAAGAAGAGCTTTCTACATTAAAAGAAGTAAAAAAAGGAATAAGAAATTGCTTTAAATTATTGCCAGTTCTCATCATATTAAAAAAACCCCAAAACTAAACCTTTCATAGTCAGTTCAATGACATGAGCAATGTGTCTCTCTACTGTTTTAGGTGCAAGACACCTGTTGATCTAAAATCACAGAGGAAGAAAGTGGTAGAACTGTGAAAACACTCAAATTTACTCTATGGGCTATGTATACTTTTGGATGTTGTATGGAACAATAGGAGAGGATAAGGAGAAAAAACAGGTAGGGATCCAGTGTCAACACTACCCTCATTTTGTGGACTATGTTTTAGCCTGAATGGTCATTCCCGGAGTGCACGCTCCCAGAGTATGCCTTCCCATAATCTGACAGAAAACAGTTCTTGACACTATCAAATTGTGATAAATGGAGTTGACCAGATTGACTTCAAAAGTAGATTCCCAGTCTGAACTAAAATACTAGTACAGATGCACCATTAGCTATCCCTCTCCTTTTACTTTTTGTACACTCAGTGAGTGCATCACAGAGACTTTAGTTCAGGAAAGCAATCTTATACACAAACACAACTGATCCAAAACTGATCGCAGTAGTCTCCAATGCTTGCTTGAAACTAAATCCCAGAAATAGTTTACTTGGCAAACTGGCAAATGTGGGTTCTATTTCCAGTTTTATTTTCAATGCAGTATTTTTTAATTTTCACTTACTTCCCTTTTCAAGGTGTCTATTTACGTTTTCCTATCTCAAGAGACTAAATACATGAGTTGTTATGCATTTCAAAGGACATGAACACTACAGAAGAACCAAGTATTACCAGTAGAAAAAAAGACACTTCAAATCAGATGTTTTCCATTCCCAAGTTTATAATGGATTTACTGCATCATAAAATAACTTCGAAGGAAAGCTATAATAATGCATGCTGAGCTGTTCCAAGGAAAGAATGATTACAGTGCAAAGTATCCTAATCAGTGCAACATTATATAAATTTTTATTAGCCAAAACCTAGATCATATGTATGCAGCTTGGAACTGATGAGGATACTAAAAGATTTGTTGAAAGCTCCTGCAACAGCAGGTCACATTTTAATACTTTAATGGGCAACTACTGCATAATGTTTCCTAACCTCATATACTTCTCTTTGTAAACTTTATGCTGACCTTGGAAACTAAAGATGGATCAATACCATTTTATAAGACTATAAGACTGTATGAAACACTAAGTCAATACTGTATTTTTATCATGCTTGTAATATAATGCAATTCCGTACATCAAATAACCCTGAAAGTACCAGTGAAGGCTAGAAATTTTGTTCAGAGACATTAATTCAGCCAAGCACTGGCCAACACCAAAGTCACTGAATGCCAAAAATTTTCATCAGCCCAAAGACACCCTAGTGGCCTTATAATAGCTAAACTTCGAATGCCCCCCAAAAACCAAGGATTAAGTTAATGCAAACTTAAAATGTCCAAATAAAAGACTTCAAATTCAGGAGCCACAGAACTTCAGAACCTGTGCATGTATGATCTCACAATTAACAAGAGAAAAAGACATGTCACAAAAATCCCCACAGCGAAGTTCCTCACAAAATGTCATTATTATTGGTAAGTTTGAATATTACATGATAATATGAGGCCTTCATAATTTATTTCTTTTTAAAGGAAAAACCCCCACCCATTTCCTACCCTACATGTCAGAAACAACCCCAAACATTTACAGAGGTGCAGTTACTGGGGATCTAAACAGGTTACCCTTCAAATGCCTTCAAGTCAGGTCAAATACCATGGAAGAAGTTACAAACACAAGAGACAGAAGTCACTGTTCTGAGGACCTTTCATACAGATTATTTTAAGTTAATGATTACTTTTTTAATCTTCCTGAGACTCAAACATCTAAAATCTTACACAAAGCAAGAATAAGTAACCGCAGTCAGCTAAGGGAGTGGCATTTGGGGTGTACACTTTAATGCTTGTCGCTAGTCTAACTGAATTTTCACGTGAACAGCCAGTACCTTAATTCTCGAGTATGTTTTAAAGAACAGATTTACTATAGTGTTTTCTCTGCTCTTGCATCACAATTTTTAGTTCACAGAAGATCATTGTATATATTTACAAAACACACACACATATAACCATGACTGAACTTTAACAAATGTACATTACTTGAAAAAAATATAGTAGGGAAGCAAAGGAAAAGCGAAATAGGAACATTAGCTTATTTGCCTTACCTTGAAAGGAAAAATAAAGAGAAACATGGTGTAAGTGTAATTAGCATTTGTAATTATTTCTGAAAAACCTCTTACATTTCAGCTGCAAGCACAAATAAAATCCTTTTGATAAGAACATCTGTATGTCAGTAGGATAGCTACTGTGCAATTAGGCCAACTCCTATCACCTCCCATAATGAAAGGTCTATCCATCTTTATGGTAGACTGAAGTTTCCTTGGGCCCAGAATCCGAAACTTTCAGTTTTGAAATCTTTCCAACATTAGCTTTATCACAGGGAGCCTAATATAGAAACAGGGTAACCTGGGTGACATATCTCTAATCAGGACTATTTTCCTATGATAGCCAAGGTATTCATCTTCACAATTGTGAGCTGCTCACCATCCTTTTTGTTATTAACACACATATAAGCTGTGCAAGTTGCAGGTATAACACTCACTTCGAGGGCAAAACTATTTTATTGCCCTCAGCATGAGTAATCTGTATACATGAAATGTGTCCCTTGTAAGTGGAATCCCCACACACCCTACCTCTAAAGAGAAAAGTATTTCTTCTGTTCAAATAAAGCTGCAATCTCCAAACAAGCATTCAGTTGGATCAATAGCTAGAAATTGAATAGAACAATGTCTCATGCTGCTTTATAGAATTTTGAAAAGATTTGAACCACACAAACCCAATTTTTCAAGTTCCACCACTGGGATTTTATAGTCTTGTTTTCTGGCTCTAGGAGAAAAACAACAAAGAACATATTCACATACTAAAACTAAAAAGTACTGTATGGTCAAAAAATATCAGGGGTCTAACTTAAACCCAGAAAAGCAAGGGCATTTGAAGTTAGGCTCAGGTGTTTAGGTATACTGTAGAGATCCTCAGAGATGAAAAGGGATTTTATATGCCTATCTTTTTAATGCCCAGGTGCGACAGATACAGTTCACACTTATCAAGATCTGATAACACGTCTTTCAAAATGAAAATTACCAGGCACATATACGTGAAAACAATCTTTCCATGAATTTTTAGGGGAATATTGTTAATGATTTTTTTTCACTTCAATATCAAACTATCAAAACTTTGTCTATAGACAAGGTATCAATTGCTTTATTTTCTGTAGTACAAAACCAGGAAAGAGGTATTTTGAATATTAACTCTTAGTCTACAAGATATATCTTACTTCTGACTTGACCGTTTATGGAAAAAAGTAAATTTGCTCCATTACATAAAAAGGAGGATAACAAAGAAAAGACATTCAAATAATAACTCACACCCAAAAAAAGAAACACCCCTTTTGAGTGTTACTTTTTGAGTTACTCTTTGTAGAGAGTAACTTCAGGCCCGAAATTTATTTTTTTATTTTATTTGGTTAGGAATACTACAGCCATGTGATCTGGAAGCGCTATTCCCTTCCTAAGACAAAATGACAACAGAATTTGAAAGAGCAATTTCAGACATACCCACGAGTCCACAGTTCCGCCCAGGTCTGATTTGGTTTTAGTGTAATCTGTCTGGTTATGCAAAGTATCACACTGTTTTCCATAGCAAACCCAGATGTTCCAGAGAGTACACAATTCCCACAACATATCATTTGTGCTGAAAACAGATTTTCAGAAAATAGGTAGGAATACGTGGCTAGCAGACTTGGAGCCAACCACATACAGGATTACATACATGTCTAGCATTCTGCTGTATAATTCTCTTTCATCTTCCTAAGTTCTTCAAAGTCAACCAATTTTGCCTCCAAAGAACTCCAGTCCTGTATGTCACTGGATCCAGAAATAGTGTAAGTATAGCATTCTTCTTAAAGAAACGGATATGAAGTATTTTTATCAAACATGTGCCACCATCATAGGCAATCTCAGAGAAGAGGAGTGAGAATGTTTTCTTCCTTTGAAATAACAGGGGAAATATTTATTTATAACAGATTATAAGGAAAGAAGAATGAAAGATTTAACATTTTTAATAATCCAAGACAAAGAACATAATTCAGATAACAGAAGTATCCACACAATCTACCCATCATCTAGTTCTGATACAAGATCTCAATCTCTGATACGAGAAGCATACATACCAGCCATCGCCTGGAGACTGTTTATTGTCACTAGGAAAGATGCAGTTCAAACATTTAGTAATAAAGTATTGACTTGGTAAACGAAAGAATTAGAACAAGACATATTATTATGAAGGATAAAGAGAAGAATTTGGAAAGTTACAGGTTTGGATTATTACAATTAATTACTTTAAATGACAATGTCCTTTTTTCCCTATCTTTCACATATAAATTTTTCAGGTTTTTCTGGTTCTTCAGCCTAAATGCAAGAAAAGAAAATTATTTTGTTGCCAGTAACAATGCAGGTTAAGGTTTGTTTTGGTTTCTTTTTCCCTGCACTGTTTAACTTACACTATATTTGTAGTCATTGCAAAGAAGCTCAGAAACACAGTAATTTCTTGGCATCTTTTTTGCCTTGAATGTCTCAAGGGAGATTCTACATTTTATAGAAGATGTGAACAAATAAGTCGTCAGAAAACATGTCAAACTTGAAAGTCTCAGGCTCCAACAGTGGAAATAAGTACAACCTACTCTTGTCTCTTATAATTAGGTCTACTGATTTATGTGTTTGGTTTTACTTGCATTTCATACAAGTATAAACAGATACGAAAGCAGTAAGGGAAAATAAAAAGAAAGGAAATCAAGTGTTTTAGCATAAATAAAATACCTAGGAGAAATGAAATTCATTATTATGATGTAATGTAGTCTAATAAACTTCTAGCTTGTTTTACCTGAAGCTGTTACTCTATAAATATTTCCAAGACAGTACACTTTTATTTCAATTTGTCAAAAAAATCTACATACATGTAAAAGCCCCTTCCTTCCCTCTTTTCTTCACCCCTCCACAACATTTCAGGAGACCTTGGAGCTCATCTCTCCTATAGCTGCAATGACTGCTGACTCTGGATAGATCCTGTCAAGAAAGGGCTTGTGACTGCGTTAGCTGCAGGAAAGTCAGCGGAAGACTCTGCCAGTAAAGATAGGAGTTCAGGCACAAATCATACTCTGTGAGGAGCCGACAGATCTATTCAAGGGGCAGAAGGGATGGGAGGGAAGATGCTCTATGCCCAAGTGTTAAGAAAGGCTTGTTATTTTCCAACCATCCGTCTTCTTTTTCTGTCTCTCCTTTTCTCACAGTGCCTTCAAAAGCAGAATACTGGGAAGCATCATTCCTCGTGGCTCCCCTTCTCCATAACTTAATTTTTATCCCACCTGCCCTTTGTCAAGGAAGTACTATAGGCTTCAAGATCTGCAAGGTGATCCATCAGAAATAACTCTGTTTCTTGATCAATGGACCACATACTACATTCATAAGAGATGTTGTATCTCTGCTTGCCTGAAGGTAACTAGGGACAATCTTCTCTAATGAAAGACTTGCTTTAATTCTTGAAGAAGGCACCACCTGAAAGTGATAAGCCAAAGTTCTTGCTTAACTTTTAGTCTTCAGTGAGTGAACCCACCTGACATTCAGGTATTTCATGCTTGCCGACTGAAGAGTTAATCACAAATCAGTAAGACAGAGTTTTTATTGGTTCTAATTATTGTTAGATGATGCAATTTAAATAAAGAGGAAGTAAAGACAAAAGTTCCAGAGTTTCTGCTGTCGAAAAATCCTATTCCACAGTCTGCTGAGTAATCAAATTTTCTGGTTTGAGTTCATACCAGTCATTCTGAGACTTATGCCAACTTTAGTAAATATTTCTCAAAGTTATAGATTTTTGTAACATACGCAAGAAAAAAACTACAAAGTTACTCAGATGGTCATCAATATGTTTTTCTGAATACCCTTTTAAAATTAAATGTGACATACTACCTAACTTTTGACTGCTCAAAATATAACAGAAATATTTGTAAGTTGATTGACAGATAGCTGAAACTAAACTGACTTCTATAACCAGAACACTCCTCCCTTGGTATGTATATATGAAAATGGAGTGCACTTACAAATGTCACACTGCTTTCTTCCAGAAGTACAATACTTTTTTTTCTGGAAGTAAAATCAATACTATAAATCAATACCTTTGCAAAGTACACAGCTGCAACAGTAAGGCATGACTGTCTTCAAGTTGTAACGCAATGATTTGAAAATATTTCTAAACTTTTGTGTTTATTAAAATACTAAGTTTTTACTGCTGTATTTTTTTAGAGCTCTAAGGGTCTATGTATGTAAGCCCTGCTCCAGCATGTCAGACCTTAGAGATATGGTAATGTTGGAGTACAAGCACCAAAATAGTAATAACAACAAATTTCCATTTCCACTTTCCTCCAAACTTTAGTCTGAAACTGCTTCAATTACTAATTTAGGACTGGAAATTTTTCCTTATTCTCTCATTAACGTGTAAGATTATGTGAACACAATCCCTAAGTACCACACTCGTTTAACCATGACAGACTTTGAATATTTTCAGTTATTCCTGCTACAAGCTTCTAGGCACTACAGCTGTGTAGAGCATATATTTCCTTATTAAGACAGTGGTGATACAACTAACATTTAAATGTGCGAATACGTAATTCATTATGAGTACAGGGATTAGTTACCTATCTAAAAACTCATGAATACATATGAAAACAGTCATTACCTAAAAAGACACCTTGCAGGTTTCTAATATAAACGTATATGTTCACAAATTACTTGGAATAATATGAAATATAGCACGCTCCCTTGAGATGCAAAGTTGCTGTTCCATAAATTGCTTCAGTACTGCGTTTATTATCACTTTTTTTGAGGAGTTGGATGATTCTCTATCAGAACTTGTCAAACATTCATTATAGCTATATCTATTTCCACCAGCAAAAGTGCATGTAATATTTCTAAATGACATTTACATACCAGGAGTTTACTATGTCAAATTAAGCCTCCTTGTTTTAGCAAAGCAGGTAAACAAACTTTCCAAAGTCTAAATCCCTTACCTTTTAACATCTGTAAATCAGCTTCCATAGAATATCACTGCTTACTACAATTAAAATTTAACTCAAACTTGAAAAATATGAATTTTGTAACATCTGTAACCACATGCATAAGCCATGATTTAGATTATACATTATGAGTGGATTTTGAATGGGAAACACGAGATCTTACAGCAAGATTGAGCTCAATCTAAAATGGAATTTCAAGAAATAAGACTGGAATTGAATTCAAGGTGAACCAAACCCAAGAACCAGCAATATCAAGAATGGTGAGTTGTCATTTTGAGAGTTAAACAAGGAGAACAACTGGTATATCAATTTCAAAGTAAAAGAAGGGAGCAATCAGAAGCTGAGGTCAGAAGTCCATATACCTTCAGGGTATTTACTGTGAGGACCAAGCCAAGGAGGAGCAGGCAGTAAAAAAAACCTGTGTTGCTGCGTAGCAGCAACAAACCTGTTCCGAGAACCAGAAACAAGAAACTATGAGTTATGGCAAAATGGAGGATTAGGAACTGAAAATTTTGGGGAACTCGTTTTGTGTTTGGGATGTTTTTGTTGTTTTTGGGGTTGATTTTTTGGTGATGGTTTGGTTTTTTTTTTAGGAACCTAGTATTTTTGTAAATTCCAGTCATAAGCCTGGAATGAGTGCATAAGCAAGAACAGTAAGATTTTCCTGGCTTTTTTTTTTTTTTTTAAGGAGATGAATCTTTCTTCTCCCTTTGATTTCTGCCTCTTGTTCTGAACCTGCTCTATCCCAAGAGCACAGACTCAGCTCTCTGTTAGCTATTCCAATGATGCTCAGCCTTCAGATGGAAATAGCAGTGACATAAATGATCTCACTACCAGCACAAATCAGTACAGTATCTCTAATGCTCCTAATGTTTGACTGTGTTGTGTATTGAAGAATATCTGTGATACATCAAACCTGAAATCAGCATTCTATGGCATAACTCCTGTGGATAAGTTAATCCATACTATAGTCCACATACGCTCTCGTATCTGATGGCAAGTGCAAGGTAATTTTTTTAAACCTGTTTCTTGTGGGGTAAGTCGCCTTGTGTTTTTTGATGGCTGGAAACATGCAGTCACCTCAGTACTCCTCCTGTGTGGTAACCTGTGCTTTTGTGGTAAGTGATCAAGTGCATGAGCTCATAGATAACATAAGGCAAAATGAGTAAAAGCACTATTGCCAAAATAAAATGACCTAATACCATTGTTGCCCTAAATGGATCACAAATGTATTAAAATGATCAATATTCATTTCTTTTGTGCACTTCACTACAAAACTGACAGCAATTTTTATTGTACAAATACAGCAACACTGGGTAAAAAAATGCGACATATATAATATTTCTACTCTCACAGTAATATTACAAGACATCTGAAGTTGGTAGAACTGTCTACTGTTCAAATTACATATAAATTACCTCTTTCCAAATATTTGACAGGAATATACCTTTGAAATGTTTTTTGCAGCAAACCTTTCAACAACGATTTGAGGCACAATTACAGTTGAATGAAATTCTCTCACTGTTTTAAGTGAAAAGAAGAAATTGGACAGTAAGTGGCTGCTCAGGACTCTCAGCCAATGTCTTATGTTAGGATACATGGGATACACTTACATTTGTTTCCCCTAGAATCTCTATTTTATTTGTGATAGCAACCAAAACACATATGCAAAAGATTAAAAGTGCTTTTCAAGGTTACTGCAGAAATTACAGCTTGTCAGAAGATGGTGCTCTTAGGCCATTTTTGTCTAAGAAAATTACTTTTAATTACAAAAATAAGTTTAATCTGTGTGGAAACCCCAAATTGTTGATTGGTTTAAAATATGATAATTTTTAATAAATAAATTATTTTGCATTCTGTTAAGGCACAGCTTTGACCTTGAACTACTTCACTATGTGTACTGAAGCACGTTCTGAAATCTAGTCTCAATGACACGGGACTGAGTTTTGTTTCTGACAAATTGAATAAAACTATCAGGTGCAGAAGTATTCTACCTAAACCTGGGATAATGTGCATAACTTCATACATTACAATTTTTTTCCAGTTTTGGATATATTCTGGATATATTATAGTTATACCTATTCATAGTTGCATATTAGCAGTGAACAAAACGCATAGACTGTAAGGCCAAGGTCATACAGTTACATGCAAAGAGCTAGGCATTGTAGAAGGCATACCGGGGGAAAATAACTAAGGAAAACTTCCATTACCACATAATTTGAACATTAAAAATTGTTCTTATGTAAGAAATTTACATTTGGCTCTCTTACGTTGAAAATATATTCTTACTGTATCTCCAGCTATTTTCAACTGATACTTATGAAAAATGTGTAACTTGATCTCCAACCATTTTTCTTTGCTATTTGACTGACATTTAAGGATCACTATTTTTCATAGCAGATTTCAATAAAGAAAGGGCAAACTTGATCAAGTACTGTAGGACGGATACTTTTTTTCTTCTAAGCAAGCACCTGTACTGTATTTTCTATTTCCTTGCTGAACTAAAGCACTATCTTTAAATTCAATATCAGACACCTACAGTCCAATTAAATGGAGTATTCACATTAACTGCCTGATATTGTTGATGGCGAATGAACATCAGTACAGTTGAATGTAAGACCAGATCAGAGGGAAGATCTCTTGAAGAGACTCTTGCTTCCGAGAGTGGCAAGTGGGCACTTTGGGAAGGAAGCATAAAACCAAAGCAAATATAATCTGGTTCTTTCCATGTCTCCCTACAGTTTACAGGCTAATCTGAACATTTGACTCGCGTGTTTCTCTTGTTTCATCTGCTTGGGAAGTTGTTCAGTATTGGAAAAGAAATAAAATGACAATGAATAGAATAGTTTGGTCGGAAGGGACCTTTAAAGATTGTGTAGTCCAACCTCCCTGCAACAAGCACAGGACATCTTCAGCTAGATCAGGTTGCTCAGAGCCCCATCCAACCTGACCTTAAACGTTTCCAGGGATGGGGCATCTACCACCTCTCTGGGCAACCTGGGCCAGTGTTTCACCACCCTCATTGTAAAAACATTCTTCCTTCTATCTAGTCCAAATCTTCCCTCTTTTAGTTTAAAGCCATTACCCCTTGTCCTATCACACCAGGTCCTGCTAAAAAGTTTGTCTGTATCTTTCTTATAAGCCCCCCTTTAAGTACTGAAAGGCTGCAACAAGGTCTCCCCAGAGCTATCTCTTCTCCAGGCTGAACAACCCCAACTCTCTCAGCCTCTCTTCACAGGAGAGGTGCTCCAGCCCTCTGATCATTTTTGTGGCTCTTCTCTGCACCTGCTCCAACAGGTCCATGTCCTTCTTATGTTAGCAGCCCTAGAGCTGGACGCAGTACTCCAAGTGAGGTCTCACCAGGGCGAAGTAGAGGGGCAGAATCCCCTCCCTCAACCTGCTGGCCACACTTCTTTTGGTGCAGACCAGGATATGGTTGGCCTTGTCACCTCATGTCCAGCTTTTCACCCACCAGTACCCCCAAGTCCTTCTCGGCAAGGCTGCTCTCAGTCCCTTCATCCCAAAGTCTGTATGGATACCAGGGATTGCCCTGACCCCAGTACTTGGCCTTGTTACCTCCTGGATGCAATGATCCAGCCACTTCCTCATCCACCAAACAGTCCACCTATCAAATCTATATCTCTCCTTCAGAGAGAAGGATGTCACAGGGGACCATGTCAAAAGCCTTACAGAAGTCCAGATTGATGACAGCCATAGCTCTTCCCTTGTCCACTGATGTAGTCACTCTATCGTAGAAGGCCACTAGGTTGGTGAGGGAGAACTTGCCCTTGGTGAAGCCATGCTGGCTGTCTTGTGTCACCTCCCTGTCCTCCACATGCCTTAGCATAGCTTCTAGGAGGATCTGTTCCATGATCTTCCCAGGCACAGAAGTGAGGCTGACAGGTTGGTAGTTCCCAGAGTCCTCCCCTCTACCCTTTTCAAAAATTCGTGCAATGTTTCCCTTTTTCCAGTCACTGGGGACTTCACATGACTGCCATGACTTTTCAGATATCATGGAGAGCGGCCTGGCGGCTACATCAGCCAATTCCATCAGGACTCTGGGATGCATCTTATCAGGTCCCATAGACTTCTGTATGTCCAGGTTCCTCAGGTGCTCACGAACCTGATCTTTTCTTAGAGTGAGAAGGACTTTGCTCCTCCAGTCCCTGCCTTGCGATTCATCCAATCGAGAGGTGTGGGGGGGAGAGAGGTTGCCAATGAAGACTGAGGGAAATAAGTTGATGAGTACCTCAGCCTTCTCATCTGTTGCTACCAGTTTGTCAATCTTGCTCATCAGGTATGCTTTCTTTGACCTTCCTTGTCTGGCTGACACACATGTAGAAGCCCTTATTATTCTTTGCATCCCTTGCCAAGTTCAGGTCCAGCTGCACCTTGGCCTTCCTGGCCCCATCCCTACAAAACCAGGCAGTGTCCCTATACTCTCCCCAGGATACCTGTGCCTGCTTCCATTGCCTGTGCACCTCTTTCTTGCCCTTTAGTTTGACCAGCAGGTCTTGACTCAGCCATGCCAGTCTCTTGCCCTCCTTTACTGATTTCTTACACATCGCAATTGAGAGCTCTTGCGCTCTATGAAAACCATCCTTAAAGATCTGCCAGCTCTGAGAAGATGACTTATAGAACTAAGCAGTGTCTCTTTCCTTCCTGTTAGAATAAGAGGCTTTGAAAATTAGATTTAAGACACTACAGAATACTGGCAAGCAACAAGGTAGAGGTACACTATCTTAAGATGTCTCTCTCAAAATTGTATTTTGTTCTTTATCATTCACATTTGATATTATCTCTCTGCAACCTGATCTCATTTAAAAAAAAAAAGGAAAAGAAAAAGAAAAAAAATGGCTAGGACTTGACAGTAGGTCTTTCTGCGAACATTTGTTGCCTTGAAGTGCTTTCCATCACATTACCAGCAAGACATTTAATTTTGAAAAAACGAGTACAAGGAGGCTGAAGAGCCCAAAACAAAAAGACCAGACAGAGCAAGAAGAGTATGAGGGACCATTGCACATGGTACCTACATTTCCATCAAAACAAGAATTGTGACATGCCAAAAGAAGAACGATCAGCACTTCACCCAAAAATTTTGTTCTTGGTATCACCCTGTATTTCTCCTTGGAGAACCTTCTCTCTCACTCCATCCTTACATCAATAAAATGACATTTTCTCTAGTGATTTTTTTTTTTTTACTTTTCCATTTAGAACCTAAACTATTTCAATTGAAGAAGTTCCTGGTCACTCATCTGCAGGGTGCCTGGGAAAATGGCACTGACCTTGGCTGTTCCTTAAGAAATGCTGTGAAGAGTACAATTAATAATATCTCCTCCAGGGGTTTTCTTCACTTGGAAATCACATGAAGTTAAACCACAACCTTGAGAAGTCACTTAGGTGTGTTTTCAAATTGAATGTAATCGTCAAGTGAAACCAAATCCTATGAGAGATTTCAACATTAACAGAGCACCTCCAACTGCTTAGTCACTCTGACAAAGTGTTGATCTTCCTTCCCATGGCATTACAAGCCACAAAATATAACAGTATAACAGAACAACGGGACATTATTTCTGCTTCTGTCATTTATTCATCACATATTATTGAGGAAAATAATGTGTCTTCTTAAGCTTCTTCACTTGTTTTAAAAGAAATAATAACTGTGACCTACCATGCAGGGGAACTGAAGGACACAATTCAAACTTAAAAATAAAAGCTAAGATAAGAAATGCTAAAGAAGATCAAGTATTTATCATGAGAATTTGCAGCAAATACCATTTTTTCAGATTTACAGAATTTCCTTACTTGGCATATGGCTGGCAGAAAACTAGAAATTGTTTTCTATACATTTAGTTTATATACACATCAATATTCTTTTGTTGATATGCATTTCTTATCAACTTACCAAACTAAGAGCTTAGAGATTTTTAATGGTATCGGCTGTATTCTAAAGAGCAACATTAGAGGCCTGTCCTTTTTGTATTAACAGATATAAATGGCAATATCAAAAAGAATGTAAAAAAAATATCATATTTTGCAGTCTTTGCACTCTGTCTCCCGTGCAACCCATGCTCTTGACCTACTGAAAGCTAATGACAGAGTCTGGGCTTAACACTCCAGCAATCATGCAGGTGATCAGTCAGACTGAAAGGATGAGCTCTCATATTAAAAAAGAAAGAGGGGAGGGAAATGAAAAAGCTGATAACACATACAGCTTGTTATATTAACTTTGGCCAAATCCAAAAATGAAAGTGAACTAAGACTAAAACCAGTGTCCCAGAGCATAGGGAATTTAAGTAACTCAGAAGAAGCTAAGGCTCTCCGCACTTAATGAAAAAGCCACTGACCTTGAAGAGCGATCCAAGGGATCTAATTTAGAACTACTGGAAAAACAGAAAGGTTATGAGGCAAATAATCTATTTCTTCCATAACAGGACTTCTGAATGATGCTCTGGCTGAATGCAGCAATTCGTAATATGGAACAGCACAAACACAGACACACATGAAAAAAAAAAGGCAAGAAAAAACATTAAATAATCCTACAGTCTATGACTTTAGATCAAATTGCCTTCATGGATTGAGTATGTTCACATTAGCAGAGCACAGACTGAAGACATTTAAAACATCTCAAATTTACAGCTAGGATAAAACAAGAATCTTTCTCCCATTTCACAGACTGGATGAGATCTGTTATGTAAGTACATCATGTATGTTCTGATAACAATAGAAAGATCAACAGAGATTGACAGAAATACATTTAATGTACAGGTGAAAAGCATATATATCCGTTGTAGGTTTTATTATGTTATATTTTTTAAATATCAAAAGTTGGTATAATATATCTTAGTGAGCTAGAACATTTTCTTTCATTTGTTGCACCAAAAGGATTCACTCATTTAGCTTAAAGCTCCCTGTGTTTGAACCCACTTGTGATTTAACATAGGTGGGCTTTGTGTCATGAAAATGCAGTGCAGCGATTCAGCTCTCTTAGTTTATCACATTATTGAGATAATCCATCTGGCACTAGTGAAGAAAGATCGTGCTTATATATAAATAAGTTTTCTCTTACTCTTGCTCATTTCCTTTCTTCTAAGCATTTGGATATACTGGGACAACAGAGAACTAAGCCATGAGACATAAAACAAGAATTAAGCTAACAGATATAAACCAAGAATTAAGCTTTTCTTTCTGGGAGGACCGTCTAATGACCACCGACAGCAAGGCTGGAGGCAGGATGGGTCCCTTTCCCTTTTCCTTGCTGATTATTTTTCATCATTATTTCTGATAATTATTGAGACTAATGAAGCACATCTCCCTGGCTGATAGCTCTGAAATGGAAAGAGTGTTGCATATCATCTATAACCTGCTTTTAAACACAGTAACCTTGACTAACTGCTCTGGCAGAAGAAGAAAGAAGTTTCCAGTCTGTGTTACAGCAGAGACCCATGTTCTGGGGATGTCCCACTGCTGAGTGAACATTGTTCACCACACTCCCCAGTCCACCCAGGCAGGTCTGAATTGGAGCAATGGTGAGCAGTTGAGGGCTGGGAAGCAGAAGGGGACTTAGACAAGCACCTCAACACAAAACAACACCTTTTACACTGGAAGTCTGTACACCTCTGACATGCATCAGCTGCAAGAAGACAAAGGACCGAAATGATACCCATTATTTATTATTCTTCATAAGTCAATTGGCAGCTGCAAATACACAGGAATAAGTATTACTGAATGTGTACCAGCCTTTCACATAAATATCTCACCTTTTCTCTTTTCATCTTAGCTACAGCTTAATGTTTTTTGAGAGGCTTTTGTTTTGCATTGAAAGTACATTCTGGATCTGATAATTTACTACAGAAGCCTGGATACTGCCGAGAACCTTTAAATTAGTCTCAGTCATAAGCAGACTGATTTCAATTAGAACAATGAAACATTTCTAACTTAGACCTGTCCCTTAAAAATTGCTTCATCTCTTCTTCTTCCACCAAACCCCTTCCATTCAAAGAGCTCTAGGGGAAGCTCACCCCCAAGCCTTCATGTTGGAAGAGTGAGAAGTGGTACTTTAATACAGCAGCCCTAAAATCTCTGTGTTTTAAATATATATGTATATTTTAAGAGTGAATACAATGTTAGGTTACACTGTAATTAGGTCTTTTTTCAGTTAAGTTCTTTCAACATGTTTCTCAACACTGGTGCTGGCTTTGAACTTCATGACTCTGAATCTTCATAGTTATGAGTTAAAACAATGTGCAGTAAATCAAGCAACCAGGAGATTTGCTTCAAATTGCACTGCTGTGTGAACAAAAATGCCCATGCAGTTGCAGCCAATTTTTTTAAAACATTCCTATCCTTCAGACAACACATGCTTAACATGGCATAAGAAATAAACATACTTCGTTCAATAGGACTGTCCTTGTATGAAGTTGCAGAACAACGCACTTACTGCATCCCAGATTTTGTCTGGAATCAGTGGTGTTCAATATGAATAAAAATAAAGAACAGAAAGTAAGACCATGTATGCCATCGTTTTGATGTTACATGGCAGACTATTTCCCTTGGCAATATTTCTGTTTTACTTTTGATTAGACTGTCATGAAATACTTGTACCAAAACTAATTTATTCTGTTTTGAGTTGTACAGGCTACAGTAAATATACTTTTACACTCTCATGTCTCAGACCTCTCCCTCAAGTCAGAGAGACACATCAGTGGATTACAAGGTATCTCACATGCCTACCAGCTGGTAAGCAGTCAAATTAAGGAGAGAGATGTTCAGAGAACAGGGAAGATCAGGTTCAAACATATGGCTAATTACTGCTAGGAAAGAGAAGTTAGTAAACATCATACTTTAGGTTTGGTATTTGCTAAGTTGGACTTCCCATACTATGCAGAATTAGTTGCAGTTCAACAGTGAAGAAGTCCAAAGACCATGATGAAGCTGGACAGATAAAGACAGAAAACTCTTTTGTCCAAAAAAGGCATCTGCTTTTCTGAGGGAGTTAAGTAGAAAGCAATAAAAAATTGGACTTTTCTTGTCCTATAATATTTTTTTACATTACAAGCAAGTCACTTATTTCTTGATGATACATAGTATGTCGAGCACTAACACAGTCTACACTTTGTGAGCAAAAGTACCCAGCGAATCTGATGCACTGCTTGCTAACAGACTGCCAGGAAAATAATTTGCCAAAAAAATCTACAGTACAAACAAAACTGAATATTATCACCTTCATACTTTTTTGTTGTCATTTTGAGCAGTGACTGACACCTATACTAAGTACAAAATGATCACATATAGCATGGGGAAAACAGTCTGATTATATTTTTCTAGAGATTTCTGTATGTTACGCTCACTTTTTATTTCTCAATCTGGTCAGCTCATTAAAAAAATACACAGACAGCCATCTTCCAATAGTATTTGGGCCACTGGGGGGGTATATGACAGTTCTGATGAAAATTAATTGAAGTTGAAGCTATTAACACATGTTTGGATTGACTTTTCTTATCTTAGACCACAGCTACTTGAGCACATTAATTACATAGTTGATCTTTCTGAGTACAGGAGGGAAAACAGAATTGTTCATTCACCACTACATGCCTTGTACACTGTCCATTCAGGAATGTATCACTGAATGTTAATTATTGTGAAAGGGGAAGCCAACTCTACTCAAGAGGTCATATTTTCAAATACAGTACATGTTCTGCAAAAGAAATTATTTCAGAAATATGAAGGCAACCAAATACAAGACTGACAAAGATTAGCAAACATAACAATTAATAATTGTGTTACACTGTAACAACAGTAAATCCTTCTATAAAATATAGAACCAATTAAAAGACACAGAAATTATTAGTAGACTATGAGGAAAACTGCATCTCAAGAAGAAAAAGCAAGCAATGTGCAAAACAACCTACAAAGCGAATTCCCAAACATTGCTCTTGAGAGAGTTTGGGAACACTGACTTTGAGAAAAAACAATTGCAAATCTTGGAACTCATAGCAGATGTCATCCCTTTGAATACCAGTTGTTTATATGCAACCAACTGACTTGAACATTGTTTCATGGCTATATATTTGAACAATATAAAAGGATAAAGCTCACCATGAGAAAGAAAACAAAACACACAGGTCTTGTAAAACAAGGTGGCAGTCCAGAATATCAGTACAGAAGTAGGATAGAATAATACTGATAAAAGTATGAAAATACAACATAAAAATGTCTTTTTTTTTTAAATAGAATATAACTAATCTGCTACTTGATTACTTTTGTTTGAAAAGGTAGTAATAATGAACCTTCTTGAATTCACTGTAAGAGTTTCCAAATTCTCTCTCTCTCCTGCTTCTCCCTTGTTGCCCCAAAATGTGTTTGCACACTTGTGCTGTAGACACATTTTTCTCATACACTTACCGCTACCTCTCTCACCAAAATCACAAATATCGCTATAATCAATACTTTGATTCAAACATTCCATAAACAGCACCACAGACAGCAGAGTAGTAAAATAAATGTACTTTTTTCAGTTCATGGTTTTGTTCCCAATGGGACAAAAAGTATAAGTTATATTTATTATATGCATATACATATATATTACGTATATATACACACATATTTAAGTTATACTGCACAGTTTAAGAAACTGCCCTCTTTATCTTTGTTATAACTTGTTTATAACCTTCCTATTCTGTATAACTATCATGAATTATCATTTTTACTGATATTTCCTTTTATTTATATTAGAATTCCAGATAGGTAGGAAAGATGTAAGGAAAGAAACTAACACAACAGCTCTCCTCTGCTGTAAAATTTAAAAAAAAAAATCAAAGAAAACAAATTACTTTTTTAACACTTTTTCCTTCAAGAGCACCAGGGTTAGGTGCTGAATTTTGGATTCTTTACAGACACATAGAACACGGTGTAATAGCCTAGCTATTTAACCTTTAAAACATCCAGTGGAAAAGGTACATCTACCAGGCCCCTAATTCCTTGTTATTCTTCAGTTTACTTTGATAAAGAAAAGAAAAAACAAAACAAAACAAAAGATAAAATCTTTTAAGGTATAAGGTAGATTGGCTGGAATAGGTTTACATGAGTCTAAGCTTAGTAGTAGAAATAGTTTATACAGATGAATATATCAGTTTTGATCCTAAAAACTACTTTTTCATTGGAAGGACCAGGCAATGAATTTCTCTGTCAGGTATCATGTTACCAGTGGGTGTTTACATAGAAGACAGCATGGCTGTCAGCAGCAAGTGACCTGGTATACCAGAAGGGCCAACAATGGTGTGGCATTATGTTCAGATAGCTTCCCACAGGCTACTCCTGAATCTTAATACCCCAGTGACGGTGGCAAACATCTGTCATGTATTTGGTTATTGTCTGTCTAAAGAAATGTCTACCCTCAAAGCATTTGTTGGCTAAATTACAAGAAAATCTAACAAACTAAAGCTGAATAGTTGATTTTCAATTAGGTTCAAAATCAAGTTAACACGTATCGACCACTGAATGAAGCCTGTCACATGCCACCAAAGAATAACTTCTTCCATCTCTCTGATTTCCAGCAAAGTAAACCCTTTTTTTGTGTGTGATATTGCAAGAGGGCCATACATTTAGATCCATTCATCAACTTTCTTTTCATAATACAGAAATGTAGCAAGTCTCCAAAGCATACAGGCCAACTGATTAATTACCACAGAGAACAAACGCACCACATTTCAGTGGTAAAAAAGTGGTAAAATACTCCTTTTATACAGTAACTTTCCACTGTACAAAAGGAGTATTTGATCAGAAGTACTGAACAGAAACACACAGCTATGAGTGAGGAGAAAATTATTTTCAAATTTATTCCTGATTAACTGAAGCTCTTAAACAAATTGTTAAAACTCAGAATATGGACAGGACAAGAGCCTACTCAAAAACTGAAAAAATCCCCAAATTCTGCAGATCTAGAAAGGAAAAAGCATGACAAAGTCTGGATGACTAATGCAGTTTCACTTGATATCTTTTCCGTGCAGGATAACTTGAGTTAAAAAAAATAAAATACAAAAACCCCATAAATAATATATTAGTAACTAATCTGAAAGCACCTATGTGACTTCATTGCAACTGCATTATTTTTGAAGTTCTACCCTGACAGCTACACAGACAGGTGAATACAAGGAAAATGAACTGAATATGCAAGGAACAAATAGGTATTTCTCAATTCAGGATATTCCACTGCTACTTTCTTGAAACAGGGAGTGCAAAATACAGTGAAATCAAATGCAATACTAGCTCATGGAAAATACCCAGGTATATTTTAGAGGAATTCCCCACTGAATGAAACTGAACACTGAACACGCAAATAACTTAGGCAGCAGTGAGCTTGGCAAAAAAGATAAAAGCAAAAAATGCTGCAAGGTAACAGGAAGCTCTGAAGGTTAGCTATTCATAGCTAGATATCCAAAGTCCGTAAAATAATACAAACATGAAACAAAACAACAAACCAAACCAAACCAAACCAAAACAAAAAAAGAGGTATATATTCCCCACGCTCCTTAGTGTGAGAAGTTGCCTGAGCTTGGGATTCTTCATGATATGGGACAAGGTTTAGTAGCAAGAACATCTGAAGCAGCAGAGTCCTAAGATTATGTACCAAAAATACCAATCAAAAAGGGCAAGAATAAGGTGTATTGTTATTTTGGAAGGAGCTGTTGACCTCAATGACCACTTGAAAACAAGGAAAAATGACAGAAATGCACACTGAAAAATAAGTAGAGATAGCATTGTTCTGATACTGTACAGTGTATTTAATAAAAAAACCCAAACAATTACCTAAAAATCTTACCTGAGGAATAGGTACATTCACGTTAATTTATGCCTTTTAGTTCCATACAGAATATCAGGAAAAGACACGAGCTATTAAAGAGAGAAATTACCAATGTCACTCATGGTTTGATTATTAGCAAGGGACTTGCTAATTAATAAGAAAATATTAATATTAGAAAACAAGAAACATCTTTATTTATATAATCTGTTGATTAAAAAGACATAACTAAAGAGATAAACTGACAGAAGCTTTTAAACTTTGCAAGGATGAGAAATTTATTAAAATGAGGCAGTTTTTCCTTAATCAACAGCTTTATTAGGTATTTCAAATATCTCTCCTAGTCTTTGTCACTGTTTCTAACTAACTCTCCTCTAGATGTGCCAGTTCCACTGAATATTTGCTTAGAGTAAGAATCAAAGGCTGAAGTTAGATCACGGGTATTAGGTGCTTCTATTCACTACCTCATTCTATCTCATTTACATTCTGTGTAAATCCAATCTTGTATTTTCCCACTGGAAAACAAATGTCCAGATCTCAAGTAACTTACGCTTTCTAAATCAGCTTTTGGATGCTAGCTTAAAAATAATTTTGGCTTCTTAATTGCACTTCCCAAATTACCCCACTACTGACTTCCACATCGAGTAATCAACATTTGTGATCAAAATTCCTGCTCAGACTTGCAGCAGCAAGTTAACCAAGTCTGGAGACCAAAAAGTTTAAAATCAGTTCACCACTGAGGTTTAAAATAAATAAAAAATGGGAGAACCCATTTTTTTTTTTTAATTATTCAGAAATCATGTTGTGCCATTTACTATAATACCTCAACAGTAAACAAACAAGTTAACTGTTAATTTCCTTCGGTCTTCTTTTGGTTGGTTCACTTGCATGTTCAGCTATATTAGTACTTGAAAACTGCGCTATCCCTGTTCCAAGACTAATTCCTTACTTCTATCTGATGTAAGAGTTGCTAGAAGGCAATATTCAAATACCTATCCACTGTCATGTATAAGATGTCTGGAGTAGAAATCACACAGTGTTTTTACTGTTGAAATACATAAAAGACATGCTTACTGCCCTGAGAAGTTTGATGTAAAATTCAAATAAACAAGGAGCATAGGAACAAGACAGGCAAAGATACTTCTTCTGTACTGACACAGTCTGTAGACAGTTAAGCAAGAGAATTAGGTTTTAAAGAGGGACTAAAAATAGATTATAACAATTATTACTTAAACATGGCCTTTAACTGCTTCTACTTGCCAAAAGATACCATTTCTTTTAATTCATTTCTGTATCACTGTGTACTCCCAAATACATTTTTCCTTCCTTAGAAAAACATCTCACAATAATAAGGAGACCTTTTCACATATCTTGCAAAGTTAATTGAAGCCAGGTAAGTACTAAAGTTAATTGAAGCAAAGAAAGCTCGGTACCAAGGTGAAGTCATCTTCACTTAGGGTTCATATTTAGTAGGCAGTCAACCTAACAACGCTACTAAAGGGAATAAAATTTGGTGTGTCAGATTTAATGATACAGAAAGTAGGAAGATGGTATTAAAATGCAGTACAGGTACATAGTCTGAGAGAGTTTATGAGCCCTAGGTTTTATTACTCACATTCACCTATATGATCGGATGCTGTATATTATAATGCAATACGCAGATGTTCAGCGCAAGGTTGTGACACTGCTGTATAAACCTTGTAATGCAAAAGGATTTAGTCTCCACAAGGTAGGTCTTCATATATATTGTTTCATACTTTCAAAGGTTTTATGAAACATAACCTTTTCTATTGAATGAAATCTAAAAAAAACCTAGATCATGACTGTCTTTACAAACTGATTTGGCTTTTTTCTTTTATTATTTTAGATGTGTCTGAAAAATCTAAATCTGGCACAGTCAACTCACTTTGTAGGCCTTTCCTAAATCACAGATTTGTTGTTTTTCTGTTCCTCTTCTTAACCACAGTTTACTTTCCTCTCTGTTTCAAGTATGACGCATTTGGTCATCTCTCCTTTCCCCTCTCCATATTACAAATTAAGCTTTACCAATAGGTTTGATTTCTACAGTTCCCTATCCCGTTTTTTCAAATCAAATATCTGCACTTCTTTGGGCTTAACATACTGCATTTAATTAACGAATATTTAATGTGGACCATCTTAAAATAGCTGCATTTTCAAAGTCTATTAAAAGCCCATAACTTATTCTAGTTTTAATATCTTTAGATACTTGATTAAATAGTAAAGAAAGAAATGTCTGTTCTTATATACTGAAATGATAGACTGCAGATTAGTAAAAGCAAGGAATGACAAATTTCATCTTCCTTATATTACAGTATTTAGGACTGTGCATTTTCTCTGTAACAATGTGACAATCCATTTGTGACAATCCAATTTTTGGTATTTTGCAGAAGAGTAAACAACATAAAGGACAGGCTTTCCCTCTCAATGTAAGAAATGACTAAATAAATACATCATAGTACATAAACTAGATTAACCATCATAGACTAATGAGCAAAATCTGAATAACAAAATCATGAAAAACTAAACTAGAGGTGATAGGGTTTTTGACTGTTCCTAATAGATGAAAAATTATTAATAAATATTTTTTCTTTCATTTTCTTTTCTTACATGAAGAAGCTAGTGCTCTTCCCCCAGTTTTTGACACTCTAAGATGATGATGTCTGCATAATTTGGCTTAAGAGTCAGGATATGCTACACTACGGTGCAAGTGGATTTACCTTCCTTGTGCCCTTCGCAGGTGCAGCATCTTCCTTAGAACCTAGGATATCACTCCTGCCTGCTCCTCCTCCATAGCTCAACCACCAATAGCTTTTCCCACCCCATGACAGCATAAATATTGGCTCATTGCTAAAAGTCTTTTTTTGATGATGGAAATGGAGTCATCCTATTATACAAAAGGTCCTAATCTGACTAATTCTAGGGTCAAAAATTTCCTTTGTGGAGCCTGTTCTAGGTGTCAGCCAAATGACCATCAAGTAGGTTTGGTCTTCAAGGATTCTTGGGAAAAAAAAGCAGTGAGGTCCCTGGTTAAAATTACAGGGGTTGATAGATATTTTGAAAATGCAGGCAGTTTTATAATTGGGGAAAAAAAAAAGGGTGTGTGTGTGGTGGTTTGGACGGTCATGACCAAGGACGGGAATTTTAGAACAGGCCAGAATTCTCTGGAGGGCATCCACCTCTGAGCTGGTTGCTGACTGGGAATTTCCACAACTTAAAGGAAGGATGATAATTTTATTAGATGCCAAATTATAGTTAAAGCAAGTGGGCAAAACATGGTCTGTATATTTTTCAAAAGTGTACAAAGCAAACATTACACCTGAGGTGTACACTTCTGTATCCTTACATTCCTTTAGCTGTACCACGAAAACAGATATTAAAAGTATTTACAAACAAGTTAATGATTATTTAAAGGTCTACTTTTATCTTTGTCTTAATATAATGGCGCCTTTAAAATTATTTGCCAATTCACACAACAGTCCCTCCATTGCTCTGTATATATTGTTGCGGATGTTTATAGATGCACAACTATTCCTGAAGCAAACTCCATCTAAATGATGGTCCTTTCAATGTTATTAATTTTCTATTTTAGATCAAATGCTTAGATTTCATGCAGTTATGTCTATAGATATTCAATAACAATAAGCAAATTGTTCAAAATATTATTTTTTGTCCAGCAAACTAAAATTCATTGTTTCACATCTACTTAACAAAAGGTGCATTTGGTAGAAAAAGATTTTTTCCAACTTCTGAATATGGTAATATTCTCCCCTCACCTTGTCATTTTTTTGCTGTGATTTCCAAAATTAACAGTTTTCCTTCATCAAAAGACAACTTTCAAGAAACACCAAAGAAATTACAAACCATTATAATCTTATGATATTAAAGCTTGAAAGGTACTCAGCTACACAGTAATGGGAGCTGTGTGAGTACTGAGGAAGTACACAGAGACAGACACCAGCGGTCACCGTATCCCACAAAGATAACAGGAATTTACTACTCTTACTACACAACAGTGTCTTGAGAAGTCTAAGAGACCTCATTCTCACAGAACAATTTTTTACATTGGAGATTTTTTTTAATATGCATATTTGGATTGTGGTATATGAGATAAATTATTTTTCTATTTCTGAAATTACATAGTTTTCAGCCTTTTTCCATGTGAATGACCATTGAAACATAATACGCAAAATTTCTGATTTAACAGTAAGAAATAAATAAGACATAAATTTAAAAATAACTATGTGTAAAAATACACTGTGGTCAATATCTACACTACTCATTCCCAGGTTTGCATTTTGCCTTTGAAAGAATTCAGCATTTAGATACTGCATCAAAACCTTACTACTGTATAAAATTATTAGAATGTATGTCTGCGTGGTGATTATGAAGTTACATTCTCTGAAAGTTCAACACTGTTATTGATCAACATGGTTTCATAACATTCATGATCAAAAGAATTTGTGTGCAACTGTAGGATCTTGCTATATACTTAGGCGGAATCAAAAGTGAAAAAAACATTAACTAATTAATTAATAATTAATTAATAAGTATTCACTGATTATTAAAACATCAGTTTTCAAATTGCAGCAAAGAAACAGAGTTGAGTAGCTGTTTAGTAAAATCTAAATATGCAAGCGTGAGGCACTTTTCCTCTTCATATACGTCCTACTTTTAAGAAGATGCAGTAAACTTCGATATATTCAAAATACCCTAACTTCCCTTTCTGTTTTCCTATCCTGCCATCCATGTATAAATCTCAGAGGGAAAATCAGCTGATGATCTGTATCTCCAAGCTAGCATTCAATTACTCTCTTCCCTCTAGATCACTTGTCACTGACAGAAGCACTCCCGCAGTGCACATCTGAAAAAGTTCTTCAAACACACAGTTTACAGGCAGCTTCTCACAGTCCCACTTGTGTGATCCAAAACCATGATATAGGTGCACAGAGCAGCATTTACCCATAAAGTCCATTCCTTATTATTAAAGCATTTTTCTTCAATTCTTAATGTGATAACTCAGTTTTATTCCCTTCACAGGTAAAGCGGTTTTACTTTATAGTAAAATATGGTATCTTGCTTTTAACTGTTACTTTCTATGAGGAAGACTGACCTTATTAAAAAAAAAAAACACTACTGAAGACCCTAAGGCTGCTGTAATGAAATAAAAGTAGTTTCTCTGAAACAATAACAAAACATATGTACTGAATTTATGACATTTCTGTTTAGAAACCAGCTTCACTAGCCTGGCAGAGATACGGTGTTCGAGACATCAAGGAACAGCAGGGAGAAACAAACTAACCTTAAAAATATAAAAAAGAAAGAAAACAGCCCAGACTAAATTGCATAAGAATAATAAGTATCAAAAAATAGTGTGAAGACATAGGAAATTACAGAGAAGGCTAGGGCTGATTTAGCTGTGTGTACACTCTGCATTATCGATACTAAGAAGTGCCATCTTCCTTTGGGATTCTTTGTGACTGATACATCCTTAAGCTCTCTGCCGTGAAAGATCAGATAAGACCAAGCCTAGTTTGAAGTATTTCTCTGGGTTTTTTGAACAGAAGATTCTCCCAGCCCGCCAGGAGCACCTGCATCACAAACGGCATTCCCCATCAGTGTCCCAGTTTTTCAGCTCTGGAGGTACTGAAAATGAATGCTGCGCTTTGTCAGTGGGTGCAAAACTATCGCAAAGCTATTGCTACTGCAAAATGGTGTGTAGTCTGTCACTTGGTCACATACACAGCTGTGACCGCAAAGCTAACTCTAAATAAAAAATGGTTTGGGCTCAAGGGTAAGGAGAATTTTCCCTTGCAGATCGTCTAAGTAAAGAACAACAAGGCATAATGGTGTGGGGCCACATGATCACCAGCAGATAGAAAATTCTGGCCATTACCTTTCCCCCTGGGAAAGGGTAGCAACTGTCAAGGGGTTTTTTTGGTTGTGGGGTTTTTTGTTTGTTTGTTTGGTTGGTTGGTTTTTTTAAGTAAAGGAAGTAATAACACAAAAGCAGTCCTTTTTCTATTCAGTCAGCTCTTCACCAGGCAAAGTTACTAGCAGCAGAAGGCTGTGCTTCTCTTTTATTAAGTTCTTTTCTGGCCTTGACCAAAAGAAAAAGACAAGTGAAAAGGCAAATTGGCAGAGAGCTGGCAGAATTATTGATAAGATGAATTATTTCTTTAACACAGCTTAGTATTTTCCCACCATCTATAAATTCTTAAATAATTACCATTGGTTTATTTTCTTACATATTCTAATGAAAGTATGGCTTTGACTGGAATCCGATGTGAGACCAGTTCTAAGCTGACTGGAGCCCAGCTAAAACTATGTTTTTAAAATTTCTACTGTTCTTTGGCATACCGTTTGCTTAATGAAAATTACAGTCCTGTGAGAAGCTGAAGGGGGACACTGAGCCACCAGTATATAGAAGGTATATCTATCACAAGAGGGGGAGATGTACAAAGGTCTAGATTAAGATACTAGAATTTTTTAGATTAGAGTGGAAATGTCTTCCGCATCCTAAACTATGCTTTTCTTCTCCATTTTAACAAACCTAATAAGAGGGAGGACAAGGAATGACATAATCTTCGATGTTTCATTACCATATCAAATGTTTACCACTGGCACGCTCACATTATCAAGAACAAGTCCTGGAACTATTATTTTTTCCTTTATAATTACTGACAAAATTAACGACACAGCGTAGTTCTAAATTAATGCGATCTGTAGTAAATAAGCTCTAGAATCCTTAAGGATTGGGAGCATAGTGGATTCAAATAATGCTTTTCCAAACACCTGCCATTACAAAGGAAAAGATTACCTGTGAGCATCAGGATGCACAATCTCTGGCCAGTGTCGTTTAGTATTTCATCTACTTTGGGGCTGACTTCACCAGATGCAGATAGAAGTACTTCTTCCCTTTAACAAGCATTCCCCAGGAGCATCTGCCAGAACAGAAAAACAAGTGGTTATTCACTAAGATTTATAGTTAGTAGACATATAATACCCAATAGGAAATAATCACTTATGCAGTACAACAGCTGAGCATGGAATTTTAAGAGGGGCTGCATAATTGACCGATAGCAATATCTGAAATAACACTGCTTACTAAAAGATTAATTTAGTCTCATGCAACAGGGCATAATTCAGCCCTACAGGCATCAGGAAGGCATGTTATCTTACATCCAGCATTGCAGATTGGACTTAGTGGTATTATTGGATATTTCTGTTTATTCTCTGAAGCATATAGTATTAGCCACTGCCGGAAGCAGAATATCAAACATTTATCTGCACCTATTTCCTTCATAATGAAGGCCTAATTCAATTTTGTAACAATAGGAGAGTCTAGCAATGAGTCGGAGATCAACCAGAGAACAGTGTACTGGAGGCTCCTGCGTGTTACTGTAACAAAAGCAGCCGCCTGGCTTGGCTGGCTCCCTCAGTAGGATTAGAGTTTTGACGCTCACCAATGCATTAGCCTTGGCAGACTCTGAATGATGCCTTATATATTTATTTAAACATAAATTTCAAGTTTTGGACTCTCTTTCAAAGGGCTAAGAAGGTAGAGTTATTGACGGTGTAGGATATGGAGGTATTGTTTGCTATTTCCATAATACCCTTATGGTTTGAAACCATATTCTGCTGTGACTTTTCTATTTGAATCTCAACACATGACCAGTTTAGATAAGCAAAATTTGGTCCCTTTTTAGGGTGAGAACAGTGTTACACAACCCTGAAAGTTAAGCTATAAGACACTTCGCTTCCCATTCTAATACAGGACTGCCACAAGATTTCATTATTTGAAATGATGAAACTTGACTAAGAGGACAAGTTTCAGCTACTGAAATAAATTAAGCTTCATCTAAGCCCTAGCGAATTAAAAAAAAAAAAAAAAAGCATCTGTATATGACACGTTTCCTACTTGAAAATGAAAATCAAGTATATCATGACCGAAAAACACGAACTTTTATTAAAAAATAAAACCTAACTTGCATGCTAACTTTGGGAACAAGCTCATGACTTCCTTTATCTTTTATCGCCCCAAGGCTGTGACCTGGCATTACGTTCATCAGAACGAATAAATATAAAAGACTGTACTTCCAATGAAGCTGAACATGAAAGTGGAAGAAATAAATTAGAGTTTGCTTTAAGGACATCTATTTAATATTTTATAAGCGTTTAGGTAACAGTAAGTGATACCAAAATTGCAATTCTTGTACTCTTGCATTTTAATTTTATATCAAATCATTTAAATTTTCATTTGTTAAAAGAAAAATTATAACAAAACCAATATCTGCACTCATTAATATAATAAAAACTACTAATCTATTTAAAATTTTGTCAAAGCATGTAGCTGTGCAGTTCTGTATGCATTTTAATTATTATTTAGAAGACCTCTCAACTAACAAATCTGGAATTTTAGAAGAGTAGATTTTTAAGAACTGCTGCACTCTGCTTCAGAATCATGTTCTCCAATAATCACATCAGTTTTTACTTTCAATTCAATAGTCCCTACTCATAGAAAAAGCAATGAAAAGAGGTCCTCACAAGTTACTCTACTTTAAAAAGGACAAAGAAAGCATTTCTCCAACATAAATTTTGCTGGATTATATACCCATTGTTGATATCCATTCATCTCAAACTTTTTCAAATTTATTTACTAGCCTATGTCCATTTCTGCACCACACTGGACACTGCTCTAGAGTACAGCGCTATATAGAACTTCCTTTGTGTTTTATTAACTATAATCAATATTCATATATATATTTCATAATAACAGTCTATGCATGATTCTCTAGTGCTGTACCTGCAGCCTGGCTTCTGTCCAGAAACCTCAGTTCTATTAATCTTCTACAAAGATGAGAACTGTATGTGTCCACATTTATATAAAAAAAGGAAAAGTAAGGGAAATCTCAAAAAGATTATCATTAAGGATTCACAAAGAAACCCCATGTTTAGGTACTCTTATGGAAAATTACTTGCTGCTTTACAGGGTTTGAATAGTGACAGCCTGTGCAGTTACTGCAGTGAAGTCGGAAACCCCGAGATCCATCCTGCTTCCACAGCTGCTCTCATTCTTTCTGTGGATGCGTGTGATTTTAGGCTGCCGCAATTCAACAAGCAAGCACACACTCCCAGTCAGAAGCAGCTAACTAGCTGTAATACCCCCTGCCCTTCAATCCGTAGGCAAAAGTGTCAGGCAGATTTCTTTGCTCATTCTCTGATGTTCTTCCCTCACAGCGTGTCATATTCAAAAGTCAAATAGACCAGCTGATTTACTCCATATACAATTACACTTTTCCTGAATATTTTTCAAACTGCAAATTGTATGTCTTGCAGGCTCCTACAAGCACAGCAAATCTTTTGGGAGTTCATCTATTGGTAAGATGTACTTCCACATTTATAGGAAAGGATTTAAATATGCGTGCGTGCCACAAGAAGTAAGTTTAGCCGCAATAACTTTGCACAGTCAGGAACCCAAGAAAATCACCCCGTCTTTCTAAGACTTTTGGAGATGCCCTGGGGCTTGTTTTAATCTTCAATAGGAAAAGAGAAAAAGCCCTATGAAATTCAATTAACCCTTCCCAAACTCCTGTATCATTCCATAAATATGCAGTACATATGTCCCTTTACAGAAAGCTATTTTTTCTCATATATTGGGAATGGTATCATCTTTTTTAGCTATTTTGAAAGATCAAATTTGATACCCTCTGCTCTAAGGTCTGGGAATCCTACAATTACAAATATATTGTAAAGGTACTCTACCTTTTTTTCCTTTCTTAAAAGGTCTTCTATTTTTACTCTCCATTTTCTGAGAGCCAATAATCTCATGACAATAATGGCTGAAAACAGGTATGAAAAGATGATCTTTAATATATTTAATGTATTCCTCCTGTTTGTTGTGATATAGGGAATCATGTTCAGAAAGAAAAAGATTTTATCAGTGCAAGAAAAAGAGAATTCTGAAAAGAAAAAAAAACTGTATTTTTTTTTTAATTGAACAGAAAGACCCAAGATTACATTAATGGCTTGAACTCTTAATTAGCAATGAGACTGCTTTTTCCATTATTGTTATGTATATAGAGAAGAAGGTAAACGTGTTTGCCTATGTTTAGAGGCTACGGATACAATTTCTTTCAGGTTCGTTCCAGTTTACTTTAGCTGTGCAGCACAGTTCTGGCCAGAGTAATTGCCAGTCATCTCCTTATACAGAATACGTTTGGAGGAATATAGTTTTTTTTCACAAGTCTTGGCAGCAATCCAGCTCAGAAGTAAAGGCATCTGCTGATCCATTTAAAAAGTTATTACTGAAGCCAGCTACCATACATGTATACATATGTTCAAATATCCACTCTCATGCACTTTTTTCCAAGGTATTCAGTTGTTTCCTCAAAGAATGAACCAATACTTACCGAGAATATGTTCTCAGTGTGGAAGCAGCTGTATTTTGAGAAACGTGGTATTTGTGAGTGGAACGAAAAGTTTCTTGCCATTTTATTTTTCAAGTCTTTGGTCTAGAACTCCATCTGAAAACAAATAAAATTATATGTGTAAAACTGTGGAATATGTGAAGTTTTTGTACTCATTAATCCAGTTGACAAAATATTTGTGAATTCAAGTAGGAACAGACAGCATTTTTTCAGCTATTTTTTGTGGAATCTTCCTTTCAGACCACCAGGAAAAACAGGTTTCTCAATGCCTTGAACACTTAAGAAAAAGTCCCTATATCATTAATGTCCCACTTATCCTTTTAGAATGCTTTAGTAATAAGGCTGCCTCTTTCCCCAGAAGAGAATAATATCCCTACTGTACCACTTACCTGTTTTTCTACCGTGAAAAACAAAACCCCAAACCCGAGCATTTTCTTGAATAAGGACCTCAACCTATTTCCACTGTCTTTGGTTTATTTTGCTTCCAGAAGCAAATTTCTGTTATAAACTTCATCTGCTTAATAACTTGCTTTCTTACTGATACAGATACGCTTTCCAGACACACAGTAATTAAAAATGTTCAAGTATGAACAAAGTGAATGACTTTGGCAAAGAAGTGGGGGGGTGGTTCAGGTGGTATGGGCAGAAGCGGAGGGAAGAAGGAATTATAGCCTATTTCTAAAGAACAGATACAGATAGACACCTTTTAAATTTTTCCCTTTTCCTTTTCCCAGGATGACACTAAGGAAAATTCTTCAGGCATAAAAAGACCTGCCTGCATTTAAAAAAAAATTTTTCTGCATTATCTTTAATATCAGCAGTGTATTTCAATCCCTTCCACTCAGAAATTACTGTTCAAAAAGAATTAGCTTGTAATAGCATTTTATTCCTCTAGTTCATAGAACACAAGTGATTTCTTTACTTATGACTTTTCCTAAGGTTATTTTGCATAAGGGATATAAAAATTGTCTTTCCACACTAAAGTGAAATAGTTAATTTTGTCACCATTTTTCTTTGTTGTTCTAACATAGTTTTGAAAATCAGTGGAAAAAAAGAGGAATTAATTATAATTAGTAAATGTATGATGATCGCTTAGACCAAGGTGCTTACTCACTTGGGTGGTGTGAGATGAATAAAACAAGGATAGAGAACAAAGAATGTGGACAATGGAGTAATCATTGAAAGAAACTGAACAAGGATAGAGAACAATGAATGTGGACAACAGATTGGAGTAATCATTGAAAGAAACTGATCGTGTTTGTTTCCTCAATATTATACAATACTTTTCCTAATTTGTATTAACAGAAGTTGATAGACACGTACACAATGAATCAAAGGCTATCTTCTGCTGTCGTAGGTTTGTCATGCTGATCATTATTGAATATTTTAGGCCTCAGTACCTCCTTAGATTACTACTGCACATTACAAACAGACTTCCAGCTGTGCTAATACATCTGGAAAGGGGCAGATGCACCTGCACACTTTTCGTTTAATCAATACCTGAGTCTATACGCTGTTTTCACAAACACGGCTGAACTGCCTATACAGAAGCTTGGAAAACAGTACTTAGGGAAAAGTATCATCGGAAATAATTAACAGATACTTACAGAAACTGTGTAATCCAATTAATGCCACTGAAACATTAAATACTTTTCTGAACATTTTAGAACTACATCATTGTATAAAAACAGAAAAATATAAATTAGTTGTAAAGACTGTATGAAGAATTTAGAATCATATCTAGCACGTGAAATTAAAGAAAGGAGCAAAACTTCTTTGGATACAGTATAAAAGTGATACAGCATTCTTAAAAGAATATAAAAATCTTATAAAGTATCTAAATCAGGAAGGTTATATAGCCTCAGCAGTGGAACTGTAATTCTCTACAAACTGAGTATCCAAAAATTCCTTTACAGAAAATGAGGCTTCAGTTGAAAGAATACTGTAAATACTTAGGGACTTTTAGAAAAGGAAGTTTTCAATTCCAGGACCTCTGACTTCACATCCAGATCCCCCAAATAAAGTACACGGACAGAGATCACGGCATTCAGTTTTCAGCTTTTGAAAATCTAAAGTAATACTGATAATATTTCTTTACATAATACGAAACTGAAATGAATAAAGAACCCCCAAGCAACTACAGATAAATGGAACACCTTTGTAAATTAGTGTACAAATAATGCACATTAGTTGAGAAGGATTTACTTCATTGTATGATCAAATGTTATTAAGATGTACATGGAATATGTACCAAATGTTAGTAACATGCATATGCAGTAATATGTAATGTACGGCAAAGCTTAGACCGCAAATGGAACCAGCTTTCCAAATTCTGGTTATCTTACTCTTCTGAATTTTCAGTATCAATAATTTTGATTTTTCTATAAATCACTGTTTTGTTATAACACAGCGTTTGTTAAGTTTATTCCTTTGCATATTTCTGGTTTTAAGCACCTGCATGCAAAAGAGAATAGAAAGAGTCTGGAAATGTCTGCATGAGGGCCTTTCAGGAGAGAACTATTTTTGTTGCTGAATGTATGTTTTGTATCTTTGCACATTAATGGGTATTCTAAAAGTTATCTGGATTAAGCACCATCAAAGTTAACAGCCTCTTTTTATAAGACTTTATCTTTTTCATTTTAAGATGTTATTAGAATAATAAAATGGTGCCTGGTGGGCTGAAAGCAGACTGCCATTTAACATATTTAATGACCATCTGGAGATTTTTTTATTCAAAGTTTTATTTTTTATTTTCTCTTAAGCACTTTTTACTTTTTTTAGAAAAAGAAAATCTCATTTTTCCTTTCCAGTTTAGAAGCGCTATGAGGTACAAAAACAAAGGCCTTGACTCTACTTATCACTTTTTATCCCTTTGTCCTTCGGTTATTATCAATCTGTTGTAAGTACCATAATCCAGAAGACCAGCCGTCGCTCTCGCCAGAGAAAGGCAGCAGAGAGTGGGCTTGAGGGCTGGAAGGTGAAGTATCCTGGTTCTACATTGGCAGAACTCTAAAAGGCAGAAAAGCATCCAGTGCCCTTGGCTCCCCTCTTAACTGGCTATAGTAAACTCTGTGGGGGTTCTCATAGTCATTCAGAGAAACGTGCAATATTTGGCAAATCCAACGAATCGGAAGACAGGACTTACCCTGCTTGTGGAGCGTCCCTATCGTCCTGGTACTGTTGGTGATCCTCTTGTGGAGCAGGTACCTCAGGGACCTGCATATGGCGTCCTCAGTGGAATTGCCTCCTGGAAGATCAGTTCATGCTCCTTCATGTCAAAGGCAACCAGCAATCTCAGGGTGGGCACACCAAACATCACCTACATGCGTCAGATACTCGTTTAAAGACTTTTATTGGGCATACGAACTAAGGTTTTGGCAGTAGGAGGCCTGCGGGGCGGCCTCTGTGAGGAGAGACTGGAGCTGCCCCGCGTCAGTCACGGCCAGTTCCAACCAGTTCCAGCCGGTCCCACCACAGGCCATGGCTGAGCCTGTCAGTGCAGTGGGTGGCGCCCCTGGGAAAGCACATCTGAGGAAGGACAAAATGGTGCCGGGCGTGAGGGGAAAAGCGTGAGGGGAAAAGCGTGAGGAACGGCCATGGGCACAGAAAGGCCGGGGAAGGAGGAGGGAGAAGAGTGCGCCTGGCAGGCAGCAGAGACCTGCCCGCAGCCTGTGGAGAGACCATTCAATGCCATTTTAAGTAGCAGGTAAATTTCTTTGGGTTAATTCTATGTTTTGTATGTGTTTCAGATTCTTTCTGGTTATGAAATATACAGAATTTCTTATGTACTGCCTGGCTTTGATCATCTCTGTTAACAGATTGTCTGCAGTGCAAGCATTAGTTGTTAATAACATGATTATTTTCTTCTGAAGACAAACACAGATGGAGGGGAAGACCAATTCGGTCATCACGTTGTAGTTGTACCGGGTGACTGGCATCATCTTCAGAAAACATTGCTCTGTCCCTGTCCTTGCTGGGTTTAATATTGTATTCATTAATAAAATAATTGAACTAGATATCATCATATATGTTATTTGGAAGTCAATGGATAATATCGTTAAATAACTAGTGCTAATTTATTAATATCTTTGCAGAATTTTGCACTATGCAATTGTGAACTGTTAATTGAATAGCCTGTTAATGTTTAAAAGTAGAAAACATAATCTAATAATACATGGCCCTGTATATACTCAAGAAAGTAAAATAAGACTAGCAGGATTTTTTTCTATCATCTATACTGTTTAAAAAAAAATAAATTCTTGATTGACTGTATATGTCTGGCATACAATATAAAACTTAACAAGAAGAAAGTTTGGCAAACTGTCTTCTAGATATATCTCAGCATTTTGATTACTGTCTATTCTTTGTACACCCAATTTTATTTTTTTTCTTATTTTGTGGATAATTAGGCAACTAGGATAGCAGGCATGTTTCTGAGAACACATGCCAAGAAACAATGTATATCTGTGTATATTAGCGTGTGCAAATTTAGCACCATTTATATATGGAAATACTGCCTTTTAGGTAAGTAGTAAGTAGGGAGATAGAAACATCTTGTAAGAAATACTGTTGGGGAAAAAAAAAAGAAAAAAAAAGAAAACTTATTCAGAGTAATGCAGGGATATAGTGGCATGTAAATGACAAAATAGAACGTCCTAAGTTTCTTAGGAATCTGAAAGAGAGCTAAGGCACAACTGACAACCAGCCACCATGTGAATAAAAGATTAAATGCATTTGTACAATTGTTTGTGCAGTGAGGAATGGAGTGTTCCTTTGGAAGTGACAAAGCAGAATTATTCTTGGCAACATTATGAAGTTAGCTCAACCAGCTAAGGGCATTCCTATGGCTTATCTGAACTGTCATATCCTTGAATCACCTTTGCTTCCATGAACAAATCTGTTGGACTTACCAACTAAATTATTTACAGTGTTCATTGTTACTGTTTATTATCTACAGCAACACATTTCAGTTCACATTTCAAATCTGAAATGCAAGGAGAAATGAGTCAGGTTCTTAACCATGAATGCAAGAATTGTTTGGGATGGTTCACAGATGGAATTTCTCTGTTTCTTCATGCTGAGAAGGACGTCAGTAACTGACCTCTTTTGGAGAAAATAAAATCTTACCTAATTCTAGTTTAATGTTATCTATTGCTGTCATGCAAATATTTTAATAACATCTAAAGAAACACAGTTTACAAACTGAAAGGAAAGAATCCAATATAATTTGTTCTTATTAATACCTACACTTTCTATTTTTCCCCCTGAAGTTGTGCTCTCTGCACTACATTTAATGAAATTCAGAGCAGACCTCCAGACCTTCTTCCTAGCTGTGATGGAGGCAGTTCCAGCACCATCTGGGCATCTTTGCCTCCACATGGTGTCCTTCAGAGAGACATCTCAGGAAAGTAACTCTCTGGCAAGACAGATAACTGGTTCCTAGTTTAAGTGCTCTTTCCTACATGGACCAGCACAAGACCTCAAGTGTCAGAAAAGGTCATTATGGAAGTGTAGAGAATTTCCTGGGCAATAAAAAAACCCCAAACACTCTACCAAAAGCTTTTACCAGCTAATAATAATTTAATCCCGCTGTCAAGGAATAAGCACTACTAGTATACAAACCAGTGCAACATCTGCCACTGTATCAAATTTCAAACCCTAAAACAAAGTTCAATAATCCAAAGACGTTGTTAGATTTATGGGGAAGATATATACAGCAACCACTCACAAATAAGAATGTCCTTCAATCCACACATATAGTGGGGGAGAAAAAAAACAAAACCATGGGCTAAGAAAGAATTTCAAACAGCAAGAACTAGGTCGGAAAAAAGAGGTGCATAGTATATTAGACCTCTTAAGTCTCCACAAAACGTGTGATGCTGATTCACAGAAAACAGAATGCCTCATATTGAGCCTTATAACAGCAGACAGAGAAGTCTTGCATCATAGGTGACCAGTGGAGAAGCTTGCAATTGGGTCTAGGAAGAGAGATTCTGCAAACGGCAGCTGCATTGCATGACTGACAGTTCCCTGAATTAGCTCTACCATGCCCTACCATACAAACAGCTCATGCGAAATGGCAGTTTCATTGTGAATTTCCCTTATATTAACTATTTACACCAGATTACAATGGAAATATAAGTGACATTACAAGGAAACTACATGTGGTGGCTTAGAACCATGCAATTTCAAAAGCGTTTCAGAGAATATACATATTCAGGAGGAAAAGTCAGAAACACTGAAAAGGCCATGAAACACGTGAAAACCATGTCTAGATATACAGGATAAATTTGCAGAAGTTCTGCAGTTCTTCACCATAATAAAACAGAGACAACACACGGACAGCAGAACTGCAGTAGAAAGCTAAGACAACTGAACTACATTTATCTTAATTTGCTTCACTGACCTATACATAATATTTGACATGCATCTAGTCGTACATTTATTTTTCTGCAGTTTGACTATGACATTGCTACCCAATTTTCTTGTTAGTGTGAAAGATTATGTATTTAAAATTCTTCGAAGTATATTTATTTCAGACGATCCTCTTAATTCAATTGAATCACCATTGCAACAGAATAGACACAACATCATTTTCTAACAACTGAAAATGATATATTTGTATATTCTTTCCATTGTTGGAAAATGACTGTAAAAATGGTAGTTGTTGAATATTTAAAAGTAAACAACAATCAGAATTTGAAAATATAAACCAGCTGGGCTAAACTAAGGCCATATTTCAGAGTAAAAATTAAAATTTGTCAATTTGGACACTAAGTTAAATGTAACCTGGCATCTTTCTGCATTGCAAAAAATACAGACTGATCAGCCATACATTGTGTGGCAGACAGTGAAGTAAGTGCATACAGTTTCAAGTACATTCAGATTTTCTGGACTGTCTGGGCTGCCTTTGAGAATTGCAAAGTGAGGCTGACTTTCCAAACCAGTTGGAAGTCATTTACATCCAGTAAGGCACTTGGCTACTAGCTGATCAAAGTTGAGTGTCCTCAAAAGCAAGTCCTTGGATTCTAAAGGACCTAATTGTGGTTGGCATGTGGACTAAAGGCAATCTCTGAAAGGAAAAATAAGATTCAATTAATGTAATTTATTTCACATTTCATATTTCTGAGCCTTCAGCTTTCATCTCCACAACACTAATTTAAAAAAAAAAAATACCTTGTCATCTCTAAAGATAAATGCAAACTGTATTTCAAACAGAATCTAGTATTCAGCGTAATTTTTTTTCTCTCAAGATTTCTGTTCTTCTAAACTTCTATTCCTTGTCTGCTGGACTCACAACAAAACAAAAAATACTCCATATTCCTCTTGAATCATATGAGTGTGCCTTCATGATTCAGTCTCTTTCATTTCTTTCAGTCTGCCTTACTCTTCTTCAGAAATGCCTTTCAGCTGAGCACCCTCTTTTAGGCTCCTCCACCATACTCCTACAAATTGTTTCCTTTCTTTTTGCTTCTCCCACCGTCACCATTAACAAAAATGTGATTTATGAACAAGTAAAGTATATATTCTTTGTCCCAGTCTTTAAAATTATTTCAACAGAAATGGAATAATGTCTTTGGTATTCTTTAAAAATCCATGGAAATAATACTTGGGGCTGAAATTCTTCTGTGAGCCCTTCAACTGCAGCTCAAGCGTACAAATTCAAGATGAAGGAAACATTCCCCATATCTGGAAGTGTTCAAGGCCAGGCTGGATGAGGCTTTGAGCAGCCTGGCCTAGTGGGAGGTGTCCCTGCCCATGCCAGGGGGGTTGGAACTAGATGATCTTTAAGGTCCCTTCCAACCTGAACCATTCTATGATTCTCTAATATTAAAAATTGCAGAACTTGCACTGAAACATATATTCAGTGTTTCAGTCTGCACAAAGTAATTGCAATAAGAACAAATCTAGTGATGAAAATTTTAACAACAGCCTTTTTAGTTTAATTTGTAAACCAGAGAAGGAGAAGATGCCTGGATAGCAAGGTGAAAGCAAAGACACAACTGACAAGACAACATGCAATCAAAATCTGCCATTCCATAAAACAGCCTTGTTGCACTCACAAGAGATGACTGTCAAAAATTTACCAGGGTCATAACCATTAATCATTTTATTTAGCTGATAAGCAGGCAGCTTGCTGACTTAATTATATGTAACAGCACCCCTAAAATTCCTGTACTTGCATAAATGTTGACAACACTACAGATTTGTATTTGGGCATTCTTGTTACTCAAGTGACTTCAGAGTCTAAACATTAATTACACTTACATAATTATTGTGCTGACAATTAATATGAAAATCTGTGCTGAACATGGAATGTTTACTTTTTTATCCAAATTGACATATTTGGTTTATTCCCTCAGTCACAGATGTACAGCCACCCCTTCGTCAATCTGGACTAACTGCATTATGTTAATCAGAAAAGAAAGTTTAATTTCTTTCCTCCATGTACCCAAAGGAATCAAGAGGACATGGTTGCTAAGACACATTCTTGTAAAAGAAACAAATTTATACATATTCACATCCAGAAAATGCTGTTTATGTACTGAAAACAAACTTCTGTTAACAGAAAGCAGTGAACTAAATTTTAATGATTAAAGATTATTATGTAAAACTGGAAGAACTTCAATAAGTCACAATTTAATTTGTGATTAAAACCAGTATGCCTGGCCATTAAGCTTGGCAGCTAAGGTTGAGATGTGTGCTGCAGTAAAAGTAGTTAGGGACAAATACTCAAAATTGGTTATTATTTTCCTAATTATTTTTACCACCTCCTACTGTTCTTTATAAGCAATAAACACCTATAAAATGTACAGACCTTAATTGTTCTATTTCAATGCATATAGTACACACAAGAGGCAATTTCCTTAGGTAAACATTTACTTTTTTGTAAATAGTTTAAATTTTGATGAATCTTATATGTTTAATTCCCTTTTTAATTTCCATAGTAAGTAACATATGAAAATTTCTTTAAAAAAATAGTTGTAAATCGAAACTATTTCCCGCAGCATGCCCCTGTAAATTGCCCACAGTTTTCATCACACTGGAGAAATAATTGATTTTTTTTCTCCAAAATATTATGTAGCTGGTTATGATTTCAAAGATAGTTTAACATTACGTTCACGTAAGTTATCGAGGATGCAAAATGAGAGCTGCAGGTTTATATTATTTATGGAGGCCTAGATGAAAAAACCTTGTTCCTAGAAAAGACTTACCAAAGGTAACCAATATCTCAATGTAGGAAAAGGAAATCTCTAATTTCTCTAAAAATCAAGATCCGATACTCTTAGCCTAATAATCTCTTTTAAATTTTATTCATTATTTCAGATTTAAATCTTTATTAATTTAACCCTCAGTAAGTAACCCACCTTTAATCCTCTTCACATGTCTTTATATCTAGGGGTTTTGCCTTTATAAAATTTGAAAGCATATATATTTTAATGGGACATAGGTTCGTGCTTCCTATGGCTTTTCTGACAGTCTCAACCTAAAAGCATTTTGAATGAATTTATTTCCTGTTCCACATACTGAATACTAATACAATGACAACTATGACTATAACAATACTTAAGTGTACAATCTTTAATTTCTTTTTTTCCATATTAGTCTTTATAACCTTTTGTCCAAGAAAGTTTAGTTCAAACTCTCTAGACATTAAAGTACATTGTACTGGAAGAGTAGAAGTAACTTCCAAAAGTTCTACATAATTCTTGCAACTTCAATTCATGAAGGACTATATTATCCCTTCATGTTATATCAATGTACATTAGTGCTATATTGGTTAAAAGGGATACCGCTTCACAGTTTATGCCTTGTCAACTTCAAATACACCCACACTGTTTGACAAGACTAAATTGTACATTTACTTGTCATTTCAATGCTGCTGCTGTTTGAAAATATTATGGCTCTAAGCAGCAAACATAAATCACATTCTATTGTTATTAAATCCTACCCGTGTATCAACCTAAAGAACTCCACAGTTATTCCTAAAAAATGAAGGAAGGTAAGCAAAGTAAGGCGTTTCCTAAGAAAAGTTAAAATAAGAAACACAATTACCTGTTCGGTTATGCTTTTGTCTAGATCCAAACTGCAGATAAAAGAATGCTATTAACGTGGACGTGTTCAACCAGAGTAAAAAATGTCCGAATCGTAGTGTGGCATCACATCTAAGTTACTCAAGAGCAGCCACCGCTGGGGTGAAATTTAGTCTACTTGTAGCAATAAACTTCTTAAATGGGAAGTAAAGAAAATAAATATATAGAAAATGTTGATGATAGTTTAGATTAGTCAGAGAGCATTGTGTTTCAAATATGTCAAGAAAGATGGCAAACCCACGCAAGTAAACTCAATCATAAAATCCTCAGGTATCTGCATAGCCATTATTGCTATATTGTTCCCCTATATATTACTTGATTGTAGATATACAAGCAGTGGCTTTGCACATCATAACTAACAGAAGGAGTAAAGGGGAGCCAAATCTGAATATTGAGAGAAGGTAAGTCACAGCGATCAATAAAGTACTAGCTTGTGACACCCAAAGAAAACCTGAATGTAAGTCTGCTGAAAGACTTATTGAACGCTGTGAGCAGAAGAACTTGTAATTACCATAATATAAACAAATGGAATACCTTATAACTGCTAAACTAGTCAGTCTGAATTTGACTCAAGAGCACGTAACTGTGCTTAATCATGAAATTCTCTCTAACTTATCCTGAACTTTGATCATTATTTTATCAGCAGAAGCAGGACATGTTAAAATACAACACTGCAAAAAGTGCACATACTTCAAGAATTAAAAGCATTGCATTTATATGCAAATACATTTCTAATATGTTTAGCATATTTAATTATATGTTTAAATGTTAACATGTTTAAATATAAGTAAAGCTTTTTAAAAACAGTTGTTTTATTTGAAGAGGACATGCCATTACTGACCTGAAATTACTATTTTAATCTTAGCAGATTTGATTCCTTTTCCCACCATTGCATTAAGTCAGTAGAAAAATACAAGTAGTAGAGGACAGCAACAGCAATGACAATTAGTTGTACAAATTGGTGAACAAAAACTTTTTAAGAAGTACAAATATCAGTTTTTTATTGTCTTGGTATAACCAGAACAGTCTGGTAGTGATGCATATGTTTAACTTTAGTACCAACAGTGAAAATTGAGTAATACCAACGTTATCTAGGGACAATAAATTCAATTTTACGATAAAATTAAGAATAAGTAATACCTCCCCTAATGTGCCTGTTTCTGGATTTTAACAAATAATTTTAGCAAAAAAAGTCACAGAATTCCTGAGTGGAAACCATTACCAGGTGGATAAATTTATTAGCACTCCATTCTAGCAGATTCGAAGCCAGCTTCAGACTGGAAAGGGCCATTGTGAACTGTTCAGTTGGGGTGTTTTTTGTATTAAAGTCTTCTCTGAATAGTATCTTCTTTAGTTCTTCCCCAGTAAGATCGAGATAAACAGGCACAACAGCAGGCCTACTGCTCTTGGCAAACCTCGGGAAAGTGTTGGTGGTGACATAGATGACACTGACAGGCTGACACTGTAGATTAATTTAAAATTAAAGTATTTCTGATATCCTCATCAAGTCAGACCATCTGCAATGAGCAATTTGTGCTTAAGGCACAGGGAGAAACATATATAGACATTACCTCACCAAAGGCTGGGACTGACTGGTCTGGAAACAGAGCTATCAAAAAGCTATCAAAAGAATAACACTGTCAGACCCGCTTTCTATTTGATTGTGTTGGCTATTTTCTTTTTAGACTTGTTCATTTTTATTTTATTCCTCTGAAGTACATCCAATCCATATGAAAAGCTGAAGCTGTGGCTGCTTTGAAAATTGTCGGCAACTATGAGCAAACATAATTTTCTTCCTTACTTGGGAAAGCTACAATTTATAAGCTACAGCTAACAGACAGATAAATGGGACCAAAGGATAGAAAAATTATTCTGATTTGAAAGACATAACTATACATTTCTTGAAAAAACATATGTATTTCCTGGAGCTTGATGAAAATCCATCAAGTCCACAGCTTTTTGTAGACATCAAACAGGACGCTGAAATAATTGCTCTAAAAACACACTTCAAACAGTGGTTCCATCAGGATGTTCTCACTGAGTAACCATGCCATAGTACGCTAGCCAGGAATACATACTACAGTTTTTATAAACCAGCTACCTTCATACTTGCCGTCCTGCTTCTGAGTGCAAAACCTGTGTTAGCAAATACAGCCATTGCTTGAACAAACTGTACTGATTTCATAATTATTTTCTATTCTGTTTCTTATGCCTCAAATTATCCCAGTTTTGATGTCATCTGCATATATGTATTTTCATGTTTTCAGTAAAACAGAGATGCTGAAAAGCTTATGGGACAGAATGCCATCTATAAAACAACAAGTTAGGATATCTACAACTGGCAGAGGTTAAAGGGGAGATACACAGGCCAAAGCGGGAGTTTTTAATGCTCCATTGCTAGGCTGTGAAAGTATAAATGTATTTATAAGTAAATTGTCAAAACAAAGCACTTAATATGTTGTCTTATATTGCAAGTCACTGATGCCCTTGGGCTAACGGAATTTATAAGAACTCTATTGATTTTCTTCCCTCTTCTGACTCAATGCATATTTTATGTAGCGTATTTTGGCTGCTTAAACTCTTTTTCAGAGTTGTTCATTTTCCAGGATAAATACTGATGAGAGCATTTCACTTTTGCGTATGAAAATAAAAGGCTTCAGTGCTCAGAATTTCAGAGTTAATTAACAGTGAGTAAATCTGTGAAAATTAGTATGAGCTTCATGATGACAACTCCACGGAAAGCAAGAAGATCCAGGGATGGGTCACATACCTGACTTGTGACTGGCTGAATATAAGCCTTCAAATGATACAGACATGACTATGCTGATGTTCAGCAATAAAAACAAAATAGAGATAATGTGAAAAACAAAATAAGAGTGTTTCCACAGCTAATTAAAACAGCTCATAAATCATACATTTAACTGTCAGAAACAAGGATAAAACAAAAAAACTTTTACTAACTGAAATTGAATGATAAATTGACAACATTTTATTCCTTTTTTTAAATAAAAAAAGGAAACATTACTTTATGAGACGAAGCTTCCAAAAGACCATCCAAACCTTTTTTTTGAGGCCACTCGTGTTTAAGTACTGCTGTCTTTTCAGGAGTTTAAACTTATTTGGTAGTGGAGACTTGTGATATTTTTAAACACACAAACAAACTAAAGACCTTTTAGAAAAAAGGAAGAAGCTATTGGCCTTTTGTCCCTGCTGAGAAACCAAACCAAAAACTTCCACAGGAGAAAACTGACTACGAATACAGATCTGAACTATCCGGTTTAGATTTTTAATAGAATAGTCTGTAAAGAAGTTTTTGTTTCTTACAAGGAAATCAGGCAATAAGTAGTAGACTAGGAAATAAATCTAGCTTTCCTTATGACAATTCATTTATTTTAAATCTGAATGGAAAGACCTTAAAAATTTAAGCTTCTCTTAGCTCCACTTTTTCTTTCATCATAATTAAAGTACTTTCTTATCTTTAACATTTAAGCATTTATCTACCTCCATACAGTGTTATTTCACCATTTTGCAAAATGCAGTGTTTCTAAAACATGCTACTTTTTAAAGGTGGACTTCAGAACAGTTTGAATGGGTTTTGTGTATATGTATACTCTTGTCTGTACTAACAATCGTTTCAAAGATCTAGTTAGGGTGGGAGAACTTAAAAAGAATTACACATACAAAACATGAAAACATGTCTGCTTCCATTCAAAAGCAAGTTTACATGGAAAACAAATAGAATTCTTATTTAATTTGTCTAGACCTAATACTAGTGCATAGCATTCAACAAAGTCATGAAAGCTTTAAGATTAAGATACACATTTTTTTTGAAGAAAGTTGTTTTATACATAGCTAGAGAGATAAAACATATGAACCTGGTCTAGTGGGAGGTGCCCCTGCCCATGGCAGGGGGATTGGAACTAGATAATCTTCAAGGTCGTTTCCAACCCAAACCATTCTATGATTCTATGAAATTTCTTTTGACTTAATGAAAAATCAAAGACAATTAATTTGTTGAAAATACATAATCAGATTTAAAGTTACCTGTTCAGCAAGCAGTGATAGTATTATCAGGAAAAATATATTTATTTTCTTGACAACTATTGTATTTATGATTTACTAACTTTAATTATTATCTGCAGTTCTCTCTTTCTGAGTGTGTTATATACCTTTCCCATTTCCTGAAATGAACGTTTTGAAACATACTGGTAACCCAGGTTAAAATATAGTAATAATTTTTGCTTATTATTTCATATTCCACTGTTCTTTAAGTTTGAAACTAACTACTTAATTGCCAAGTGAGCCAAAGAAAAGCACCAGTTTTAAAATAGCTAATAGACATTGCTAAAGGAAATCTGAAAAGAGTGGAAGACACTGAATTAATTACCTGTTCCTTGACTGAGACATAAAATAGCATGCAGAGAAGTTAAACTGTGGGGTTTTTTCTCTGTATAAAAACGTAACATTAATGCCTTTGGGTATTTTTTCCTGTTTGTTTTCTAAGGGGTTATATCTATTTTCTTTTGTTATTATATTTAGTTTAGGTAGATTATTGATAATCTCCATGCATTCTTTTTTTCAGTTAGAAAGCACTGGAAGTGTAAGATAATTATTTCACTTCTTTCACGCCTTCTAGCTGTGTTTAATTGGACTTTCAATTTTATCTTCATAAGCAGAACCATGACGGTGAAGCTGATCTTATGTAATGACTTATCTGTCATGGCCACAAAACCAGCACTGGTGAGCGCAAGCAACTTTATGTAAAAACTTTTACTTTCAGACTGAGGGGTTTTTAAATTAAACCTATACAGTAGTGAAGATATACGTGTATTCACTTTCTTATCAAGGGTAGAAAGCAGAACTGAAATTTGCCCATGTAAACAGTAATCTGTGCTGCTTTGAAATAACTTAAACACATTCCCTTCTCTCATCTTCATCTCTTGATGGCTGTTTGTTTGCTTGCAATGACCGGATGTAGAGGGGATGCAATGTGACAGAGAGTAGGTTTTGTAATTATTATGCAGGAAGGGTCATCTTGAATTTGCAGAGACAAAATTCTTCTTAGGGCTATGGGAGATTTCATTCAATACAGAAGGAGTGCTGCTGTGGTTTTAAAACGTGCATCAGAAGAGTGGTTGTCTTGGACAAAAGCTCCTTGTGGTAAATAAGATACTTATGACATGCAGTAATAGTTGGCTCTTTCATCTTCTATTCTAAGTACCTCTACCAGCACAAAACAAGTTGCCTCTCACATACATAGTTGTATAAAAAAAATTTTTTAAAAAAATCTTAATTTATGTTTCTCCTTAATATTAGAAGAGTTGCAAACCCATACCAAACATCATTATATATATTTATAGAAGGAGACTGTCACTCCAACTGAACACTTGGTTTCCAAATACGTCTTTTAAAAGTTTAAATTTTAAATGTCTTGAAGTTGTGTCTGCGACACAAGAAGTTTCTGCAGCAACATACGAAGTTAACTCTCCCAAACACCCTTCCTTCACTCTTTTTACTTTCTTTCTTTCTTACAATCAAGTTTTGGTGGGATTTTGGTGCCACATCCCATCACCCAGTAGGTGGGATATCGAGACACAGATGAACTGAGAAGCATCCCTAAACGCCGTGTGCCTTACTTCTGAGGAGCCCTATAAGCACAGGAGCAATCATCCTTATATTAAAAATCTTTCTTCCACTCATGTTTTCGCATATCAAATTAACTAAAACTGCTTTATGAATCCTCATAAATTTTTGATGCACTCTTTTCTTTACGAACTGCTTATCAGGCTCATTCCTTCCTTTTTAATGTCTTTCCTATAGAAAAAAAAAAAGGGTATTGAATGTATCTTTTTTTTTAATTTCACAGAAATTAGTCCCCATTTCAATTCATAGATATTGATAGGCAAAGACATTTGTAGCTTCTTCCGTACAGGTACTATATTGCATAAACTCAATTAAATCTTTCATATAAAACCACTTAAATTTTCATTATCATCAGTAGGCATTGAAAGGCTATGTGTCAAAACTTGTTAGATGCCCTCTTAGAAAAATAGCCACTCTTAGATCCTAAACACATGTCAGAATTATAAATAGAGGAGAGTTGATGGTAAATGGGATGGAAAATTATCACATTGTATTACTGAAGTTCTTTTAAGGGGAAGTTTTAATATCCCAACTGTAATATTTTAAGCTTAGTGCTGTCTGTTGCTGAGCAATGAGTAATAGCATTTTACTGGTTGCCTGAATACTGTTTCTTTTAGATCTTTTTAAAATTTCTCACGACTGACCTAGAGAGGATTTTTTCTTTGTTTTGCTTTAGCTGTAGCATATCCTATACTTCTTTCTATCTGCACGGTAGAAAGTGTTCAGCAATGACCTGTCAGCGTAGTCACAGACCGATTACAAATTGCAATTCAAATGATTAAAGTGAAATAAAACACAAATTTTACTTAAAGGGTGGCCAATAACAGATTTTTTCCATCCTCTTATTTATCCTTTTTATTTTTCAAGGAATAGCTGAACATTCAAAAATGTAGATCACTATTAGTCTCCAGTCAATAGGAATGAGCAGAATCCTAAAAAGGAACTTAAGTGAGCAGAAAATATAGGAATAATTTCCTCAAGGCAATTAATTCCATTGTTTTCTTCTTCTGTGAGACACATAAATCTAACCATTGTTGGAGGACATGTAACTGATAGAATCCTGTACTACATTCTATAGAGTCCTTATGAATTAATGGCAATTAAGTAACTTTGGATTTTTTAATTTATTTCTTTATTTGTATTCCTGGTAACCTGATGAGATACAAAAAGTGCAGATGTAAAAAGCACACAATTCTAAAGTGAGAATTCACATGTTAAATTTAGATAAGCCCATAGACTCTTGTTGCACAATTCCTTGTATTTTTTGCAAATACATTTTATTTAGAGAGATTTAAAGCCATTTTTATTTTGGTTTAATGTGATTATTTCAAATTTTACCTCTGAAATGTTTTATTGAGCCTAGCCTTTCATATTTTCCCCAGACAACTCCTATTTCTTAGTATTCATGTTCAGATTTTATTCAATTTATTTTAACCCATTTTCATACCTCTGTCAAATCTGATCTAGTTAGCGATTTCTTTGCCCCATTTCTTTTGTCTTTTATGAAAGATATTTTGCTATTACCTGAGGAAGAAGTTTCCTAAAATTCCTCTCCAAGTCTGAGGTCTACTCCACTGCTGTAATACAGTATTTGAACTTATTTTTGCACATCAAAGGAGTGGAGAACAGAAGTCTTATTGTTGCGATGTGTTATAAAGTTTAGGTCAAGGCTGTCATATCTTTGGATGTCTTTGGACATCTTTCCATATTATTTTTTAAAAAACTTAAAAGAATGTGTTAATGCTGAGCCCTAAAAAAGGAGCAGTTGCACAGTACAGTACTTCATTTGCTAACGAGACTGTAACAGAAAGCCAACTTCAGGTGCAAATGCAAATACTGGTTTTTTTTACCTTAAGGTGAGTTTTGCATCACAGACTCTTTCTCAATGCAGAGCTGGGTTTCTAGGTTTGATGAGAAAGATATGTTGTATTTCCACATAACACTGGGAGTTACCAAAAGCTCAGAGTAAAACATACACTGAAACCCAGAAAATGTTATTTTATGCAATTATATGACACCTTGAAAGTTTAGTCTTACATTTACGTCTATACATAACTATTGGAAAGGAAGAAAAATGTTAACGAAGTGAAATTCCAGCCATGAAATTTCAACTTTAATTGCAAATTATTTGAAGAGTCAATTATATCATTATATATTTAAAACTACATTTAATTATCTTTAAATTAGTTGCATTTAAATTTTATATACTTTTTGGACATGTTAAGGACACTATTGAACATTACAAATTAAACGTCTTTCAAAATACCATTATAATCTCATGTCCTGCATTTAAAATTGATTATTGTTTCAGAGCACGATACCAATAATGAGTCAATGTTTCCAAGTACCAAAGGTCTTCTTGTTTTTCCATTGTTGCAAATAACCATGGCCTCCAGGTAAGAAATCATTGTAGAACATACCTACACAACTACAGAGAGTCCATTACTTTTTCAGTAGAAGTCACAGACTTACAAGAGGTGTACCTCCTTACTGACATTTTCATCTTGGTGAGACTAGAAGACTGTGCACTTCAAAGCTGTTTTCTTCTTTTTTCCTGCTTTGAGAATCAAATTGGGGAAAAAAAAAAAAGAAAAATAAAAACCAAAGAAAAAAAACCCAACCAACCAAAACCTTAAAACCTATACTTTCTTCAGCATCCTTTCCTAAATACCTTTTTTTATAAATAACTAAAACATCTATAAAAAGACATGCAGAGTAGGTGTGAATCATGACTCCCAGTGCTAGCCAACATCAGAATAGGGATTAAAAATGAATAGTTCCATTTACCTTCATTATCATTCTTAAATTATGAGACCATGCATATTACAGCTCTGAATAAAAAAAAAGATTCATTGAGGAGAGAAGCAAATAGATCTTTATGATTAAAAGAATCAAGATAATTTTCATTTTCATCAAAAATTCTTCTATAAGCACAATTAAATCTGTGAGTATTGAGCTGGATATCAACTATCTTGATATCTCTAAGTTCTTCCTCTCAAACCACCAGCCCTCTATGTAAAGAAAAAAAAAAAGCCTCCAGCACCTCAGTAACTGTTAGGAAAGAATAAAGAAAGAAGACATGCTGTTCTGTATCTCAACCCATTAGCAGCTAATGAAGCAGAGAATAACAGCAGTCCAGAAGGAAATAGTATATGATTCAGTTGAAAAAGGGCAGAAAATGAAGACAGATAATGGGTGTAATGAGCCAACAGAGGAATTTTCAGGTTGCACCTTTGATTTCATAGATCACTCCAGATGTTTTTTCCCATTTCCTCATGTAATGAAAGACTTGGCGAATTTTTTTTTTTTTTTTACAGTCTATGTTTTGTCATTCTTCTTTCAAAGAGACAACAGACTGGATTATCTCTAACAACAATTATGCTTTGTCATAATAAATCTTCAGAATTGTTACGGACAAAACTGAATGAAGATCACTTGCACTTAAAGTAATATATTCTTCAGAGAATGACCCAATAGATTTACATTCTCTTCTATGGAAGCTAACAGGAAGCATGTACGAGGATAGCATTTGGGCAACAGACTATATAAAATAACTGGAAAAACTTTTACTGATATGAATTATAGGCTTTAAAAGTAGCTCACTGTAATCACTACCAATACCAGTATTAGAGTTGCAAGATGAAATTCAGAAGTATATTTTCATCTGAAATCATTTTCAGGATTAAATGTTCTCAAAATATACTTCCTTGGCTACACAGAAAGGGATATGGTAAGTCTAAACAAGGACAGCTAGACTCTCTGCATGTGCTAAAATCTCATCTTGGCTTAAAACCAGATTAAATTGGGACCTCCCTCCTGAATTAATCCTTTAGTCATTGACCACCAATTTTTGAGCTACAACTAAAATACAACAGAGATTAATTCCCAAATGTGTTCCTAGGTCTAAACTTTGTTTGTTTGTTTGTTATTAAAGTTTAGGCATTGGAACTTTGTTGTGAAAACAAAGTAACAAAGTGTTTGTGTAAACATTTAATTGTTGGTTTGTTACTTGGTTTAATGCTGCCACTGCACTTCAAATTATTAAAAATGACATTTACATAAAAATAATCTTAAGGCTCTTCATATTAATTTAAAAAGTAGTGGTCATTCCACCGACTCTTCCTTCCCAGATTTGTGGAAAAGCTGGGAATAAGCATAAGTAAAAGAGAAATGAGTCTCCTGTTTACAGTATCCGAGCTGTTGCAAAAGGCTTCTTCGGACATTCAGACACATGCCTCCCACCCCCCATTTCTTTCCTCAACATATGAAATCTAGTTAAGATGTATACAGTTTCCTCTTTCCAATCCCATTTTTGTATAACAAAATCTGTATTTTCACACACTAATGCTGATGACCATATTCATACCTTTTAGAAATTATTCCAAACATCTTCACACATCTAACCTACGCAAAGTCTTTGGTAGACAAAATACTAACAGTATGACATGTAATTAGCCAAGACAAAACTTTCTAGCATGCTCCCAATTTTTACAGAGGCATATTTTGAACAGTAATTATAAACTACTGTACCTTCTTTTGTCAAATTAATGACCTTCATCATAATGACCATATACTCCAGTACCATAGAAAGAATCTGCTTTTTCTCTTTTTAACATTTTTTTTCTGGATTTCTTTTTTTCATCTTCTGGTTCTTAACAAGAAACATTATTTTGAAAAAGAAGACGCTAATTATTAAAGATGAATTTCTAAGTGAAGCTGTCAATGGGGACATTCACATGCGACTGATAGGTTACATGACAAGCTCAAACAATCAGTCACCTCAGCAGCTGTCCTGGGGCATCTCGTGACTAGCAGTGCCATGCAAACAGGGGCTGCTCCGTAGCACAATGTAGGCAGAGACAGGAATAAACCCAACAGGAAAAATCCCAAAGGCGTCAGTACTAGCTTACCCCAGCACTGATACGCACACCCTGGACCATCCAGCAGGAGAGCAGTGTTGTGCCTGCAGATGTACTGACACCGTTTACATTGTTGACCCCTATGACTCTCTCTCTTGCTCTAGTTCTCCAGGGCATAACATGTTTAGTGACTCTCAGCTGTAGGAAAGGTGGATTCTTGGCATCTTTCTCTTGCATCATCACTTGATGTTATTTTAAAGAACAGTACTGCAAAGAGGATTACAATCCGAAGGTTGTTCTGCTGTCTAACAGCTTCAGAGACCCTGTTACAGACACAGCAAGGACAGGAGATCACTCTCCTACCTAGACGTGATCCTCTAATACGTTTGGGATAGAAGTAGGAAAGACAGGTCAATTAGGCAAACACGTCACTCTCGCTTTGTACCATTACTTTTCTGTTGATCATCTTTCCTCTGTTCATTCAAAAATAATCTTTCCAGCTACAAACTTTGAAGGGCAGGTGTAAATTTTGACTGTCCAAAGAGTAACTATTTAAAGTTTGTTTCCTTACATTTACTTCAGTTGTAATATTCCCAGCTAATGTGTTAGTAGTTTCTACCACTTGCAGTTCCCAGTTAGATATTTTAAAGAAGTTGACTGTGCCACATATGCTTTGGATATTTATCATAGAACACTAAGTTAAATGAATCATAAAAAATTACTCAGAAAATAAATATTGTATAAAGAGAGGAACCGAAAGTCCACAGCTAATATACAAAACTGTGAATATTACTATTTTGCTTACAACAGGATGTCAACAAGATCTTACATTATTTTCTCTGGAATAATAAAGATGTAACCAGGCACAAGCTGATAGTATTTGATGACTATTCCTTTCGCTTGTTTCCTTGACCTTGTAAACTGATATTTGGAAAACTATAAACACATCTTCCCTGCGGGCAGAGCAATCCAGAAGAGCACAATGCAAACCATCTTTGGCAAGATGCATTACACACCGATGTCATCATCAGAAACATCGCAAAATAGTGTTACAAACACAGATGATATTACCTAGAACAGATATTCTTTTATAGTGGGGTAACATCTGTCATTCCTGAGAGAATCTCTATGCACGTCATCCACAGGTTGAAAACCACATAGGGAGAACGTGCCTAAGTTTCAACAAATATTTCGAGAGTACATAGGAGAATGGAACTGGTTAAACAAATATAGGTACTTCAAAATAAGTTAGTTGTTTCATGTGTTAAATGAATCATCAGGAGGAAATTTCAGTAAGGCTTTATTTCATGCCTTGTCATGTTTCTCTCCCTCCCTCCCCGAACAAAGACTAAATATCAGCTTCTTGCTCACCCTATGTACTATTTCCTTAGAAACAGCAATTACTCTTTCTGCAACAGTAGAAAGAACTAGCAAAACATTCCTGATACCTGCGAACTTTTTGAGTAGGATTTTTCTGTATTTGAGCCAGACATGCTATATGTAACATACTACAGCTGGCAAGTGATAGGATTTTCAGATTTAAAAACCGTCCGTCTGTTCACTACTTTAAGTATAACTCTTAGACAAAATTAATTATATGCCTTTCTCTCTTTACATTGTAAGTTTTCTCTAATATTCCTAGGTAGTAGCCTCAAGACCATTCTCAGTGTAAAAATCCCAAATTGTGTGTTCAATTGCAAGTGCAACATAAACCTTAAAGGCAGCAATATAATTATTGCCATAAGCTTATCTTTATGTCAGCTTAGCATTTGCTAGGGAACAACTTAGGAGTTATTTTTAGGCATTTAAACAGGGGCACATCTGGCATGGGGTGTTCATTAATGAAGTGTGTTAAAACTGGTAAGACATTGCTGATATCAACAGAGGAAAATGTTGAGATTCTGGAACATGTGGCCTGGTATTTTTATGTGCTGCTTTGAATGCTGAGTGTTAATAATAATAAATCAAAACCTGGCAGAATGTTCTTTTTGTAATACCAGCCATAACATTACAATCTTTCAAGGTGTCGACACAAATTTCTGTCTTCAAATTAAGTAAATTCAAGTATTTTGACATACTTCTAGAATGATATCTCATGCATAAGCTGTATTTGGTATCATGCACTGTTACAGAGATAGCCTGGAAATAACTAATTGCCAGAAAATCCATTTTTAAGAACAGTGACTGATCATATCAATTATGATATGCTTTCCATAATAATAATTGTCTAAAACATGCAGCATATTGTAGACAAAATACAGATTCAGCAGGCATCTTTTGTTTTAAATTAGTTGCAAAAGATGTATGTACATAGTAATTTTGATCACTCTAACCTGGAAGAAGTCTTGTTTGTAATATACTTCCAGAGAAAGTCTTTGAAGATGCATAATCCAGCAGAATGCGCCCCAGCCTGCACTTTGTATGTAAATTTGTTTTCCTGTTTTGCCCTTTATTTCTTATTAGAGTAAGCGCAAGTATTTTCTGCATGAGAACTCAGATAAAAAATAATTAAAAAATAAATCAAAAGAAGCGCAATAAATAAACAATTCAGTAGCATAAAGGATGATGGATTTTGGGGAAAGTAAACGTATGCTGAACACTTAGATATTAGATAAGTAAAAGAGGCTTTTTGAAATTATGCCGCTAATTTACTTCTTAGTATTTTCTATTCCATATTTAGTGTCTATCTTGAACAGCATGGAAGTGACCACACCACAAAGAGCACTCTTCCTTCACTGTTCATAATTTGTTGGACTAAAAGGAGAGTTTCCTCCAAACTTTACATGATGTGCAGACAGAAAGTGTTACATTATAAGCTTAAGGCTTTACATTATAAGGCTTATTGGCATAGGAGCATGATGAAACATGTCACTCTAATATATACACCTTTACCTCCTGATCTTGTGAGACACCCATATTTTCCATTCATAAACAGCAACACATTAAATCCTCGGACAGAAAGTGGATCAAATTAAACACTGAGTATGCCCTAGGACTTATAAAAAAGTTTATAAAATTATTTAAACATCTGAATACTCAGCATCAGCCAGAAAACAGAACGTAACGGGTCACAGTCTAGCATCCTAGACAAAACTGGGAAGGTAACAACTACATCCTGACAGGTGGAAGGGCTGCCGGACTTTCCATCACTGGACACATTTAAAAGCAAGTTGGATAATCTATTCATTACTTAACAGTTTGAACTACAGCATGAATGTACATATGAATTAACAAGACCTATTTTGGGTATACTACAAATTTTCTAGCTGTACATGAGCTAAAGAAATAAGGGAAGCCTTATTTTGGTGCACTTAACTTGAAGAGAAATGAAAAAGAAAATTGAACTCTGTAGTAGCGACAGCCAGGACTACAAATTTCCCCTGGATATATATTTAATGCTAAAATAATGCTGGAAACAATTTATACAGAACCTTCCTCTTCCATGCAGAGAAAACACTCAGAGATGAGAGTCTTGAAATAACATTGTCACAGTAACAGTAGTATCATGCTTCAAAGTATGAAATGGTTCAACATAGAAACCTAAGCATTTAACAGCACAGGTTTAAGTAGTGCTGCCTTTTCCAAAGGTGGTGCACTCAAGTACAAGGTCAGGCCAGAAGTACATAAAACACATCCAGACAGAGAAGTTCATTGTCTGTACAAGATTGAATCACCGCTCATTTCACATTAGATGTATACACTGACCTCATCCACACATCATGTCCTTAATTCTACAATGAGTAGTGATTTATTTTCTTTTAAAGTTAAAATTATGGCAAACATTTGCATACTATGAAGAGAGGTAAATACTGCATATATGCTGAGAGGAAGAAGGTCTGAGACACCAGGACTGCAGAAGTGATCTATTTAATTTGCTAAGGTCCACCAGAGGATGTTCCTTGAAATTCCTTAGTAACAGAAGGAAGTTATTTCAGGTCTCTGAAGGAAATTGCTTAATTCATTTGCATGACATTTAGTGTCATATTCATGCTGAGAAATACACATTTAGTTGGAAGGGAATAATTCATTAAAGTAAAGGTTACACGATAATTCTCAGCTTCCACTGTTTTTATACAGAGGGAAGTCCAAATCCTGCTGATACTCAGGCAAAATATAGATAGTAAGATCTGTGTTTTGGCTAACGGCAGCAAGGTTATTGGCTGCCTCTGATACTTCTGCATCCAGTCTTGAAGTTTTCCAACTGGAACTGATACTGACTTATACTTGGCTGTAGTGTGGATGACATGCTTTCAAGAAGGTCTGGAAAAGAGAAATGAGACTTCAATCCCAATAGCAGGAGAGGTTCACATCCGTGAAGGAACTTCCCTACAAAGCAAAACCCAGATTCCTCATTAATAAAATCAGTAGAATCAGTTTAATGCTGTCATCAACAGTGGTCCAGGCACAGAATCCAGGGCAAACAAAAAGTGTCATATCTAAGTGTTACCAACTACAGGACCAAGACACCCGAGGCAAAAGTTTGCAGCATGTGCCAGAATACAGATTAAAACTCTGCTTGCAATGACTATATTTCGAGACAGTCTAGATCTCATTGCTGCGTAAACAAAGGAGTAGAAAGGCTACATGCAATGTGATGCTTGAAACATTAAGAAGTTAAGAGTTAATATATTCTTTCTTTACAATCTGAGAGGCTTGTCCTGAGTGAAGACACTTTTAAATTGTCATGTTTTAGTATCTATTTTTGAAGCTATTGTGAACTGTTGAGTACCTGGCCTTTTTGAAAACTTAACCACTCTCTTTGAGTTCCCAAACAGAAGAGAAGCACTGTTTCAGGAATTAGTCAGATGCTTAAAAGAATTGAACATCTGTGAAAACCTAAATAGAAGTTCTGCCGCAGTGCAGTCTGTAACCTTGGGAGAGCTTGTTCAAGACAGTTTGCTATGGGTGATGTATGGCTTGATGATAAAGTAAACCTGTCTAATGGATATCTCCCACTGAAAGAGGAGGTTAGGCCTTGTTCTTGAATTCTCTTCCCTTGTATTGGAACTGAAGATTGACTGACACTGTAGTTAACTGGTTAAAGATAGCAAACTTTAACAAGAAACTGTTGTTTGGGCCACTAAGGACTTCTGATCCCACAGTTTTCTCACAGCAAGTCCTGATACAGCCTGCAAAATACGCATCCAGTACCTTGTATATGAAACTTTTAGCATTAAGATCCAAGAATCTCTGTTTAGACAGTGGAGTAAAGACACCTTGTATTTCTGGACTCATTAGTTTTCTGAGGTTCTGAGCAAACCAGAGTGACTAAATTAGGTTTCCAGGAAAATAATTTAGGAACTCCCTACAGCTGGTCAAGTAGTTTGATATTGTTGTGAGTTTGAATGCTAATAATAGAAACTTGTTTACATTTCTTCCCTGCCTTTTAAAAACAATATAGTTTAAAAAAAATAGCAATAAAAAACAGACAGCGCTTTCTGACTGCATGCCAAGATATCTAGCTATTCACTTTCTGCCCATGGAGACAAAGCCAATCTTATAAATAACTAGTCTATAATTCAGAGACAGAAATCAAGACTCATTTTCCAACATTTCTTTCCCTCAAAAAATTTGAAAGAATGCTTGTGTCTGCGTGTATCAGATATAAGCATTTCTCAGAAGTAGGTTTCTTCCCCTATGGAAAGGTTTTTGCTTTTTCAAACAAGCTCAGACCATTAGCAGTGTCTTTAGAAATCTTGTCTTTTCTTTCACAGGCTTCCACATGCTCTAGCTGGAACTGGTTTTGTGGGTATAATCTTATAAAAACAATGATGGCAACAGTGTATATAATTCAAACAACTAAGCTACTGCAATGGGGGGAGTATAATGTCTCTGTGTGTTAAATCATATTTGCAGTTTGGGTACTGTCCTGCATAATATATTTGAATGGTGCAATGTTTTGTCTGCTATAAATAGCAGCTTTTACTTTCTTTGCGATTCTACTATATCAGCCATGCACTAGGATAAACAACACACCATAAAAGAGCAGAAGGCACAGTTAAGATAGAATCATTATGCAAATAGGTTATGGCATGCTTTATATGAGAACAGCTTCCCTAAAGAGACCTAATGGGATGACTGACCTATAAAGCATTTAATTTGTTGTTAGCATTTCATTTAATTGTCTTTCAGTTCCTCTAGGAATAAAACTTTTAATTGTAAAAACTTCTAAATGACATAATGGTTGATTTCTCTTTCTGTAACTAACAGGTTCCTCTCATAGTAAAAATAGCTTGCTGTAATTTCCAACTGTAGTTTTTAAATTCTGGTATAATTCTGGTGAAAAAGTTAGCATGTTAGACTTCAGCTGACAAAACTCTATTAAAAGACTGATATTCTAGAAATGTTAATGAGCAGCATGTTCAAGAAAGACTATATATCTTGATATACAGGTATACAACAGATGATCAATTTTTCTCACTTTTGACCTTTGAGTGGTAGACTCAGGATCCATAATCCTAGCAGAATTGATTATTGTGTGAAGGTTACATACAATAGGGGGTAAATAGAGTATATAAATAAATCTTCATTTCCTTTGACCAGCTACTAAAAGAGATTTAAAATCACTACAAAGAGTCCAATGGCATTTAGCATTAATTAAGAAGTCTAAGTAAAGGGACTATATAAATAACATATTATGAAATGTATTGGTTATTTCAATAAAAGCCTTTAGATGTGCTTACAAAGATAAACAGATTTTTTTCAGAGTGGCAATTTTTATGTCTCCAAAGGCAAGCCTGGAGGCATCTCTTAGGATATGATAAAGTAAGAGGTTGTTACTCTTGGGAATCTGGTTTTAAATTTCAGGCTTTTTTTGTATGAACAATGGGATGGCTGACATAATTTGAGTTTAAATTGCTATACTTTTCCGTCAGTGAAAAATACTGGTACTTCTTTCAGACAAATGAGGTAGGAAACACTTTTTAACCAACACATCAGTATTTGAGGTATCCAAGTGAAATGAAACCAGCTGCAGTGTCTCCCTGTGCTTCCCAACAATGATGGGGTTCATTTTTCTGTATGAAGCTCCTCAACATCTCCATAGGAATTTCTTTCAAGTTATGCATTTATCTAAATGTGTTCTTGCACCTGGGTATACTATGTTCCACACGATGACCTAACGCGGTACCTTTGAGTATTACTTTTAGGCTAGGTGAGTGTCCACACATAGTAGAACTGCATAAGCAGAAGAGAGACATCCATCACAGTCAATTGATCTTTGTGTGGCTAGGATTTCTGCTTCTAGCCTATTAAAACCTGACCAAATAACATCAGCTGGCAGATCTGAGAGAACCTTCTTGCCCCTATCTGTCTAGAATTGAGAATTGCTGTGTAAATCCTTATGTCAGTAGGGAGACTTATATCTCACTGGGAAGAGGTTCTTACAAATCTTGGATAAGTGTCCCAACAAGTGAAATGTAGGGTATATTATTTCTTCTGAGTTTATTATGAATACTTGAACTAAATCGTATGACTGCAAATCTGTATAGAATCCGAATATTATTCTAGTCTTTATGGTGCTGATCCCATAAAACCAACTTGTTTCACACCCAAACCTTCCTCTTTTACTCCTGTGTGTTGGCTATGTACCTCCGTGTTCTACATGGGAGGGATATTGACAGGAGATTCAACCTGAAGAGGAGTATGCACAGTCTGTGTTCACTCTTGGATCTAAGAAGTATTTATATGTCCAAGAAGAAAGTCCTATCCAGTGGAATTCCTCAGGAATCAATACCAAATAGCAGTCAATATTCTTATGAACCAGCTGGATGGCAGGAGTGAATGCAATCTCTCCAAGATTGCAGATGATACTAAACTGGGAGAAAAAAACCTCATTAGGCTAGAAGATCAGGCCAGCAAGATTTGCGTGAGGTTCAGTAAAGATAAATGTGAAGTCCTACACCTGGGATGGAATAATCCCAAATAACAGTACGGGCTGAGTTGTCACCCTGCTGAAAATGGCCTGGGAGTCCTGGTGAACAGCAAGCTGAGAATGAGTCAGAAAAATGCTCTGGCAGCCAACACTGTCAACCGGATCTTGGGCTACATCAGCAAGAGAACAGCCACAAAGATCAGGGGATGTGATCATTCCACTCCATTCAACACTTGTCAGGCCGCACCTGGAATACTTTGTCCAGTTTAGATCCCCCAGTTTCAAAGAGACAATAAAAAATGGAAAAGGTACAGCAGAGAGACACCAAGATAATCAGACGGCGGGACAACTTGGCATGTAAAGGAAGGATGAAAGACTTTGTTTTGTTCATCCAAGAGATGAGAAGGCTCAGGGGGAAAAAAAAAAAACAAAACCAAGAAGAAAACCCAATCACAAACTTCCAGCACCTAAAAGGTAATCATAGAAATGATGGAGGTACTCTCTTCACAAGGACGCATTCTGACAGGACAAGAGGCAATGGGCTTAAGCTGCTTCAGGGGAAATATTGGTCTGGAAATAAGAAAACAATTCATTACAAGAAAAAAACAGCACTGGAATAAGTTACAGAGAAGTGGTGGAATCTCCCTCGCTGGAAATATTCTAGCCTCAGCTTGACAGGGATAACCTTTCAACAGAAGGTTGGACCAGATGGTCTCCAGAGATGCCTCCCAACCTAGATTTTTCTATGATTCTAAAAAAGTCTGGTATGCTGCTATGACATTTCTTCCTACACAGCCTTTTTTAAAACTTAAAATCTTGTCTGAAATTTATACCTCATTTCACAATCATTTATTGTGTTAATACCTTTGTTATGAAAAGAAACCTTCTTTCTACAAATTGAACAAATGAAAACAATTCAGTCATTAGTAAAACATGTTTATAGGCTAAGTCTGCTGATAAGACATGACAAAGAACTGCTAACCAGCTATGGATTTGTGATGGATATATTTTAGTTCTTGCTCCAGAGAATATTAAATCTAAACATAAACATAGTGAGCAACATATTTAAAAAGGTCAGAGCAAAAGATTCCAATTCTAATCTCAAGCAAGAAGAAAAAAAGAAAAAAAGAAACCAGTATTTTTACAAAGGCTTTTCCTAATTCTAAAGTATTGAAATAAAATTGAAAGGCACATTTTTAGTGGGGATAGAAATATACATGATCCTTCCAGAAAGAAAGCTTTTAGTATTCTGTTGGCATTCTTCTCCAGGAAGCTGCAGAACTCATGCATTTTCATTTAGATTCTTCCATCTTAACCTTTCTTCATGTCATTGCACCCTTAAGCAAAAGTGTATAATGTATATTATTTTATCCATTAATCTCCTGTTTCTAATGTTACTATACCTCAAAAGGATTCACTGTGGATAATTCTGAAATACTTTGTCCAGCATGATGCCACACTCAACAAGCAATTCAAAGCAATCAAATAAAAAATGAAAAAGCCTAAACCCCAGAAATATCTAAGGTTTATCATGCCACTGTTTTCTAAATATATGAATAATTAAAAAAAAAAAACCCACATTTTTTTAATTCTACAAAACCTATCCACATCCTGGAATTAACATACATTTCTGAAAGCACAATAAAAACACACTCATTGCTGTTTATAAACTAATTTAAAAGACTAGTCTAAGAAAGATAAGCCAACTTGAATTAAAAGGAAGAGACATTGAACAGATGATGCTGAGAAATTTACAGTTCAGAACAACTGGTTAAAAGGACAGTGAAGTTGCGTGGAGATGATACCAAAAGCAGTGATAAGCCTCAAAATACAACAGATGCAACTGAAAGCTCTTGTAACACTTCTGGATTCTAAGTGCTGAGGACTGAGTGATTCCTGTAGACATTTTGTTGAAAATAATTAGTTGGAAAATGAATCAGAGTGAAAGAAGGCAACAGGAAGGATTTCTAAAATGACTGAAGACTGAAAGAATAAAAATGCGTTGTTTCTTTTTTTTATATTACTTTCAGAATGTAACACTTGAGATAAATTCACCTAAAATATTAAGAGTGGTGTTAAGGACAGTTAATGTTTAATTGCAAACATGGCAAATTTCACTTGTGGCACTGTGAACACAATGGCTTAGTAAGCATTGAAGAGTAACCATTACTAATTTCAGTCATCACATTAAAATGGTATATTTCTATTTTTTACATTTACAGAAAGGGAAAAGATTAGCTGACTAAACAAATCATGGAGATAGTAGAAGAGACATTTACAAAAATGTAGTTTTATACAGTAGGAATATGCTGAATCAATGCTATCCACACACAGACTTAATGTTACCGAAGATAGCTTGCTCCCTAAACTGCTTATATTATGAAACCTGATGCAATTCACAGTGGGATGAGTGGAAAATCACACTTGTTTAACTCCTGTAATTCAGAAGTTTTTCTTTAGAAAAAAACTAAACTCAGCTCTGCACAGATTAATGCTCCTAAACTGATTTATATTCAAGTCCCTTAGTAAAGCATCTGTTAAGTTTCTCCATATCATATGTGTGTTAGGCAGAGAGCCTTAGGGTTTTTAACTATAATAAATCCAGAGTTGATTTTCCAAACCTATTGCAGTTTTCCATTTCACAACAACCTCCTCTTAGATTTATGTCCTTTCAAATGTATTTGCCCTCTACTAATCAAGGATGTTTCGAAATCTCTCTGATTGCTTTCCCCATGATCATCATCTCTACTATCCCCTCAGATAACACTGTGTATTTCAACTGTCTCAAATATCTGTAATATGGCAGAAAAAAATATGGCCCAGTTTTGCCAGAAAAATTTAGCACAATCCTAATTTCACTTTTACAGTTTAAATAAGTGATAGTTTTCAAGTTACTATCGGTTTTGTTCAAGCAAAGGAAAGGACAGTGAGACTGAGAAACAAGCCTCTTTCCAGGTCACTCTTTTAATTGGCTTAGTTTATTTCTCGCTACTCAGGATTATTCACTGAATTATTTCCATAGCTTGATATTTTAGTCTGTAAATTATTGTTGTTAAAAGGTAACCAGAATGAATATTATATAACACAACAGAACCTTGCACTGTGTATGTCAACAGTGTCCAAAATATACATTTATTTTCATTTGTGAAGACACAGATCTCTTGTGTAGTAACTGTAAAAGCTCCTTCATCAAGGTACCTCTCTTAGGAGCTCATTTAAGACAGTGGAATGAACTCATGAGGAACTCCAGATCATATAAAATGAAGCCCAACCTATAAACGTAAAATGCATTACTTTGGGGATTTGTACTCCAAGATCAACACACAACTTTCCTGTTGCAAAGAACAAACTACACTAATTGCAAAATCTCACTCACTGTCACTATTATTCTATTAGTCTATGAGCCTAACAGATAACTAGAATAGACTACTTAATATTAGGATGAACAGTGTGGAACAAAAACAAAATAAAAAATATGTCATGTTTGAATTTCCGAGATTAAATTTCAGGATTATTTTTTTTCTTATGAATGTTCTACAAATATTCAGTCTTTGCCAATTATTTCAAAAAAATGTAAGTGAAGTAGCACTACAACCAACATACAGACCGGTTGTGTTTCACCATACTACATTGGTTTTAAAATTTCACCTCTTCAAAGTTCATACATAAACTGCATGCAACCATCAGCCCATTGGATCATTTTTTTTACGTCTTCCTCTAAGCAACTGTCTCTCATAAACAATTTGGAAACCTGCCGTACATCCATGGTATTTTTAATATAACTACAGGAGCACAGTTTCAGTCATAGCCTAGAAACACATGGAAAGTAAGAATTTACAAAGAAAAACAACTGCAGCATCAGTCCTGCAGGTCTGTCTTACATTTACAGGTTTCAGCAGATGTTTAGGCTGCAACCTTCCAGAGATATAGTGTCTTATGAAAGAATTATTCTGTGACCAAACAAAGACTTCTTGAGACGTGAATGTGAGAAGAGCTATGACTATCACAAAAATCTACAAATCTACAAACTACTTACCATGAAGTGCTGTCATTATTACAATAGATCCTCCCTTCTTTGTTACTATTACTACTGATTATTCTGTTTTGAAGTGAAGGGAAGGGCTTTCTCCATAGTCTGAGTATTCCACTTGCAAGAGAACGCAGACACTTTGTGAAAACATGTCTGTGTCTTATTTAAATCCTGCAGGGGATACATAAAGACTGCATTAATGGCAAACAAAAAGTTTAGACTAATATGGTCAGAATAACTAGGTAAAAAAAAAAGTCAAATGATTTGGCAGGATTTTACATTTAATTTTGCTGGCAAGGCATCATATGAAATTAAGATGAAAACTCAGACTTCAGAATGAGTATTCTTAGAATCTGCTTACAATGGGTTAAATTCTAAGGTTAAATTTCTGTTATTCTAAAGAAAATTCAGCTCTGACTCTGTGCTGTAGCCAATATGCGTAGCACTATTAAGGGTCCATAAAATGAATCACAAAATTTATTTTCTTTATTAAAAGGATGTAAAATGAAATGTTAACTTTCAGCCTTTTTCATATTAACTCAGTGTATGGAAGAATAATCAAAAAGCATATAAGAACTAGAACTTCCTTGCCGTATTTTGCTTTTAAAAAAGGAAAAATAATAATAAAGGGGAAATGTTAAAAAATAAATACTACTTTAATAGTCTGCAGATGAAAGGTTTAATATATTTCCCTGGTTTTCCAAGTGCGGTTTAGCATTTAAAGGAGAGTAACAAATTGTTTATAACTCAGGCTGAAATTTTGTACCCTATCAATGCAGTTAATAATATAAATTAATAACCTGAAATATAAGCCAAACATTTTGAAATCCAGTCATGTCTGAGCTGCAAATGAATTCACAAGACTAGCTTTTGGGTTCCGTTTTGAAGTATTCCCACATTTCAATGAAAAAAAAGAGTACACACCTTTTAGCATATTTTTTTAAAGGCTGTATTTATAAATATGGTGGGGCTGGCATACACTATTCTGTAGAAAGGTTACAGTCCTGTATGTTTTGGCATTACAGTTATTTGATGTGATGTGTTCCTTTATGTTGGTGTTATAATACAGCAGGATCATACTCTCCCTTAGTTGTATTAAAATGTCGATTTGAACAGTGTTCACTGTACAGATTAATCATATTTCATCACTGCAGTACCATGAATTTCTGTTACATCTGACTTTTGATATTTTCACACTTGGCAAGAAAATACAGCAGAACTTGTAAAGATAGTCAGCTACCTCTCCCCTCATTCAGTATGTAATCTAAATCTGAACGCTGAGTAAAGCCCTTTTCAATTGTTGCCACTGATGACTGCGCCGCAGTAGGAGGTGAACTGTAATCATATTTTAATATAGTTTAATCAGAAGTCACAAACCAATTGCAGTAACCTGTAAGACACACTGTGATGGATAATATACAAATGTTGCATGAAGGACTGTGCTCCATCTCCAGGAATTAGCGCTTCTTGCCTCATCCTTAGTACCGCAGAGTTTAATATGGTAAAGCTACACAGAAAAGCAGAGTACTTGGCAGATACAAAGGAAACAAGGAAGAAAGACAAAAGTTAAAGCAAACTTCTGAATGTGGCCTCTTCTGCCCTTTCTGTGGGATTGGACGTTCTGATCACTTACAGGCCACCACCTAAAAATGTAAAAGCTATATTGGGATGAGGCTAGAAGGGTGAAATATTAGCTGAGAAAACGACAATGTTCTTTGTTGGTGATTTATTCTAGCTTCAGTTAATGTGTTTTCTTAAGCTTTTGGATAGTGTCATCTTCATTCTAAATTGTGAAGTTTCAGACATGCAGCTATATTATTAAAAATTCCTTTTGATAGAATTAGACTATCATTACCAGGTAATGAGAAGAACATTACTGACTTTGTGAGGAATTATGTCTTCCAGGATTTTCATCTAAATTAAACTTTGGTCTGACTTAAAAGAATAAATTGCCTCTGAAGTCTACCGTTTCCTTGGTGATATTTTTTATTCTTGTGTCATAATGCAAGTAGATGAAACATTTGAAACTTTTGTAAGATTACTTTCCAATACTGCAAAATACAAAGATCACAGAAAAATTGAATGATGCCAAATGAATGGAGCAGAGAGCATGCAATTATGACTAAAGTGGGATTAAGTAAGTAAAGGTTAAGTGCAAGCATGACATGATAGAGCAGGGAAAAAAGGAAAGGAAAAATTTTACCGTGCTTCTTTTCATAACTCATACATACAAGTTCTGTAAGTCATAGGTAATATATGATCATATGTATATAGATCATATATATAAGCGTTGTGCAATACAGAGCGCTATGAAGTTGCACAGAGATCTATTGACAGAGTTTTAAATGACAGAAATCACTAATAAACAAACACACAGGAATGAAAGGTATAAGTGGTTTTTTTTTAATTAGATGCTAAAGCTATTTCTGCTTGAGAAAATACCACTCCAGCGTCCTTGGGGTCCATATACCTCTCAGAGATTCATATTCTCTTTCTCTAATATACAAAATATTTTTAAATATATGTATGTATACGCGCACGAGTGAAAGGGCAAATGGAAATACTATAGTACAAGTCTGGGGACTCCTACACAGATAAGCGCTAATATGAATTTTTTCTTCAAAGACAACTACTTTCATTATCTGGAATTTTTAATAAATTAAACAACTACAGAGTCACTACTACCTTGTAGAAAAGCCAGATGCTAAAGGACTACACGAAAATCAGAACCAATTATTTGAGAATAAGAAATCCAATCCAAAGAACTTCTTAATTTATCTAGTCCCTGTTCAAAGTGAATAAAAATTATATGAAAATCTAATAATTTTCCAAAGAGACATGAGGGAAAAATGAAATCAAGCATTTTGCCCAGAATAAATTTTATTATATAAAAAACCTGATGTGAGTATAGCAGTGGGGAGCTTTCAAAGCAGTTTGATCTGAAAAACACCAATATCTTTAAAGAAAGACCTCATTTCAATATTCATACTAATATCAATGACAACAGAGTCTCTTTGAAGAGAAGTTCCTGGGTTTACCTTTGAGAACGCTCATCACTGCGTGTGCTTGCCTCCTTTCTATCTTGAGATATTTCCAGAAGCAGAACTCTTGAAAGAACGTATTTATTCCAGGGCAGCGTATTGCTGTTTTTTCAAGACAGTTTGTCAGGTTAGTGTCACCCTTTTGTAACTGAAGAGTCATTATGATCAGAGCCAGATCTTTAAGGATCCATATGTAGAATCACTCTTCATGGGGCAGATGATTCTCTAACACATTGACATTATTTTATGATGATGTGTTACAATTTCAATCAGAAAAGGTCAGAGCTGGCACTAAAAGAACAGTGATTTATTATTCAGAGGAAGATTGCATTGCAACCCATAAAGCATTCAATACTACCATTAGGACAAAAACTACAGTCAGAATAGTAGCAATACTACAGTCCAAGGGTATTTAACTGCTGCCCCAGCAGGAAGTATAAGAATAATCCCATTTATTTAGCAATTCAAAAACTACTGCTCTGTGCCTTTTTATTCTCTCCTAATTAAAGTCATAAATAATAATTTGATCAATAATGGCCAAAGCAACCGTCCAATCTTGATTTCTTTTTCCAATAGCCCAATACTCTTTCAAATATTAATGAAATATTAAAGATTTTTTTTGTTAGAAAGGGACAGAGATATAGAAAACTAGCTAGACATATGTGACTATTATACTGTAAACACGATCAAGTACATCCTCTTTTTTTAAGTTTTATGTGGACATGTAAAGAAATCTCAGAAGAGAGGAAAGCCTTGACAAATCAATTTTTTACAGAAGAATAGCTCAATCAATATTCTAAGAAAAGTATTCACTTGTCTGGAAACATATACACTTAATTAGGAGTCTAATTTTGAATCAAATCCTGTGAAACTGTGTGGACATCCACAGTAGTGGAATAGCCAAGAATCAGTGACTAAAATAGCAGTAGAAGATGATGTACCTCATCACTCTGTTAACGAGGAAAGCGCATTTGGAGACAGAGGGCTGTTGTCCTGTGTGAGGGCTCAAGGTCATTATCTGGACAGAACATTAATTTCTTTCAGAAGAATTCTTACATTATGAGTTGAAATGAGAAAAATAAAAAACTCTTAATTATTAGGACCTATGCCTAATTTGTCCACAGTTGAGCAATTACTTGGACCTTGCATTCATCACAGCAGGGAAAATGGTCGGAGATGGACTAAAATGCGTGCATTGCCTTGCTTCTTGAGCGGATCTATAGAACGTGCCTTTCGAATATAGCTTGAAGAATAATAGGAAATAGTAGTGAAAAAGTGTACTGCTAATACTGTCTTCACCTCATCAACTCAAAGCACCTCCCAAAATGTAACCTATTATTTCATAGTATGCGTTAAAATACTAACTTTAAATTCTTATCAGTATCATTAGGGCACTTCTTAAATTCACATGTTCATCTTCAGTACCAGCATTATCACAAGTAGCTAGCAGAAATATCTTTAAATAAAAAGACAATTCTAAATGAGAAATCAAGCATGAGAATACTTAAATTTCTTCAAAATTCCTTTTGGGGACCAAAAAGACAGTTATTTTGTTTCCTTTCCTTGAGGAGTGGGAAAGCAAACAAGCAAGGCAAGATTTCTCTGCAGCTACCTGGAGCCTGGAAGAAGTCAAGATAAGGACTCAAGCTTTAAAAGACTTCTGTGGAGCACAGAGATCTGAATATAAATGAGACAGCTTGAAGCAAGCCAAGCCTTATACATTGTTACAAGGTTTCAATATCAGAAACTAATTTAACCATCATTTCTGCTGTGGAAAACTGAGTTACAGGTGCCCCTTGTACTTCAGAATTTATTTCTTTTTTCCCAATGATAAATAATAGCTTCCAAATAGTTTGGGCTATATTAATTATGTGGAACATCACCACGGGTCAAGGCACAACAAGATAATAAGTACTGCCTGAATATGCTAATAAGCATCTTTCTTAAGTAAGGTCAGAAAGTGCATCTGCGGCAGAATCAGGAATAGAATAGTTATATGCAAATCTAAATGGTAAGATCATTGTCGTCTTCTCTCTTGCTGGAGACTTTTTTTTTATTTAACCAAATTACAGTTTCTGCAACGAATCACTGGTTTGTTGGGTTTTTTTCTTTATATGGAAAGTTTGAAGTTTCTTTGAAAGGAATAAGGCCTTTAGTGCGCACTGAAGCAGCCAAGTTCAGGATGTTGTAGAGCAAGAAGGGTTTTGCTCTGTTGAGTATGGTTCACACGCAGAAGCTACACTATTTAGGAACTTGATAGCAGTGGAAAGAAATGCATGAATGTAATAAATTTGAGTGCCTTAAATAATGTGTGACCTAATATACTGCTTTAAAATATTAAAATTTCAAATTATGAAAGATTCTTCTTATACCTGATATATGAGGATGTTTCAGCAATTTCCATTATATCTATAATGATAGCTGTTTCAGAATTGCTGATCCTGACAACTTTACTGAATTGGTTGTAAATCTGGAGAAAATGTACCCCAAAAACCAGATGGCTACATAAGGGAAAATCCACAAAATTGTTGAAAGATACTAAAATAGATGCTAAAAGCTTACTTTTACGATTAAGACACATATGCCAAAATATATATTACTCATTACATGTTGTAAAGACAAGGTAAGTAGGTTATGAATTCACATTTTACATTACAATACAGTATTTATGGTTAAGCTGCCTTATTTCTAGCATGGTAACTTCAAAATCCACCAAGCTTTATACTTATGCCCAAAGCAGAGAGATCAGAGGGGAAAAAAAACCCAACAAACAACTGTATTCCATATTATAGAAATAAGAACCTCTAAAAGCAGTACTTGTTAAACTACATGCATTCAAATAAAAAAACATTTCTAAATGTTAGTGACAAAGACAAAACATTCATCTAATCATCAGAATCTAGGAAGCACATCACAAATCTCTCCAACAGCTGTTCTTTTACTGTAAAAGTAATCTGTAAAAATGTCTGAATTTGTTTTAACTGCTTTGACTACCTAGGAGTTTATTGTTTTGACTACTACAGCTATACATTTATGGGAAAGTAGGAAGACAGACTTAAGAGGCTGTCCTGAGGCCAAAAAGGTATGGATCACTAAAACCTGCTATTAACCTGTCTGTCCTTGGATAACCTCATTATGCTATTGAAATTAGGCTCAGAACATAACTGATTTGGGGCATGTATTTGGAACACCTTGTTTATGAATACCTAAGTCTGCTTTGTCAAATTAAGTACTAATTTCTTTTCTTGTGCTCTTCACTTTTATGCCTAATATCCACTAGCCAATTCTGTAAGGCAGAATTTGGCCTGATTTTGGGGCAGCACTATTATCCCTATAACATTCTACCTTCAGGAAAGACCTCTCTCTGGAAATTAATTCCGTCTTCCTTTTTTGATGTCTGCTACCTTCTAGATAATTTGTTTTTTAAACAAATACTAAAGATACTTTTCACTTTCTGTAAATTGCTGCTTCCTTGTTTGTATTGCAGCTCAGATAGATCTTGAAGCCTTGACTTCAGAGATTCCATAGCTCCTTCACATTAAGTCCCTTGGCACTTCAGTCTTGTTGACTTCACTAATTACTCTCCATAATTTCTCAGTCTGCTCTTTTGGAATTAGAAACCTTAGTAACCAACCTGTTTTTGTTTATCCTTCTAGTTAATTGAAAACGCATCAATTCATGCTCATTTATTCCAAGGTTATTCTCTTTGACCAGCTAATAACATACCCTCCTGTTGGTTCACTGACTATCCAGAGTGAAGAAATTTAATGACTAATGCATCCGATAGTAGGAAGTTTCTATCATTGTTGGCAACGCTTGCTCCAGTCGATATGTGCAAATGTAATGTCTACTGTAATGACACAGTTCTTGGAAGAATTCCTCTCTCCATAACATTAACAATCTCTGCATCTATTTAAATCTGTCCATGGAAGCTGGAGCAGAACAAAACACTGACTTAGAGAATGTTTTTTCACAATCTTTCCCAAAGTGATTTTCAGATTTTGACCTCTATTGTACTGTGTTTCTTCTAAAACATGCTACGGCGGTTTGCCATTGCCTCTTTTTCTTTGTTTTGAACCCAACTTTTTGAAAAGCAAGTACTCTTCAGTTTCTCTGTTCTAGTCATGATGGCTCTTAGACAATAGTTCTATTATTTCCCAAAACAAAACAAAACAAAGGTAAAACAGCTTGAGTCAAATATTTCTGCACAGGAATATGAACACATATTCTGGAACTTCATTCAGTGAAACTTGACCTCTGGCTGTATCTATAACATTTAGTGTAGCTTTCATACACTGTTGTTGCATTTGTGTTTGTAATTTTAGTAAAAATATTGCCAAAAAATGTTTAAATTTGAACCCGCATTCAAAGAACTTTTACAAGTATCCTGTCATGATACAAACAGAGCAAATGCTTTATGGAGTAGGGGATGTGTCTCCACATCATACCACATCATTTTCAGATGCTCCATATATATATTTGAAGTGCTTGCTTGTATATATGTATATATACAAGAAACTTGAAAAAGTATAATTTAAATGCAATTATCTCTGTTTTGTATGGTTCATTAGCAAAAAGGAAAACCAATCCTCCAAACTGCCAAACCACTGCATGTGGTTTTTTAAGCCTCATTTTAACTGTAATATTAATTATCTGCTTCAAAACCACATCTTTTACTCCACCTATTTTATTTTTTTTAAAGTTTCTGCTTTGAAACGTGAAAATGAACTTCTTTATTCAATATGGTGTTCTGCTTTCATATATAACAAAGACAGACTGTCTTTGGTATTTTTCAAATCATTTTCTTTGCATTTGTATTCAACATCTATTTGTGCTATTTTTCTAGTCTTCTATTTGATTGAACACACTAATTCTTCCTTCTAATTAAAATCTCATCTTTAATTTTATATATAGATGGCCTATAAGAAAGTTGTTCTGATGATGCTATTTAAAGCACATTAATGGGGTAATACTTTTGTTTTCCTGTTGGAGTTTTGAATCTAGACAGCAACTGACAAAATATTGAAAAAAAAAAAAAATTCAAAAGAATTATTTACTGGCATTCTGTGCTAGTTCTGTACCAAGATTTTACATCTTGGACCTCAGTGCTGGCTCCAGGATAGGTTACTGTGCATCTGAGATAAACCATTTTCTGCAAGAGATTTTAGTATGCGTATCACAGTTTAAAATATCTGAGTTTCAGCCTATTTTATCCTTTGGCATTTTAATATTGAACCAAAGATTTACTACATGTAATTGATCTATAAATAACTTAGAATGAAACAGTCAATTCAACTGGAATCAATTTAAGAGTTTCTTTTTAGCAAATTTAAAAAAAAAAAAAAACCAACCAAAAAACCACCACCCTACACAACTCTAACTTAAAAATCTTTCCCATATTCTTAATTTGAGTAGTTTCTTTCTTTCTTTCTTTTTTTTTTCCCCTTAAATCAGAAATCAACAAATCCACAGTTTGGCAGCAGAACCTGACAGTGAAATTGCCTTCGTTAATTCTAGTACACAATGACATTGATTATGAAACAGGGTAAAGGACTGTGTGCAGAACGCCAGAGGGGCATTCCTGAGAAGCTGAAGCAAACCATGAATATATAAAGAATTAACTCTTCAGGGTGATCATTATGGCAAGATAGGAGTTGTTGTTGAGAAGAATTATAACCAAATATAATGTAAGAACTGTTGTCACAGCCTTGGAAGAAGACAGAGTTGGAAACCATAGAATAAGAGTTATTGTTGTAATGAGCTTTGGTTAATATGGGTACTTACTTGGTATTATGGCTGCACAGAGACAGACACTGGGGAGCTGGATGTGACATTGATGGCCTATCTTCTTTTCAACTTGGAATGACATTTGCTAAGATTCAGTTCCCATCCAATGGCAAGCACGTTATTGCATTTTCATTTTAATGGCTCGTTCAAACAAACAAAAAATATTATCACTTTTTCAAAATCAAACACATCCCTTTTAAGCAACACTCCAAAAGATTAGCTGGTTGTTAATTTCCTGTATCAGAAGATCTTTTCAACCCTTCACAAAACCAAAACTAAAACCATGTCTTCCATTATCAAAGCCATTTCATTTTCAATCCTCAAATTTAAGGACATGTCATCCAACATGACAGCAGCAGAAATTTTCATAAATCTTTCCATGTTTTGAGAATCGTGGGTTTTATTTAATTACAGTCTACAGCACATAAAAAATAAGTAAATTAACATTTAAAACACATGAAGAGCAGCAGAAGTAGTCAGAGAAGTAGAACTGAATAACTCACAGTGCACTTATCTTCAGCTAAGTTAACTTCAGAGGCTTTATCACAGACAAAAATCTGTTACACAGTCCAACGAATCATATGTTTGCACTTAATAAGAAGCAGTAAACCTATAAAGTTCACTGTGCCTGGGTAAATTCGTGGCAGTACACAACCAAAATCTGCCTCTTCTTATGCTGAAAAAACACGTATTTGCACACACATATTCATATTAATGAAAATTAAAATTTTTGGAAGCCAGGTATTTGTCACTATGTCAGAACTGTATTCAAATCCTAAAGGTATCAGATGGTTTACAGAGAATTTTATAGACATTTCTTTTTGAGCATGAAAAATGGCACAGAATGGATATGAAACAAGGATATTGAAATTTTCTAGTTTACTTCTGCTGCAAGTTGCTCGATTTTTAGATCAGTAGAATAATCACCCATAGCTAAGTTCAACCTCCAAAAACCTTACAGGAGTACATATCTTACCTGAAAAGCTGGTGAAACCAACCATTTCAAAGTTGGTTTGGTTATTTTGCCCTTAAGTTATGCAACGGCAGTGTGTTCTCTATTACTACTTTTATTTAAATCTTACAGACCGTCAGTATCTTAAGACCAGAGCTTTGCAGATAACTGCTGTCTTCACATCTTTTCACCCCAAAATATCACTGTCCAAAACCAAAGCACAATTTGTCACCACAATCATATGTAAAAAGAAAGTCTGTTCCATACGCCTGATAAACTGTCTCTGATCTGGGACTGTCTTTCCTGATTTTGATCATGTTCTCAAGCTTCCAGTCTGCTACTTCTGCTTTCTATTTTCTCCTTTTCCCCTCTTTATCCTAACAACTTTAGCAGAACTTAACTCAGTTGTTCACACTAACTCAATCCCAGCTTAATATTATTTGAAAAAATAATTAAATTTATGTGTGACAGGAAAAAGAGCGACAAAAGAATTGCAGATAATTTCAGAAAATGACATCATTGATACATTTGATTTTACAAGCTTAAAAGCCTCGAGCATTCCCTAACATGCTTGTGCATAGCCTCTATGAAAAAAGAAAATGAAAATAGTATGGTTACTTTCCTAGAACATTTGTAACGGAAAACAATTCTAATGATGCAAACATTTGCTAGACGCAAAAAAGCTGATGTGGATTACCTTTGGCTTTTCTTTCACTTCATTGGCAACACATAAGAACATACGGTTTTCACAGGAAAATAAAAGGAATTAACAAAATGGTAACTGAAGATACGTTCCAACTTCAGACCCCAATTATAGCCCGCATTGCTTAAAGCTAGGAAATATGCAAACATCTAACACAAGTGTAGAAGAGAAATTGAATGAAAAAGACTACATGACATGAGAAAACCAAAGCGGAAGCAGCTAATTAAACCTATGCAACTGTAATGCAGAGGAGTGATTAAGAGAGGCAGAAGTTAGTGATAAACTTGTAGCTCTCGCGCTGGAAGAAGATTTAAAATTAAGCAACCTTCAAAACACAAGATACATGTAGGGCTGGGGGTGTTGAGTAGCTAGCATCACCTTTTTTTCCTCAGCTGTAACCGACTATGCCATCCAATCTACAAACCAAAGATCGCACTGGGCAGGTTTGCCTCTTTGCTGCAGGGTTCGGACAACAAGCTGTATAGTGCACATTATGAAATACTTTTTTCTTTTGGATATAAACCTCCATCCACCATCATTATTGACCACAAAGAAGCATAAATATATTTAAAAGGCAACGTTCATTTCACTTACTACTAAGGCTCATTCTGCAAAACTTCCTACTTGGCGCTAAGGAATCTACTGCTGATCTACAACCTAGCTATAGTATAAAGCTGCCTGTACAGCAGAATGAATTCGACGGCAGGAAATTAGGCACCTGGCATGGATCATTAATACTGTTAATTTTTGGCACGTAGAGTGCAACCACTATGAAATAACTCATTCAACTTCCACAGGTAGCATGCAATAGAAAAGGGCAATCACAGGGCCATGCTCATGTCCCTCTGAATGGGAGGATCCACATCTCCATACGGAATGGGAAGACAGGCTCTGGATCTGGCACAAACACCTGTGTGGGACAAAAGGAGGAGCTCTCACCTCTGCACACTCTACCGGCCAATGCGACTTTAATCCTGGAACAGAAATCTGCGGAGGGAGACTGAGATAACACGTCACCTTGGATGCTGTGTTTTCATGAGCAATTCTCTACCGTGTACATCTACTGGTTCCCTTCTCCATAGTTTTGTAAATCTACATGGAACTGAAAATATTCTAGATTCATGATGCTTGAGGTGTTTTTACAGGCTCCCTGGTAACTTTCTGAAAATTTGCTATAATGTGGAAGAAAAGCCATAAAGAGGTGCACGAGCAGTTTATCACTTGGAAGGAAATTCTTTAAATGGAAGATTTTCTGCAAGTTGCTAACCTTTTTAAAATAGTCTGTAACATGCTCTATTAGTCTGTAACATGCCCTCTTTTTGGCATTTCCACCACAGTTACTTAAACGAGCTTACAGTATAATCATATTAATGATCTGAAATCAGACTTAATTAGAACAGCTTTGTGTGTTCAACACAAATGATAAACCCTATAATCTAAGGCTTTGTATGTACTCTGTACATGCTTTCCCACCATTACAGGCAAATATTTTTGTGTGAAGAAATCTCTTTGTAGTAAACTGGTTTTTAGCTGGAGTGAAAATCCATACTTCCAGGCTTCACTGCCTAGGCAGCTATGACCTTCTCCCTTTCTTCCTTCCAAAGTAAGTATTTCCCCACTTGGTGAAACAAAAGATTGAGCAGAATAGGAAAATAGTCTCTGTAATTCATTGTTGTGCAACTCATTGAACTTTAAAAATCATCATGGATTAAATTCCCCCCCAGATGACAACATGTCTGTATTTACAATGTAGCTTTAACTCCTAAAATATCATTAAGTCTTCTGTAAATCTTCTTTTCTTCAAACACTAATTTCCTTCAAGAGAGATTTAGAGTTCAGACCGAAAAGTGCTATGAGAAATCTTGGAATACCTCAGAGCGTATTTTTTTATATCTATTAAAAAAATCATCTACAGTATATAGGTATTTTGAAGGACAGTTTTGGCAAAATCATGTATCAGTGTAATTAAAATATAGTAAAACTTTCAGAGATATTTTCTTGTGGGCTATTTAAACACATCACATCACTGGCTTCTTTGGTTGTGAAGAACAAAACCAGGCCCTACCATTGGTTAATCATCTCTTTTACACAGTTACCACCTTACTGAAATAAAGTAAATGCCAGGTCTCATTTCACTATATGAAATAGAAGACCACGTTCTGAAAAAAAAATTAAAATTCCATTTTAAGAGCGCACCAATCACAATACGTGTGTTTGGACAGCATGTTTTTAATATTTAATATAAAGAACAACATAGAATTTCACAGTTTAAAAAGTCTCACATTCGGACATCTGTAAAAACAACTGAAATAAACAGTAATCTTTCAAATTATTTCTTAATTTATAAGCAGTCAACTTCCACTCTGGCATAACAGAAAAAAAAATAATCAGATTTTGAATTAATAATTTAGACATTTTAAGACACTGCTTAGCAAATATAAGTGAAATGACTCATCGGGTTTTGACAATTTATTGTCATCAACAGTGTCTTGTTTTTCAAACTTCCTGTAGAGAAAAGCTTAACTAATGAAAAGCAATGAACTACTTTTTTCCCCAATATCAATGAGGTCCTTACAATGAAACTAAGTTGCTCCTCCTAATTTGAAATGTTATACGCTATTTTTGTAAGAACAGATGCTTCAGTTGTTTCCCAGTGATCACTTTCTCTGACCTAAATTCCTTACTCTTTGTGGCTGATCCTGGTTACTACAGAATTTGTCAAGTATTTTTCATTTAAGTCTCTGAAAATCTCAAAACAGTCCTTAAAGCATTCCCCATAGTTACACGTGTGAGAGATTCTCTCAGGTTTTTTATCGTAGGTCTCTTCCTATGCTAACTCTGCACTGTATTTGGTTTGCCCAGTATCCCTGAGCATCTGCACACTCTAAACACAAAAGATAAGTCCATTTCCCAAACTGATAGAACAGGAATGAAACCATCAAATATCTGTGAAGTGCGTTTTTACAGCAGAAGAAAATTTGGTTTTGTATTACCAGTGTATTTTAACTAAAATTTACAAGTTGCACTTTAAAAAGTACAAAGTCCTAATTTAAGAGAATGTATATGAACCCAGAATAGTTTCCAGCACTATATATACATTAGGATTCCATGTATTAATGTAGCAAAAGTTTTCTTAAAAATAGAAATAGATTGCAGTCATTTGCTCAGACCTGTTGTATGTGTCCTGCAGTAAACTAATTAAATGCGTCCATCCTTTAGTTTTCCCATTCTCTTACACAGCGGCAAGATTGGCAATGTCATTAATACAACCTCTTCCTGATAAGGAATGTGTTTAGACAATGTTTATTGTAGCTTCTTTCACCCAAAGTACTTTCATGTCAGCTGAGACAGGAAATTTCCTGTCAAGCCAACTTCATCATAAATCGCTTTTAGTACTTTTTCTGTACATCTGAAGAGTTTATATGAAAATATGCCATTTAAAATCCTATCAGTGCTGAAAGTAGTGCTATTCTATTTTTATTGATGAGACTGATTAGAAAAATTGATTAATTAAAAAATTTCTGATTTAAAAAGAAAATGCTAAAATAAGGATAACATTTTCCAAAGTTTCTAAGGCAGCTGGCTGACATCCAATACTCAAGGGCCATGGAGAAACTTAAGCGGGGCAAAATCATAATTTCCCTGGAGAGACATGGTTACAAAGTTCAAAGACTGTAAAAACAAGGCTGTCATAATTTCCTGATCAATATGAAATTCCTGGAATGTAGTCATTAGTATTAGAGAAATGGAAGGTACCAAAGTCTTTCAAAGATACGAGTTAATTTTGTCATTTATTAACATCTAATTTATATTTAAAAACTAAAATAAAATCCCCAATGGATGGAATAAGATTCTCTCGGGGGAAATCAGCATGTATGAGGCACTACTTCAGCATGGACAATATGGAATTATTATTAAAACAGCTTGGCAAAAATTCTAAAATTATAAAGATCCTCTCTCTGGGTTTGCTTCTCTGACAGAAGCTTATTAGACCTTACTGAATGCATATTGGTGAATAAGTATTATTTAAAAACTACAGTGCATGACAGTGACGCAGTTGGCACTGCACTTGCCAGAAGAGCAGTGCACTTCACCAGAACGCAGAGTCGTCTCTTCACTTCGATGCCTCTACATTGCACTGCTTTCCAAATACCAGTTATCCCTACCTGCCAGTCGGATGGGGTAGTCATTTTCAAATCTTCTAACAGTCAATTAAGCACCCTGTATTTATGCTTAAAAAATAATTCAACTCAAAGATTTGCCAGAAAATGGCCTACTAATATCTTAGGCATGTATCAAAAAGCATCAAAACTCCTGTTTGTTCGAGGAAATAATGTTCATGGTCTATGCATCTGAAGGCTGGCATTCACTATTCAAATTAGCTTTTGAAAATAATTTAGAAGGAATAAGCATCTTAGGAAGGGTTTTTTGACATAGACAATGCTGAGAGATATTATACAAATATATCAAACATTCAGCAACATCTGCAGTTTGTTTGAGTCTTTTTAAATAATAGCCTTAGACCCTTGACATATTAGATGGGTTTGGAAATAAAAGTAAACATTCAGATAAGACAAAGAATAAAATCGACAACTAGAACAGCCCGAATCAAACATGAGACCGATATTTTTGACTTGAACAGAGAAGGGTACGGCACAGAAAGAGACAGGCACTTTATTTTTCTTTTATCCATTGCTTTTAACAGACGATTGCTTTGTCTGGCTTTGTAAGTCTGTATGGTGGCATCTGTAAATGAGAAAAATCATAGAGCTCGAAGGGACTTTTAAAGGTCATCTAGTCCCTTCCCCGTAGATCAACTCTAACTATGTTACAGATGTTTGTCTAACCTTTTCTAAAAGTTGCCAGAAATGGTCAGCAAACTACACCAATGCTACAGCATCTTTACCACTAAAAAACTTTTCTTCATATCAAATCCGAATCTCTCTTACTGCAGTTAACCCCCATTATTATTTATCTCTGCAGGAGAACATGGGAAGTAGCTTATTTCTTTTCTCTGAGAACAAAATATCCAGCTTTTCCCCTTTGAAGACACCACATTCCAGCTTCATCTTATCCTCTTTAGCCTGAATAATCACAGCTCCTTTAATCTTCTGTCATGTCTCCTACCATTCTTGCTATTTTCTTTTGACTCTCCCAAATGACTCTTGGAGTGTCAAATGTGGACAAAGACCCTCAGCTGAGCTGCTATGACAGGTGAGAGTAGGAAAAAGGTTGCTTCCTGCATCCAGCAAAACACAAATTCATGTTCTTATGTGCCACAGTACAGGCTGCCTTGCTGGTAATAATGTGCCATAATTGCCGTGTTTATTTTGCAAGTCCTAAGCAGCCCTTAGACTCGCCCACCCAAAGAACTGCTATCTTGTGTTCTTGTCCCAGAGGAAGACTTACCCCTTTGAACAGATTACAGCAAGTTCATTTTGAATTACAACCTTGACTTACTTGTAGTTTCTTCCAGCATTATGTCATGCACAAAACGAGTACGTATACTTCCTTCTCTATCTTCTAGTCATCTCTGATGATACTGAGTAACAGCGCTCAGGGTAACCCCATTTAGATTACACTTCCATTCTGACAGTTGGCAATTAGCAACACCTCTCAAAATGGAGTTTCCTTTTCAGTTTTGCATTATTCCAAGTTTAAACTTTCTTATTTACGGAACTTTGATTGATCTCCCGGCATCACTTTTCAGCCAATGATGTGTGGAAAATGCAATTTAGCATTATAAAGCAGAAAAAAATCAGTACCTTTAAACTGCATTATTATACCTCTGAAAACCACGTAACCCTGTATTAGTCTCTGCTGGAGCGCTACATGCAGTTGTGGGCTCCCCAGTTAAAGAGAGACATGGACATGGGCCATGAAGCGATTGCGGGCCTGCAGCATCTCTCATACAAGGAGAGGTTAAGAGAGCTGGGACTGTTCAGCCTCAAGGAGCAAAGGCTCAGGGGGGTGGCATGAATGTGTATGAACACCTGCTGAGGGTAGGAAAGACGATGGAGCCAGATCCTTCTCAGTGGTATTCACTGACAGAGCCAATGGGCACAAACTGAAACATAGGAAATTGCACATAAGAAAATTTGTTTGTTTGTTTTTACTGTGAGAGTGGTCAAACAGGGCAACCGGTTGCCAGAGCAAAACCTGCTCTGAAAAACCTGCCAGCCTTGAAAAACCTGCTCTGGGTGACTGCTTTTTAAGCAGGGGTGTTGAACTAGATGATGTCCGGAGGTCCTCTAGTATTCAGCTGCTCTGTATTTCTTTTTTTAAGTTCTTAGCTGCCTGATCATTTTTATTAGCCTCTGAAATCGTAGCTTTCTTTTCACAGAAGAATGCATTATATGTATTTTTTATTAATAATAAAATTTTTATCAGGACCAGTTTTATTTAAGCTGACTATAGTCAAAGATATTGCAATTCCACACAACTGCAAAATTGTCACTTGTTTAATAATCAGTAATATTTCTAATTAATGTTCTATTCAGATATTAGGTATGACCCAGATACAAAACCCAAACCAAAACAAAATACCTCTTGTAACTAGCTGAGCAGTATGAAATTAACTTTCATTATTAAGCAGCTTCTTGTTAATTTTGCTGAATTAAAAAAAGCAAAACATTTTATATTCCTCTACACCCATCTAATCTTATTGCCAATTGGAGTTCTTGCAATTTATTCTTTAGTAGGATATAATTAGTTATCTTTTTAATGTGTTTCAATAAAGAGTGAAGAAAAACTTTCAGTACCTGAACCATAAACAATTAACTGTTAAAATGACGACACTAAACTTTAAGCAACATCCTTTAGATTAATGAAAAGTTATAAACTAAGTTAATATTTGAGAATCCTGACAGGAAGCAAATGCTGCCGGCTGCTCTACACGTCCTCTTCTGGGCCCCCAGTACACACCAGATGGCCCAAGCTGAAGAGTACAGCAAAGTGGCATAGAAGGGGTTCAGCTCAGAGACCTATGGTGAGGGGAGACTGAGGGCACTGATTGTTTATTTCAGGATGAGAAGACTAAGAGCCAGGGGGATCCACCAGCAATCATCCACCTGATGGAGAGCCAACCAAGAGCTGACGGACACAGGTCTCAACAATGGGCACTTGGGCTGGAAACAAGGGAAAGGGAAGCAGCAGACCACTGGCCTTGAGACTCTGTGTGCATCAGCTCTTGGACTCTTTCAAAACTTGCCTGCAGAAGGCCATGAGCAACCCAAATTTACTTTTAAAATGTTATTAATATAAATTGAATGGGCATACCTTTATTGAAATTAATATTAGTATTTAGTCCCGGTTTACGGAGGAGGCTGAAATGAGGGACTGCTACAGGTCATCCCAACCTAATTTTTTCTCCACTTCAAGCTACATGATGCTACATAATCAGATATTTCTGAAATATTGCACTCTGTGCTGTATTTGAGGTTCCTCTTTGAATCTTACTGATTTTATGGTTCACTTTCTATTTTGAAGTATTTGCACTGAAAATAATACACATCTGACATTCTTTTTAAGATACATTCTTCCATACCACGTCCCACCAGGGCCATTATATGCAAATATAGCATATTATTTTTGTTTCAAAACTTTTTTTTTTTTTAAATCATGCACAGTTCTTTAAGATTTCTCGTCCTCTATTCATTTATTCTTGATGAAATGAGCAAGAATCATAATTTCAGGTCTTTTTATTTTACTTTTCAAGGTATAATGCATCATTTAAAAAGGAAATATAGCTCTAAAAGTTGCTCTTAAGGACCATAAAGCAGAGAAATAATATGTAGTTCCTTTGCAAGGTTTTTATCTTAACAGCATTACCAACTGTGACATTTATCCTGCTTAACCTCACCAAATGTACCCCAGGGAAATGTCAACAGAGTCTTATGGTTTTAATACAAATGAATTATCAAAGAGTTTGAATAATGTAATCGTCTTAATGTATTCAGTTTTTATAATGAACATCTGTTATGGGGATAGAGAAGCAAAGTGACTGGTTAATGTAACAATTAAATAAACAATTAAATGTAAAAATTAATAAAACCGATTTTACAATTTTAACTATTTGAGTTACCTGAAGTAACTTTCATTGAAATATTCTTTACATCTCTCATTTCTGTTGGATACAATTTTTCTTTGATGGAATTCATATATGCTTTCTAGATGCTTGTTATGGGTATAATCCTGTTTACAAAGACAGCTTGTTCCCTGGATAGAAATCTTCTCCCTTGAGTGATGCGTATTTGTGTTCTTAAAGTTCCTGCCAAATCTCCTACTTCACGTGCCTTTGCCAATAATCCTTTTTCAGTGTATTTTCTGTCAACTCCATTTATTAAGAGGGTTGTTTTCAAACATCCTGCTAGCATACATTACAGTAATTCTACTCTCATGAGAATACATTCTCTAATTATCGAGATGTTCTAACAAATGCCTCTGATATTTACTGCTATTATATTTTATTCTGGCGTAATAGTTTATGACCTGAATATAAATTTTGGAAAATTTACATGAATGATATGTAATTTTGCAGTTTATACTCTTCTGAACTACATTTTATGAGTAATTCCAAGAAATCATGAATTATTTTTTTTTAAGGAAATCATGCCATCATTTACGATTCAGAAAATAAATATCCTCAGTTTTATCCGAGTTCCTGAATGACATTTCACGCAATCTCCACGCTCTGAACCTTGTTCATACACTGTAACCAGTTTGCTCTTTTGGTCCTGAAATGCAGAAATTTGAATACACTTTAGGCATATTTGTCAGCTTGTCAGCACACATTCATACAGACAGGACATTTTAGGTCCTGAGTATGCAAATCTGGTGTACTGAAATTAAACTCTCAGATATCTCTTGCCAGGTTGGTTCAAGACTTGATTCATCTGCTTTTGTCTGACGCTGTTTGCTTGACAGCTACTATCTGCTATTCACAATTTGTTAGACAGTCATAGTGCAAGCTGCGGTCAGAGTACTATTATAATGAAAGCGAAAGTTATCACGTGATTAAAGGTGTTGAGTACTCTCAGACTGACCTTAGGATCACAGTAACAGAGGGAAGTCATGACTTAGACCACAACCACAATGTAACTGGAGTTTAACACATGATATTTTTTACTGCTATTATAACACTTAGCTTTTCGATTTGTCACTGAAATCCACATCCTCAATGTAAATGACTGTGTTTGGTATGTCTCGTCTAGAGGGTTGTATAGCTCAAAATGGTATTCACAGCTTCTGGTGTATTGACTAGGAAAAAACCCAAAATGGTTATATCTGAATTTTGAAGGAAAACAGCTCTACGCTCTTGAGGCTTACACACTAAACTCAGCTTTTCAAGGATTTCTCTGCCTCCTGTCAGTATTCAGAATTTATAACCAGCACCAGAGTAACTGCCCATCTCTTTACTTAGCGAGAATGTGTATGGTAATGTACCTTAAAAATCTAGATACAATAATGGTATTTCTTCTTTCTATATAGAAGCGTTGTAGCCAAAACGCATTGGATACAGTAGACAGGTTCAAATCTGATTTAAATGTAGATTTCCAGCTGTTCTAGAGAGTACTTTATAACATCCTAAAAATCATCTTATTGAAATCATAACAAAAGAAAGTGAAGATTTCAGAAATCATTATTAACCAGGGTATGATAATTATTTCTGGAAATCAGGGGAGAAGGCCCTTGGAAGTGAGGAATCCTGGCTCTATTGGTTGCTCACCCTTCAATAGCCAAGGGAATAATAACTGTCTCATACATGACAACTCTGAAACCCGGGCACATATGCAAGTTTTCTCACAGGGAAAATCAGTCATTTCAGTCAAGAGCCAGCGTAGAAATTGCTGCTGTCAAAATCACAAGGAACATATGCATAATTTTCATTCTTTCATTCATATTCATCATTAGTAAGATGCATGTAAGGCAACCAAAACAGATGCCTGTGACTCTGAACATAACTTACTCAGTTTACCGCCTGTTGGGTTTGATTACTTAGTTGAGGATGCCCTCCCCTGTCTGGCAGATGATGGTTTTCCTTTCACTTCACTGTCTGGTTACCATGATCAACCCTGAATTTTACTGCACACCGTGCTCTTTTACTTATCCCACTATTTGGTCTCAATCCTTTTCAAACCACTGAATCATCTTAAACACTTTCAGCCTGACCAGCTTCCCTAGGGGAAAATAATGACATGCTTTTCTCAGGATCTCCTCCTCAATTTTCTGTGTATAAACATTTTTGTCCGTATACCCAGATTATCTTGAATCCTTTTAGCAGTGGTGACACTATGGTCACCCAGAGATCCGTATCTATTTCATGTGATGCGGGGACACGGGATGCTGGGTATCAGGTATGGTCTGAGCATAGCTGGTCATTCCTTTCAGGTAGTAGGGACCTGGAATAACCAGGCAGAAGGTCTCACCTAGGGCAAGGTGTGAAACAGAAGCTGTGACATAGCAGTAGCAATCTTGTGGATGAAAAGGGACTGGAATTTAGATAAATCTTTCTGGAGTACTTGGAAGCACTAGCTGATTGTTATCTCTTCACATTCAGAGAGAAATTGGAAGGATTACACTTCTTGACATAAAATGCCTACGTTCTGCCCCAGTTATACATTAAATGCCTTTTGTGAACTAAACCTTGGTCTTTGAAAATTAATTATCTTTAATTACCAGGTTCACTCTTCTTTCCTCTGAAAATTGTCACTTCATTTGCTTTGTTCTAATATTTGCTTACCTTCCCAGTTAAACATGACTTTTCATAAAGAAATTCTCAGTTGTACAGCAGGGTATTTCTAGCTAATTTCCTTAATACCCAAAGGATGCACATAATCTGGACTTTGAGAAATGAGTATTCATTTTTTTTTCCTGCATATTCCCTCCTTTGATCTTAGTTATTTTTACAAGGTCAGTTCTAAGCATAACTTCATAAATTTTCACATACCTCCTCTAATTTCATTTTCTGTGTCCTTCAGCATCAGCAGTCAGAGGTAAATGATAACCCATCTTTTTTTCAGCGCATTATTTTCCACTTCCTGAAGATTTCACTGCCACGTTCCCTGGAGTTTCATTTTGCATGCCAGGAACCAAGAATCCTTTGATATAAAACTACCTCTCCAAATCTTGCCTTTGCATGGCTCCTTGAGTTACTCATTTTCATTAATATTCCATCTATATGAACCAGCACATTAGATTTCAGTAATGCATAGAAAATCACAATTGGTGTCACCCACTTTGCTTCTGCAGTCTACTATTTCTGCTTGTTACTTCTCTTTCCATACATCCATTTTAATACATTAATATAGTCTCCATTTTAATTCTAATTTGATTTCTGTCTCAAATAATACATTTCTAAGAAAACTGAAATCGCCTTGAAAGTTTTAGCTCAGGTGCCACTCGAACTCTGCTCCCCTTCATCATCCGCTGTCCCCCACATCAGGTCTGGAAGGCATTACGGTTCCTGCAGACCATGAAATAGACTGCTATTCAGAAAGCATTTGTTCCTGAAAGTGGTAACTATTTGTCCTGGTAAGTTTTGTGTGCCTTTGTGCTTTGCTTTTCAGTGAGTGCTTCAGAGGCAGAGGGGAAGAGATCTCCAAGATTTTGACAATGGCAAGTATATCCACTAAAGATGAACTCAATTATCTTCATGCTCGAAAATTAAAAATAATCTGATATTTTAGGTTATATTAAAAATAATAACTTTGTGGTAATAGTCAGTATAATGGATTGTAAGATATATTTTGAATAATGGCAAAAAAATACAAGTCTATCTGTGATAATGAGACTGTAACTTTAATTGACATTCAAATCTTGTTTAAACATTTGCCTATTGAACTGTAAGCCTCTCTATTTAATTGAGTTTAATACTAAAACAGAAAAGATATTTTAATTTTGGATGTGGCCACTAAAAGAAAAAAACCTACATTAAAGTGACAAGACGTGAAATCTCAGGGAATTTAGAACCAAGTTTTTCTTAACTCAGTAAATTTGGTTTTACAGGGTCTAGTCTTGTTGAGGACCTGACTACCTATATATGATTTTCACTATAGTATTTTGCAGATTTGCATATTTTTTACTATTTTTTTCTCATTCCTTTCTTGAAAGCAGAGTTGAATTTACTTTCCAAGATCATTTAAGAGGTTGATATGATTTCTCAAAAATATTACCAGCAAGCAATTTGCTTTAGTGCTGCCAAAGCTAAGAAAGGGAGTAAAGTCTGAGCACAGACTTTTCACCCTTCTTTCAAAGTAGAGTAGAAGATTTGTCAGGAAAAACAACTTTATCTTTACAAAATGTTTCCCTTACAAACCTATGTTTTTACTTATGGACTCATTCATATTTCATCCCTCAATATTTCCTAAATTTCCTAATTACTCAGTTTAATACAAAGACACCTATAGTCCTGGATTCTATACACACTCTTCCTCACAAATAAGGCATCTTAGAAAAAGAGACATATACATACTCTATAAATATACAGAGCATCACAGAATGCATGAACCACTGTCCAACAAATTGTTTGGAAAACGTTCTTTGAAACATTGTACAACTTTTGTTACAGTGTTAGATAAAGGAAGATAAAATGATCAACAAAACCTTGTTCTGTGAAATTGTGAATAAAAGTGTTTCATTTTCTTATTAGAAAATTAATCAGTCGCTAAAGGTTCTATGGACATTTAAATTATTTTGACCAACAAAGCTTTTAAGAATTCATGTATTCCACTCTGTCTTCCAGAGAAAGTTGGACTTAATTCCAGGTTCTTCTCTTTGTTTTGTTTTCTGTTTCTTCTTTTCAAATGGGAATCTCTCAGAAAGAACTGATACAATTCTTCGATTTGGCACTTCAGAGATTTTTAACTGACTTGTATAAAATTCAGACACTTAACTCTTTCATGACTCACTTTTAGTGGGAAAATTTACTAAAACCTGGGGGATAGAGCACTCCAACTCTCCAATAAAACTGGAAAATTTTGCAAAGGATTATTGTCTTTGCATGCACACAGTGCCTATCACACACACCAAAAAAACCAACATGGAACAATCCCCCACACTGCTTGAATTCAGTAACACTATGACTATAAGTAGCCCAACAAAAGGATCAAGCCCTTCATACTAACACCAAGAGGACTACCTTGCTAAAAAAAGAGTTACTCATAGCTTCTGTCAAGAAATTGATTTATGATACAGAAACAAACACACACAACATCCCCGCATTTCAGAGCCTACTTTTAAGAGGAAAACTCAACACTGTGAAGAGCAGTCTCAAAACAAACTATTTTCTGACTATTACTAAAATAAGGCAAAATTAAATGTTTATATGTATTAGATTTGAGAATATATAACTAATACATTCCATTCTCAGTACCAGATGTTCTTTTCTGCCAAAAGCCTAAAATTTGAGAGTAAAGAGGAAAAAAAAAACCACTTCTCAGTCGTTGATAAACAGATAATTAGAAGCAAACTAGGCTTGAAATTAGATTATATACTTTTACAAGAGGCTGTATACCTGAAGAATTATAAACTAATTGCAGGGGAAAAAAGGTAGGCTTTAATTTGTTGAAGCACAGGATGAGGCAAACTTTCAGAGACTAAGCTTGAAATGAGAGCCTTTTGTAGTACAAAAACATGATGAGACAGCCTTTCACAGCATTTCAAGCTTTTCCATAACATACTGTCATTGTAGCCAAAGAACCCGTCATATATGATAATTTTCACACAGTTTTGAATAAGAACCTCAAACAGATCAAAACAAACTTTCAAGTTGCTTTGTGGTTTGTAAATATATTTAGAAATTACTTTGTATCATAAACAACGGCACTCTAAGCACTTCAAAAAGAAAGCTGTTAGGTTACCTAACAAAAGTAATGTTATTTACTGAGAATAGTTTACAACACTTACAGTGGATAGAAACATTTATGTAAACAGCAAAATACCGGAATGGCTTTGTAGAGCATACTTGTACAACAACCATATTGATTAAAGTTACTGCTGAATTTTCTAGTTCATTGCCTTTACTTCTCTTAATATAGCGAAAGAAATCGTTGAATTGTCTCAGCCCAGGGAAGACGTGACTCGTTAAAGATTTGAAAATATGTAAGTGTTAGACTGCGCAAAACTCATGATTTCATCTGATGAATAACCTAGGGGAAAACCCCCAAATCTTCCTGATACTGTTGCTCATTATCCTCGGAATAGTCACCATTTAAAAGCTGCACGCTGCAGTTAAATGGGCAAATGCTGGCAGTGAATTATATCACTAAAACATGTTGTATGTGGAACACCAAATGAACAGATTATTGCAGGAATCGCATCTAAGGAAGACAAAGCCAAGGTTGACAACAAGGCAGGTAACACACACAAAAAAGTCACATATTCCCAAGGAGCTTCAGATTAAGAAAATTATTTAAATTCTGTATCTACCTGATCAGTAAAGAATAGTGAATTTTCCATTGACTATTCCATTTTCCGTACTGTCTGGTTGCTGCTTTAACACAGATTGCTTGGCCAGTCTGTTCGCGTGGCTCTGACCTGGGTAGCAGGAGACTAGTCTTCAAAGACGCAACAACCCCAAAGTTATCACTAATTGGTAGAGTAATTTAGGAGCTAGATTGAAAACAGTGGGCTCTTTATACAATGACATCTGGAAAATGAAAATGAGAAGTATTTTTTTCTCGGAAATACTTTAATTTTCTGAGCATGTCGTGTTGACAGAAACATACAACATAACTCATTTAGGGTATGTACAAGTGTGCAAAGTGCTTTTCTTTATTAAAAATTTTATAGAAGCTGATTTTTTCCATTATGACCAGATCCAAATCCTTATTTCATTTTGTGGCAAATGTTGGAGGAATTTGCACTCTTCGATTCCCTTAAAAGCTGTATGTTGAAAGATACTTGCTAGCCATATAATCTTTATCACAGCTATAGAGGGAGGTTTTATTCATTTTAAATCATACAGATCCCAATACAATAATCCAAAAGGCAGACTTAACTGAGTTCCCTTGGAAGCACAGCACTCAGATTATTTTCTCCAAATCTCTAAGGCCATTAGCAGAAAACTGATAAATGAGAAATAGCACTGAATTAAAAAAAAAGTTACTGCAAGGGTATAATTTCATTTTATAGAATTTTTCTAAGATTTTAAGTTTTTAATAGCACCAAGATTAACTGAGTCATACTTCATTATATTACTTTGCTTCAAATATTTGACCTCTTTTCATTTCATTAATGGAAAGTATTCTTCTCTCCTGTGAACAGTTATCATTATTATAATACTTTTCCTAGCTTTTATGGTTCAACAACGTGTACATAAACTATCCAAATAATTACCAGTTTTGTTTTTGTCATTTTGGATACCAGAGGATGTTGCTGGATATTCCAAAAATCATATTTAGAAATCAATAACTACATTTATAGCAGAGGTATATATTCATCAAAGAAAAATCACATATCCTCAGTTATCCTTGGGTCAGCAGTTCTGTGTGTATGCACACAGACAACAAATATGCCAAAGTAATGAAAAACAAATCTAAATAAAGACCTCCTTTCAAGTTCTTGCATAATCCTTCCTATGCAAAACAAATATCTACCAGGTGGCGCTCCAAAAATCTCCCATTAACTTCCTTTATCAGCATAACTCCATTTTGGATGTTCACCTGTAAGGCGTGCTGCTCTTTGTAACAACACTCCCTATTCCTACTGGATATCAAACTACATAACAGGGTTCCTGCTATAATCTAGTAACTCTTGTCTTTAGCAGATGGCACTAGGACAAGTGTTCTCTCCAATTTTCTCTCCCACCTCAGACAAAAAATGGTGGCAGATGAGTATCTCCTTAGGCTTGCAAGGTGGCTGCTGAACCTGGCCTGTGTCCAGCTAATGTAAATCAGACGGTTTATACAAATAAGCCCATTAATGACTGAAGAAAAATTTCCAGTGTTTTCAATGGAAGGCACTATATACCCAAAAGTTTTAGATTTTTGCACTCTACTCAACATTGCTTCCTCTACTCAACTTATTTAGCCTGATGTCATTTGATCTGAATTTCACCTTTGAAAGAGGGATTTCCATCCTTGCCTATTTGAAGAGCTTTTTATTAGAAAAATATGTAATTTTACCATCTTGTATATTAATAGATTTATTTTTCCTAAAATTTTCTGGTTTTTTAAGGTCTTTCTAATAATACAAACAAAAACATAAACATGTCTTATCTTAAAAATAAAATTGCTTCATAAATATGGATTGTACATTCCTTTTATACCACAGCCCTAGTAATTAAGAGTTGGACAGCATTTAATTAGTGTGTCAAGTCTAACTACAAGGTCTCACATATACTCTTTTTTTTTTTTTCCTTCAAAAGAACTGTATCAAAATTTTATAATCTGCCTCTTCACAGACTGAACCTTCCTGCTGAAAACAAATGATTTTATTCCTTCTGGAAATGTGAATCATGTCCTAAATCCTGTGCAAGATAAATAATACCTCCTGGACACAGACAGATCAAACATAAAAAGTCTAAGCCTTAATCCTCATCCCTAGACAATGCACGCAACTTTAGAAAGCAAACATATCATGTCTGAAAAAGGCTGGTTCTGCTCCAAAGTCAGCAATACACGACCAGCACTGAACACTATTGTTGCTTCCATACCAGTTTACCCTTCGTATCACAAAAGGATACTTGTAGTATCCGACAATGATGTGTTTTTAACAGCACTACAAGTTATTTATAAAGATAATTACTTTTAAGCTGCTCACCTAAACTGAGAAAATGCTATTTTTACAGACTTCTTCATTTTTTACTTGAGGATGCACACAAATGCATGGATGTACACACACTTTTCACGTGATCTACCACCTTTTTTTGAAGTAAAATGTGCTGTGTATGTTTTGAGCAGCAAAGAGCTGAACTTTCAAGTGATTTTAGAAGCTTAAAAGCTTTATTAAAACCTCATTAAGAGAAGTAGCAACAATTCCTGACTAACACCATACTGCAAATGAAGAATATTACTGTTCAGAGGTGGATTAATCATGTGTAGGGTCTTTAGAAATGCTTAATGCAGTTGTTTTTTGCTTGAGAGTCGTTCTTGGCATGCCAGTGCTCCATTCCATATCACATTCTTCAGTAAGACAATGAATAATCCTTACCTAAAGAGCAATTACAGATCCCTAATTTCAACTCTTTCATTTCCCTTAATTAGAGAAAGTACCAAGGGCAGAAAATATAGACAAGCCCCAACCACCATTAAAAGTAAATGAGATTTGTATAAGTAACTTACTTGAATCTTAAATCTTCCCACCCGCACTGCATAGGTCTGCTACATAATTAGTTTATATGTTTTTATAGATGCCACATATACTTCTATTTCTCCATAGGTGAAATGTCTTTCCCTCTTTTGGGACCATAAACAAAGTTGACAAACACCCATCAAGCAGTTCTCGTGTTTCTACTTGCCTAAGAAGAAAAGCTGGTCCAAACACCATGTTTTGAAAGCTGCTGTCCAGACTGCAGCACCCACTGCACACTGTGTCCAGTTCTGTCCCTACAGATGGACCCTGATTTTCTCCCAGAGGAAATGCACACATTGGCATGCTCTGAAAACGTGTCAGGAAAATGTGGGAGGTACTCCCATGTCCTCAGTTCAGCTACCTTCTTTGTAAACCATACAGCCACTTTTTTACCTTGCTAGCAAGGTTGATTTTGCTTAGAAAGAATTTTTCTATGCTAATGGTATACATAATAGATTTCAGAATACAGTATGACATATGGTAACAGCAACTTAACAAATTTCATAAATGTAAATGCTTATCACAAACAATGTCACAGAGCTTTGCATCTTGTAACTTTATCTTCTCTGTTGTTAGCTGGTAACGTGCCTGTGAATACATAAATTCTAAATTGAAATTTAAAGTTTTTCCCATTTCCTTATTAAAGATTAACAGTATGTGACCCTGTTTGATAATATACCATGATCTAGTACTTTCTTTAAAGTGATTCATTAGATAGACTCAAGAAAATCTAGTTATTAGCAAAAAAAAGGTCTTTTTTATTTCTTGAGATCTTTTAAAAAGCTTTGTAATTTTCAGAGAAAATCTGCAGTCCTACCTTTTACGTTTTAACTTTTCTTACTGTAGAACATGAAAAGATGGGAAGATAAATTTTCAAAAGATATTTCTCATGGCAATTTCTTACCATACACTGTAGGTGGTAATTCAGATTGTCTAGGCTAAAAATGAGATGTTATCCGAGGGACTCTAATAAAAATCTGTACAGGCTTCTCTGTGCTTCATAATATTTTTTAAAAGGTAGAAATTAATGCTGCTTAATATGCTATCATCTTTAACTCTTACATTTCTTTGGAGCAATTACGGACACACTTTCTACAGCAGAAAGAACTGCTGCCTGGCCTCACCTACCTCCTTCTCCATTTAAGAAAATTATAAAAAGACTGTATTAAAAAGTCAAATTCTGCCACTGGGTGAAAGACTGGTAAAATATGAATTCAATAATCACGCCTAGAATTCACAGATATGAACAGTACAAACTTTTCAGATGACCTCAAAGAGATGAATACTTCTCACAGAGTTAGATAATAATCTTTTAAGTTGTTTATTCTCCTCTTCATTATCAGTATGTCTTAATATGTAAAAGTGAAACAATCTCTGGATGCTCTGCAGCTATCTTTTTCCAGGTTAATTTGTTGTCTGTTTGGATTGTGTATGTTATTTGCGCATTTTTTACATACATCTTTCCCTTGACATCTTAAGCATCAAAGCAGGTTCCATAGTAGAACAGATGATCTTAGATCAAACACAGAAGTGAGCTAGTAAAATGACACGAGTATTGGGGTTTTCAGGGGGAAGCTGAAACATATCAACACTGCAAACTGTCAGCATTTTATTGCAAAGAATATGTGAAGATGCAACTCAAAGATACAGGGTATAAGACTAAAGGCAAACAAAAACATTGGCTAGTCATCTGTTACAAAATGCTTCCTACAATTACTTTTATAAAATTTAACATAAAAAAAAAGTAAGAACATAAAACAGTGCCTTGGATTTTATTATAGCCTGGTTTTTAGCATTGTTTTTCTGGTATCTTATTTCTCTACCTGTAATGGTATAAATCTGCCAGTAATGCTAGAGCGAATAACAAACAAACAAAAAAAACCCGCTGACGCTACCATAACATAATTGCTAACTCAGAAAATAAGATCTGACTTTGGTGGAAGCTCTGAATACCAAGTGCTCTAAGAGCTCTGCCCTTGGACTACTGTTACAACCAGCTATGCAAACTGCAAACATGAAATAAATTAATCAGCACAGTTTCTCATAAGCTACACCTATTTTAATGCAGTGGGTTAAATTATAGCTACTGCCATTTCATAAAAGTAAATTTTGAGAATTATATAAAAATATGTCAATTTTACCAAAAAAATCTGCTAACTCCATCAGATGTTATTTGTTTTCACTCTCCTTTCATACCAAAAAATAGTAATGTCACTGACTTAAAAGTACGTTTCTCTAAAAACCTATGATAATATTTACCAAATCAGCAATTTTTAATACAGTTTGGTAGATGAGATATCATTCTGTATTTCCTAAGGTCTCATTTTGTGTTGAGAGGCAATTAAACAGCTGGCATATTTCAAACAAAGTCATGGTTGATGAGGTTTCTGTGTAATGTTGTCACAATATTGAACTATGCAAACAAGCATACAGCAATGGCGACAGTCTTTTTCTAAATATGGCTCTCTGATAGATTTATAATGTATCCCACAGAATTTCATTTCCTTAAGATTCACTATCATATTTGGATTTGTTATCTGTAGTAAACAGTTGCTTCTTGTCCTAAAGAGGCAACCAAGAACGTATTACGTACATCCTTTCTCATACACTTAGAATTTCCTCCTCAAATGAATACCTAACTGACAGGTAGTAGGGATAAATTTGAAAAACAAGTTTAAGTAGCAATTGAAAACACCAACTCGACCTGCATATGTAAAATATTTGTATTGCAAAACTTTTCCTAACAGTTATAAAATATATACACTTTTCATTTAAATGACCCCATCAAGCTAAAACATAAATCCACATCATACCTACTGTACTATTGTTTCTGTGCACTTAAAAATAAAGGAGATCCTCTCCATTGGCCTGGAGTGTTAAGTGGCAAAAAACCTAAACCTGAGTATTTCTTTCACTGCAAAGTTCAATGTCAGTAAGTTTTTGGAAAATACTGTGCATGTATATTGCCTGTATAGATATTTTTATTTTTAATTTATCATTGTTATGTACATTATTTGAAAATATCTATTCTTAGAACAAATACAATATTGGGGATCACCTTGCATGCAATATATAAAGAAAATGTTACATATTTACTTCACATAAGCATCAGTCACATTGCTGTACACAAACGCTCAAGAAGCAGCTTTCACACACAGCGCAGTGGTAACCACAGTTCTTGTGGTTACTTTATATTCCACAAACAACACATTTCCCAAGAGAGACCCTTATGAATCTGTGCTTGTGATCTCACCTAATTGTAAGAGCCGGCTACTTACTCCAGCCGCCTTCTAGCCAGTTACTTACCTGGGGCAGGGCATTCCATTGTGTTTCATTCGGGTTTTTGTTTCCTGAAATACTTTTGCAACAGATTTTGTCAAAGCCAAAAGGCTTTGTAAAGGTTGGTTGTTTTGTGGGGTTTTTGTACCATAAACATGCAAACCTTGAGACTTTCAGGTGCTAAAGAACCACAGGCGTACACACATCTCCCCAGTCTCTTCTACAGTGAATACCAACACAAATAATTCATTTATCTTCTTTGCAGTTTTAACTTAATTACAGCTCTTATGAGCTAAATTTCTAAATAAAAGTTCCCATTCAGTACTCTGCTTTTTTTTTTTTTAAATAGTTAGGTGGTGCAGTGTGAAATAAATACAAATTAATTTAACTTAATTTAATCCATTCAAATGGATTTACACCCATATGAATGGCAGTACGATCAAGTTTTAGCCATGTGCTACTTGCCTACTCTTTGTTCACCAATGTGCGGAATTTGTTTCGTATGAAGACAGTATTTATAATCACTCAGCTTATATCAGTCAAAGCAGCATTACTGATATGTTCCCAATAAAATTTCTAAGAGAAAGGTTAGATTCAAACAATTATACTACCACTCAAAATATAATTCTGCTAAGTCACTTGAATTCAAGATACTATATTGTATTAATTTCACTCCCGTCGCTGCTCACAGGCTGATTTACAAGAACCACCAAACAAAACCTCCGAACTGTAACGTAAAAAGTGCCTATAACTTTGATCTCATATTACACTGACAAGCTTGAGAGTTAGCTTTTAAGAAAGCCAGGCAAACTTCTGTCAGGATGGAGAAATTTTGCTAAGGTTTTTTGTGTTTGTTTTTTTTTTTTTTTTTTTTTTTTTTAATTCACAATTTATAACAGTTCAATTTCTAATCATATGGAGAGGGGGAAACTGTAAGCTTGAGTTCTTAATATAGTTTGAAAAGGTATGAAAATCAATTTCTGCTTCCAAAAAATCAAGGTCAATCATGTGCAGAACTGTTCTTCCTACTTCTTTGATGCTTCCTACGTCTCCTTCTCCATTATAAAAGCATTACTAGAGGGAGTCTCATCACTACTGTTCCTATCTACCTGTATAATCCTCTCATTAAAGGGTTACTAAGGCTTACACTGTATGGAATAAATTTTCAAACCTACTTCAGTCAAAGAATAACAGGTTCCATGGGAAAACAGATCAGTTTCTGCTCTTTAGATCCCCAGACCTAAGATGTAGCTAATTTTGAAGCTTCTTATCTCTCCTGAAGCAAAATTATGCAGCAGGATTACGCTGGTAGGCTTGGTGTACAGTTCAGAGTATGACAGATAATATTCTTTTTGTGATTACAATATTCCCATAAAGCACAGGAGTCACATATTATCTAGTGATCTGCTTTGGTTTTCTGTGTAATATGTTATAACTGAAGTAGCATTTAATTGCAAGGTAACTAGCCAACAGTAGTGCAACTTCTACTGAATGTTTCATTTTTTCTGAATAATGCTGACTACTACAGCTATCCTCAAATTATAAATAAACAAAAAACCCCTTTGTAATTATATCTGCAAGATACAAATATTAATTCCACTACCCTGTGGCATAAATATAAACAACCCCCCCCCCAACTCTTTGGTACATTCAATTAATTATATTAGAGAATAAAACAACTGTAACTCATACAAGTTAGGAGCCTCTTTCATGATTTGCCTAAAGAATGACAGCAAAGGACGTTGGGATGCTGAAATCTGGTAGTTAAGATATGCACAAACAGCGGTCAGTACTCCACACTACATAGTCACACTGCAGATAAAGACTCAATGTCCCATACTAAATTTGACAGTACCGTACTTTTCATATATAGATTCTTACCTCAGTAAGATAAAGGAGAAGGAAGTTTAAATTTCTATAATTTAGCTATTAAACTTCACTTTAGGCTATGAGATATTTCAACAACCATTGTATATTTTATTTTTAGGCTGGTTTTATCAATGCCTTTAAATATAATGTGAGACAACCCTTTTATCATAGAATAGTTTGGGTTGGAAGGTCGTCTAGCCCAACCTCCCCTTCAATAAGCAGGGGCACCTTCAGCTAGATCAGGTTGCTCAGAGCCCCATCCAACCTGACCTTGAACATTTCAAGGGATGGGGCATCTACCACCTCTCTGGGCAACCTGGGCCAGTGTTTCACCACCCTTATTGTAAAAACATTCTTCCTTCTATCTAGTCCAAATCTTCCCTCTTTAAGTTTAAAGCCATTACCCCTTGTCCTATCACACCAGGCCCTGCTAAAAAGTTTGTCCCCATCTTTTCTGTGGGCCCCCTTTAAATACTGAAAGGCCACGATGAGGTCTCCCCCAGAGCCATCTCTTCTCCAGGCTGAACAACCCCAACTCTCTCAGCCTGTCCTCACAAGTGAGGTGCTCCAGCCCTCTAAGCATTTTTGTGGCCCTCCTCTGGACCCACTCCAACAGGTCCATGTCTTTCCTGTGCTTGAGGGCCCCAGAGCTGGATGCAGTACTCCAGGTGAGGTCTCACCAGAGCAGAGTAGAGGGGCAGAATCCCCTCCCTCGACCTGCTGGGCATGCTTCTTTTGATGCAGCCCAGGATATGGTTGACCTTCTGGGCAATGAGCACACATTGTTGGCTAACATCCATCTTTTTAGTCACCAGTACCCCCAAGTCCTTCTCGGCAGGGCTGCTCTCAATCCCTTCATCCCCCAGCCTGTATGGATACCAGGGTCTGCCATGACCCAGGTACAGGACCCTGCACTTGGCCTTGTTGAATCTCATGAGGTTCACACGGGCCCACCTCTCAAGCCTGCCCCTGTGGATGGCATCCTGTCCTTCAGGCGTGTCAACCACACCACTCAGCTTGGTGTCACCTGCAAACTTACTGTTCAAACTTTTACAGCTATGTCATCAGTCTCCAAAAGCTTTTCAGCTACTATAACAAATGTGATCAGAAAAAAATTTTGTCCAAACCAAATCAGCTTATTTTATGATTATTTACATAGTCAAAGTTCCCAAGAGTGCTTCAGCAATTAATTAGCAGGAAACACGCTGAAAAGGGCAGTAGATATGGGATAGTCATCCTTTTTCTTCTAAGATACCAGTTCAAGTTTATTTGTTATTAAAGATTAGAAAAAAGAGCTTTGGTTTTGTTCCTTCCCTGGTGCCAGATAAAAGCTGTTAATTGCATGTCTGGTCTTTGTCCATTTCTTTCCTGGCCGTTAATACATAAATTGTTTTAAAGGCCTTTCTAAAAGAAAGCCCCAAACAAACGAAAAATCATTTCAGACATATACCCAGCATTTACTCTGCAAAATATACAGGACAGTACACATTGTGAAGACTCACAAGACTGTTATTTGAAACTGATGTTAATGTCAGAAAATGGCTCTGTTGGCGTGTGCTAACCAGAATATTAAGACACTGAAAGAAAGTGACCTGTACCATATTCTCTGAATATGAGCAACTGTTTAATGCCAATTTTTATGAGAAGCAAACCAGCCAGAAAAACTCTGAGTGGAATTATTGAACAGGTAAGGGGCCCACTAAAGATAAAACTCTCCAGAATGTGAGTTAAGAATTTTTAAAAGCACTTACTCTACAAGATGTCAGCACCAGCAAAATGATAGTTGAAGTTTTGACAGTAGTTACTTCAAAGGGACATGATGCTTTCGTGGTTGTGAATATAGAATAAATATCATCTGGGGAAAAAAAAAAGGAATTCAATAAACATAATATACATATTTTGATTAGAGAACTGTAAGAAACCGAAGATTTCATAAAATCATAACATTACTAGGGTTGAATTATAAGGTAGCCTCTGGAGGAGGCTACCCTATAATATTTGCAGAAGGTGCACAGTTTGTTATGCACACAGCTAGATTCTTAGTTAAGAGATTCTTCAGTAGTACTTCCACAAGGTCAACTCTGCCAGGACAGCAGAAGTGCACAAGCTGAGTGGTGGGACTCACCAGTGTGAGTTAGTAACCCAAGCTGGTTTTGAATTAAATCTGGTTCAAATCCTAACTGCTTTCAGCATATACTGAAATACTGCTATACTATCACCTCTTCTGATGTCCTGTAAACTTTCCAAAGATGATTTCACAAAGAGCAAAAAGAAATGATGTTGTTGATAGCTCTGAAATCTTGGCGGCAACCTACCTGACCATGTTTCAGAACAAGGCATTTTAGCAAATTTTAGGTCTGCATCCCTCCAGGGGACCAGGCACCCCCAGAAGCAGGTCAGTGAGGCTCTGTCTACATAGATTGGTTTTGCAAAGGGCTGTGTTACACAAGGATGAAATAATTTTAAAATCAAAGACTGACCGAAACAGATTTTCTGTCTGATTGCTGTCTCAGAGCAAGTGCATCATGAAAGCTTCCCTCACTTTTCACAGATTAAAATGAGATTGAGCCCACAGACTAAGATCACAAACCAGCTGTCATCCCTACTCTGAGTGCAAGATGTAGCTTTGCTTTCATACCTGTAATGCACTCACTGCAGTCATGGCAGTACAGGCAACAAACTGATACACTGCTCAGGAAAAAGGTATCTTCGTATACAGAGAAATCAAAGTGAAAAATAGTGTCCTTTTTAATGAGTGGTATAGGAAGTAGAACACTGCACTAGGACAGTAATTACAAGGCACGGTGATTCTGTAGTATATTCAGATTTGTCTTTGTATTTTCATATCCCCTTTGCCTGCCTCTCCTTTTTGAATTTTCTGTTTCCTTGTCCAGCTATCTTGCTATAATTGCTCTTGCTTTTCTCTTCTCAGAGTATGTACTATTACTTACTCACTAATCTTTATTTTCTTGAATGTGAACCTTAATAAATATGAAATTAATGCAAAGCAAAACCAGAGGTGAATGAGTAATGAAATATGTTATCGTTTTTTCCTCTCAACATCTCTCAATTCGGTCACTACCTCCTCTGTTTTAATATCACTGCTTTTGATACCTCTTTAAAACCACAAGCACAGACACAGAGAAGAAATATGCAACATAGAAAACAGAAACACGACTCCCTCAGGCAGAATATTACATATTTCTTTTTTTTTTTTGAGAAATATCATTTATTCATAGACAAAGCCACTTAAACAGATATTTCTTAACAGAATCTTTTATTTCCCTTCCTTGAGAATGAAAGCCATGCACTCTGTTTGCAAAGCTGTCATATAATGTTTCGGTAACGCCAAAGGAAATTTGGGTATTTAGGAAGCTCTTTCAGGCAGAGAGTATAAAGGCTGAGAGTTACTAAGTGGCTCCTGTTTGAATGACAAGCTTCTCATGACAAACTGCCCTGGAGGACAACTTGGAGATTCAAAGAGAATTTGCAGAATCTCTCTGACAAAATGTTGCTGAGTGGAGGGGTGAAGGGCAAGATAAACCTTCCTTCTACTCCTCAACAGAGGAAAAATTCCTCAGATGGGCAAAGCTTCTAGCATAGTGGTTTGACTACTGGTTTTGGCCAGATTAAAAGTACAAAGCACAGCATATATTAACAAAGAAAGCATTACACTTATTTTTGGTGCTGGCAAAGCTAATAAAATTAGAAATCACAGTGAAGCCAGTCTTGGTGGAATCTATAACAAGGATCCTTCCCTCTTCTACATATCTTAAGAATCATAAAATGATTTAGGTTGGAAAAGTCCTTTAAGATCATCAAGTCCAACAATTAACCTAGTACTGCCAAGTCCACCACTAAACCATGTCCCTCAGCACCACATCTACACGTATTTTAAATACCTCCAGGGATGGTGACTCAAGCAGTTCCCTGGGCAGCCTCTTCCAATGCTTGATAACTCTTCGGTGAAGAAATTTTTCCTAATATCCAATCTAAACCTCCTCTTGCACAATTTCAGGCCACTTCGTCTCATCCTGTCCCTTGTTACTTGGGAAAAGAGACTGACAACCCTGTAATAAAGTATTTAGGGATTACCTGTGCAGCTGAGGGACATTGGTGAAAAGCCCTTTTAACATCAACTGTTGAACATGAAATAGTAGGCAGTATGAGGCGGCCAGACAGAATAGGGGGTCTGGCCTCCGAAATATACAGGATGGAGTCATCAGACAGTAGCTAATAGGAAGTCAAGCCTTTAGGAAGTCAGGAGCAGGAAAGAGAAGCATTCAGGAAAACAGAGGGGAAAAAAAATACACGCAGAACTACGGTGACTTTTGTATTCATCTTTTTCATTGCAAAATATTCAAAAACATTTTGAAGCAAAGAATCCTTAAATAAAGTGCTGGTGTCTTCTTTAACATAAATATATGGTAGGTGATTATTTAAATTTGGCAAATAAAATCTGAGTGCCTAATTATCAACTCTTTTCAAAATGCGTGCTTTTGCAATAAATACAGCCAGGAATCAGTTTGCATCCCTTGAATCAGTAGTCTGAGATGTGAATAAACCATTACTCTGACAACTTTCAGTCCCTTCAACACATCTAAAAGAGAGACACAGCAGAGTTTAGAAGGCTTCCCAGAAAGTTTCTGAAATTAACTATCAGTGTAGTTAAATTTAGTAAAATTTGAATTACAAAGAAAGTGGGGTTTTGCAGATTCAACAGAAAAGGCTGACCCAAATGGTACATTTACCACCTGTGATCAAATTGGTCCACTTTCTTAAAAGACAAGAGTGAGAGGACTATGTTTAGTAGGAAAAGAGTGACATTCTTATAAATAGAAACCAAATAGATTTGTATATCCCTTTTCAGTTGACATACTGAAATTATGTGAAGAAAACCGACCTTTAGCTCCCTGTGAATTTATCCCATAAGATTCACAAATCTTGTTAGCAAACAAGATTTGGAAGACCAGAAGGGAAGATTGTATTTGCGAGATTTTCTATCGGAATCAGTAGAAAATAATATGCCTCGAAAAAAAGTAAGAAGCAACATACCAGCAAATATTGCCGTTTACATGAGCACATGGTCTCTTCCATAACCAAAGTACTTTACCATCTTCAAGGAATTTCACAGTATCATTCAGTAACTAATTACACTTTTCTAAGGATTTCAGTGATGCTGCTTTGTAAGAAATACAATTTTAGATCCCTATTATTTTTTAATATATATTTTCCTATCAACACTACTCATTGCAGCTTGGAATTAATTTTAAAAGTAAACTCCTCCAAATTCCCAAGAATCATATTGTTTGATCACAGAGTAGTTATAAACCTCAAATCTCTCACTAGGTTTGTTTTTTAACCTGTAATTAAGTTTTGTTGTTGCTGTTTTAAAACTTCTCATGTATCGATTCCTTAAAGTTACACTATGCTTTCTGTCATCTTTATGGTAGGGTCAGGATAAAGAAAACTGAAACATCAGTGAAAATTCCTGTATTAGGACCTCCTGAGACCCCAAGATAATAAAGACAAGTTTTGCAGTTTTACTTCTCTGTGAAACTCAGACTAGTCTACTAGAAAAGTTCAAGAAATGTTAGAATGCCATTTTGCGGGTTCACTGAGTCCCTGTGAGGTAAAGATGTTTCTGTAAGAATTAAGAAGCATGAACTTCACACTTTAAAAAAAAAAAAGTGAATATAATTTAAAAAAACCCCACTCCTGTCAAAGAATAGGTATTTACTGAAATAGAGCATTCTTTGATTTATGATGAATACAGAGAATTTGGAAACTGTTTAGAATGTAGTGATTTCTGATGTTAAAGCCTGTTAAAGTAACCTCTGAGCTGAGGTTGTACGGGGTTTCTGATGTACATTTATCTTTGACAGATATAATCTCCAGGTCTTCTTATCATCTTAGAGTTCCTTAAAGTTCTTGGAAAAAAGTCAGAAAGGTAAGCTTTCATGAAGGAACTAAATCCATTTGGGGAGTTTCTTGCCTCTGAATCTGCTAAGATCAAAGTTTCTTCCATTCAGTTTTCATTCCTAGTCAGCTACAATGCTTAGACTGAAAGATGACACATCACTGCATTAATATGTTCCTTCATGAGCATAACTGAAATCATGTCATTTAAACTTTTAAAATATATTAAATAGGGGGATAACCTAAGATTATTATCTAAAGCACATCAGATTTGAAATAAAAGGATTCTATTCTACTATCCTTAAAATCCGTATGCAACAAAAGGGCTAATTTCATCTTATTTGTAGCTCAAGATTCTCTATTTATCTGCGTTCCTTTGGTGGTTTTAGTTTTGCCCACACCACCCAGAACATCCACAACCCTGTCAGGATCACGAAAACCCAAAAGCATAAGACTACATGCTTTCATACAGTGTCCTGCTGATGGGCAAACTTTTCAAAAGTTAGAATAACTACCTCTAGCTTTCCAACCTCAAAACCCAGGCAAAGCTTTATTAAGAATCCACCCTGGTTTTGAAACATCTAACATAGCATTCAGGTTCTTACAACCTTATTTCACAATAGCCCAATGCAGTTGACAACCACCAGGTGACATTCCACTGGCCCAGCCAAGATAGCTTGGCACCCAAGAGGTTAACACAGAAGACCGGTCCCAACCTATGCAAAGAGGAAGTGTAATCCTTTGGTCCAGACTAGTCTTGATCCATAGAGAAAATTACATATAAACACCAATGATGCACAGATGGACTGCCTGAAATTTGAGCATAAAGGGTGATTTGAAGCTTTGAACTTTGCCTGATGTCTCAAAATATTTCCATCACAGTGGTACCAACTTTCCTGCAAACCAGTATTTGCCCTGCTCTACAATTTCATTTACTTTTTTTTTTTTTTCCTTTTTTGGAAAGTACTACCTTGTACATTCAATAGCAGCATTATCTGCTGTGGGGTTTTAGATACGTACTGCAGGAGCTAAACCTACCATTCAATCCATTAAAGATAAAAAGATCAATTTGATAAGACAGAAGATTTGAAGTCCAAAAGAAGGCATTTAGGTTTTAATCCACTGTTGCATCCTAAGTAGATATTATATACTTTACAGAGCAATAACTCCTTTCAAAGGATTATTTCCAATGCTGCAGTAGCACCCAAGTTCAGGTCAAGATTAGTGCCCCATCACATAAGAGGTTATGCAGGCACATAAACAGATACTATTTATGCCATAATCTGAAAAAACTTAAAATTAAATTCCTAGAAAGTTAATTTGACCTCAACGTATTCTGAAAGAATAATTGCATTTCACATATTAATAATAAGCTATGGAATTTTATTAAATCTTTATCGAAAGATGACAGCTTTTAACCAGATTCTATAAGGAAACTGTTCAAGTTTTCCTCTTCTCACTGACTATTAATATTTAATTTAATCAATTTTGTTAAGGACGGAGAGCAAGCGTTCCCGTTGTCAAGTGTGGCTAAGAGTTGGAACAGTTTATGCACTGTTGGCATATTCTGAGACACACAGTAAAGCAACATTACTACATTTGTTTCACTGATAAGAACACATTTTCCTCTTTATCTTTGCCATCTACTGCATTACTCCTAAGTGAAATAAGCAACAGAAGAGATCTGTCAAAAGTTAGATACCTCAATTTTTGAATGAGTTTGAATTTACACGTGTAAAAGGACATGAGTAATTTTCTCACATTTTCCTAATCTTCCCTGATGGATTCAGGCCATGCTTTTCATTTACTCCAGATGCGATAACCAAACTGTCAGCTATGTTTCAGCTTTTCCTTTAATCTTTCCCTGGAGCCAATAATAAAAGATTAGTAATTGACAGTGGTTGCTAGGCTAAGGGTAATGCTTATTTTAAACACGGGAAGCAAGAGCTGTATTCTTTGAAGGGATAATTTGTGGGAGGCCAGGAAATTGGATTACTTTGTTATCTGTTGTGTAAATGACAAAGATATTCAGTGTCCTTAAAATGTCAAGGCAAGTTTAATTAAAAATTTACTACCTAATTTGAAGGTGGGAGAAGAGCCGGAATGGAGTAATGTTTACAGGTAATTTAGAAACTTTAGCAGGAAGCATATAATGTTAATAAATGTTATAAAAAAGATAAAAAGGATACTGATGTTCTGATATATAAACATACCGTCGATTTTTGAACGATACAGATTTTTTTGAAAAGTAAAAAGTATCCATTTGCATCAGGAGCTAAACATGCAACACATCATCAACTCAACATTATTACCTACATTTTAAAAGTCCAGAGCTGGGAATAAGAGAAGGTGTCAAGAAAACATTTAGAAAAATGAGATTCCTTAGAAAGAAATTCTCCAACCACATCCGTACTTCACTAAAGTTGTCTGCACAGAGACAAATTTGACTTAACTGTGAAGTCACTTAATTAGACAGCATATTACTACACAAAGTAATATAGCACTTTTCCTAGATGATGCACAGAGCACATTTTTGTTTCCCGTTTAAAGTGCAGGAAATTGCATGGAGAACATTAATACTTTGGGACAGTGTTTTAGGCAGCACAGCTGAGCTCAACTCCACTACTGCATGTAGACATTCAATAACTAATCAAATTGGATATAGGAAATTTGAATTGAAACATTAGTGCAAAACTTGGTTGGTGTGGCGCTAACTGAGAAAAGCTGTGGCTGAAATGTTGTCATTGAGAGCAGACAGCCATGATACAGATTTTGCTGAAATAAGGTACACAGTTTGAGTAAGGTCAACAAATTTTTGGAAGTAAAAGTACATTGCAATTTCATTTTTTAAACAAATGTTGACATGTCTCACTAGATAAATTATCTATCTTTAAGCTGCTATACATCCCAACATTTTTTCCTGGCTTCTTTCAGTTACATAGATTTTTCTTATAGATCAGATGTATGTAGAGATTAACAGTGTAGATATCTAAGGCCCGAGCTACCCTTACAGCTGACGCTCATGCTTACTGACAGCAGGAACAGAAATAACGCTGTAATCTTCACACGCACCACAGGTGGGTGCAACGTGTGTGGCATAGGTACAATACCAGGTCTTGCCACCTGGAAGCAAACCAGTAATCTGAATACTTTCCTTGTCACTACCCTTTTGAGAAAAATTTGGATTTGTAAATAATTTATCTCCTAATAATAGTGTCTATCACCTTATCTTGGTCACATACTGTTTTTCTTATAACTAAGGCAATTTTTACTGCAAAATATGTAAAGAAAGCAGAATGCAATCCAATACTGAGATCTTTCATAGATAGGATACATGACAAGCACCATGGTAATAATCAAAATGAACAAGAAAACTGGAAAAGCAAAAAAGATTAACATGGTTTTGAATTTTCCAACCCATTCATTCATAAATACTATAGCTTTCATGGAAATGTGCTGCAGTGCCATTGAGCTGATTCAGTACCAAGGAACTTTATCTAAATCGTCACAGTCGGGTTTATGCCTTTTCTGTAAATGTAAAAAGACTTACAGAGTTTACAAATTAGTTTCAAACACACTTTGCTCATGAAATATTAAACTACTATTAGCTTACAACATATTGTGCTCTATGACTGACTTAAAGCCATGCACAAAAAGGAGACAAATGAGAACATTACAGAAAAAAATCTCTGGCGATATTAGTTTATTCTTTCAAGCTTCACAGTAATTTCTGATTTCATTCTCAAGAACTGAAAAGCCCACTTCTCCACAAAATAAATCACTGGTCAATGAGGAATTTGAGTACCATTTGAAATAGTCTCAATATGGAAGTAGTGTTTGTAGAAACATGTATCTGAGTTAGATGGATACATGTATTCTGTCACCTCTTTTACAGAAGTCACTGACTATTAATAGACAGAACTGTGGTTTCACTAAAAATGTGTGAAGGGAAATGGACTGTTAGAATTTAGGAGAAAGAGAAAGATGGAAAACATTAGAGTTCAGCATATGTCTATCGTTAAGCACACTCAATTTCAAAAACGTATCTGGCATTTGTAAAAAAGCTCCCTCAGTTTTTTTATCTAATATAGAATAATATTTTCTGCAATTAAATGTCCAGACAAATCGATAGAAAGTGGGATGGTATCTTCCTATAAATATTTTATTTGTGCAGTTAAGTACAGATTCTTTCTGAAAATTTACATTGTTAAATCAATAACAGCACCAGGTTCAATCAACATTAAGACTGGAGTTCAAGAATACACACAGACCGATGAGCTAGATTTGACTAAAAGCCTGAACTAAATTACTACCTGCTTCGCTATTTGTGAAAGAATCTAAAGGTCACATAACTCCATATTGGGATAATTTTTCCCAGGGCAGGTAAGTGAAACAATAAAATGCTTTTTATGGTTACAAATTAGCAGATAACTTGAATATTTGAACCTTTAAGAGTGGATGAAGTGGCACAGCAGGGTGATTTATAAGATGGTTGTTTAAAAATAGAGAAGGAAACAGAAGATCATTTTCATAGTGACTCAGAGTCCATAAATCGATGAATTATATTCATAATCAATATCGTACAACAGAAAAATAAAGAGCTAGAATCCTTGTTACCAGATACATTAATCCCTAAATTGAATGGAAAATATTGACAATATATCTCTCTGAACAGAATTTTCCCATTGGAGTTTAGCTATTTGTTTATGCAACTTTTTATTAAGTATTATCTTGAGAATACTGAATACTTTTTGACTTCATCAATGAACAAGAAGAAAAACACGTTAGAACAGAATAATTTTTAAAAAATCTATTAAAAAAGTGAAATTTTTTTTTTTACCTCTACTTTATTCTTTTTTGTATGTAGAGATATTACTAATATTTCACAAAAATTATTCTTAGTTTCCTAAAAACAGTTATCTGGAGTTAAGCTAGAGATGATCAATCTAATTTTTATGATGCTTTTTCCAAAAAAGAAAAGAATACAGAGAGTGCTTGAATCACAGGTGCCTCCATACTGTAGTGATATATATTTATTAATACTTGTTAGATGGGATACACTTGTCGGAAAGGAGTTGATCACAGTGAGAGGTTGCATAAAATTTTTGGTTAATGATGACTTCTTCGGAAGTGGAAACCAAACCAGTCTGCTTTTATACACTCAAATGGCAAAAGATGCAGAAGACATAAAAAAGAAAAAAGGATCCTAGATAGGATCCACTTGGGAAAGGCTATTCTATGTTTGAGGTCGACTCTAACACAAGAGAAGGGCTGCAGCAGCCTATTTTTGCTGCACAGAGTTGGCAACAAGATAAAGCTTTCAAGGCAAAATATTACTTTCTCTGTTATAACAAAATGTCACAGTTGGGAGTTCTTTATGAGATAAATGTCATTTAGGAGCATTGAAAGGGGATTCCCAATCTCATTTCCTTGTCCATAACTTCATATATCTTTTCCTACTTGTATGAGACACTGTGCCTGGACAGCCCTTGAGATGCTGCCGCAGCAGTGTGCCTTCCCTCAGAGCTCGCTGCCCCCCTGGGCACCAGCAGCAAAGCTGGGAAAGAGTCTGAGTGTAACAGGCCAAAATATTTTAAGGTGAAGATGATGATACTGGTCACAGTTGCAGGTTTCAGTGACTGACTTTGTGATTGACAAAGAATTCATGTGTCTCAGAGCAAAATCTCAGACTTAGCAGGGCGAAGGGATGCTAAGAAGGTTTCCCTGCAGGATGAAACCACATCAATAGGAAGAGGATGCTTTCAAGGCAACCAGAAACACACAGAAGACAAAGTGAGAGACCCTCTTTCTCTTGTAAGCTCCTGGCCCAAACCCTTTTCACTGAAAGAACCGGAAAGTGAAACATCAGCATCCCTGACAAACTCATGAGCCACCAGGAATGGATAAAGCAGAGCTCTTTTACTTCACACTTCAGGGGAAAAAAAAAAAAAAAAAGAAATACCCAAAATAAATGTTACAAAGAAAAAGTAATGAGACTATTATGTTTTCATTGAAATTTATAACTAGAATCTGTTTATAAACACTCAATAGAAGTCTGTCAAAACTCCATTCATACTTCAGTCAGCTAAAACTTGCATATCTAATGAAAGCAACAGTAATTCTGGACTTCGGAAAGTACAATTTCGCTTAGCCATGACAAGGAGAAAAGCAGTCTATGTGCTCAGATCCATTACCAGAGTAATTTTAACTGTCCAGCAAATGACTCACTGAAAAAGGCAATAAATGATAAAATTAATTCTTGGTGAACTGAATTAATTCACATCGTTTTCCTTTCCCAAGTACCTATGGAAAATATTATTTTCCTTCTCTAAAAAACAGTTATAAAAACTGCAATAGTTATCAAGAACTAAAATAGTGCATAGAATCGGTCTTGACAGATTATTTTTTTTAAGGGTAAGTTCTACTTCAGAAAATTTACTGTTCAGACACTAACCTGAATAAATGCTAAAAAAAGAAAAAATCTTCAGCCATATAGTTCATAATCACATAAGTACACTTACAAAATTGTTTGGCTCTTACCTTTTCTGAGTTCCCTTTAATACAAGGAACATGGTATCAGTTGAAAACAATTCAATCAATAAAGGGATTTTCATCAAAACCATCTTGTATTTCGTCATTATAAAAAAGGTTAGCAACAGAGAGCAGAATTTTTGCAGCGAGATACAAAAGAACAATTTAAGTGTAAGAGCACTAAGAAGTAAATGACAGCAGCATTGTACAAAAAAGATATACACATATTTACTTTGAGAAGCTCTTCGTGATGGAGAGACCTTTTGAATTGCTCTCTGATGTCATTCCATAGACCTGTAAAACCTATTAAAATGCGTTTAGCAACTTTTTGCCAAGAGAAAAAAAAAAAACTATTACCATGCCACCCTCAGACAGGATTCTACTGATTTCATTGTAGTATAACAAACTAGGGAGGTAAGTTGTGCTCTCAAATGTGGTTTATCAGTTATGGGGCTGAGTTCAACTCATGGTGTTGAATGGGGAATTTAAAAGTAACCCGGGGGCACTAGTTGGAGAGTAATTATCTTGAAGAATAACTCGGTAAGGCATACACAGATACTGCTTCTTCTTAAGGATCCATCCGTAATTTTAGCCTACAAAGTTGGAGAGTAAGGAATTCCCTGCCATTCAAAACTCAGACATTAAAATAAAAAACATGGTGCAGGTATAATAATTTATCTCAACAAAATATGCATGTATATTGGTTAAAAATTATGGTGATACTACATAAAACTTTTCACATAGCTCTAGTATTGCTTGACATCTTCAAGCTAAAAATCTAATGTTTTTACATGTTACCCCATTCACACATGAAAGCAGCTTACCTTCCATAGGAGCTCCACATGGCTTCACCATTAGGTTATTCGCTTATAGAAAGTATATGCCAATCCTTATAGGTCTATGCCTGTGTTCACGTTGGTTAAGAATATACCTACTAAGACTGAGGTTATTTAATTGAAGTTGTTTAATGTTTCTCTTCTCTGAACAGTGATATTTCCTTGATTTTGTAAGGGTAGAAAAGATGCACTCCTGGTATTGAGGAGGAGGCTGCTGCAATCACAATTTGTTTGTTCTAGCAAGCACATGGAACAAAGTACAGTATTTTGCAAATTATACTGAGTTCAGATTTAGACTGATGTATGCTGAGCATTCTTACATGAAACAATCCAAATAAATAACGAGGAGCACCTGAGTTAAGTTGTAGTGATTTTTTTTAATTATAGGTGAGAAAATTGGCCTAATCAATTCTTTTGATGACATTGACAGGCCAAGATTTTGTAGTAATCTACAGCATTGAGCATTCTAGACAGTGAAGAAAATATGATATAGCTATTTCCTTCAAGTTATAAAAATAGAGAGATCCGATTTATTATTCCTTCTTCCCAATATCATTGTTATATGCTTGTAAGCACAGGAGGTAAAGAAGAGGAATGGAAAAAACAGAAAAATATTTATGCTGAGATTAAGAAATGCTTCACATTTTATATGCTGGATTTCATGTGCTTTGCAGGCATTGGTATATTAATATAATAAAGGTAACAGTAAGTGATTCTTGAAAAATCTTGGTTGTTCAGGTTTTGCATAATAATAGTAACCCAGTAACACTTAATTTCATTGGTCCTCTCATCAATCAAGTTTCCAGACTTTTCCAATCATAGAATAGTTAGAGCTAGAAGGGACCTTAAAGATCATCGACTTCTAACCCCCCTGCCCTGGGCAGGGCCACCTCCCACTAGACCAGGTTGCTCAAAGCTTCATCCAGCCTGGCCTTGAACACCTCCACGGATGGGGCATTTACAACTTGCCTGGGCAACCTGTTCCAGTGCCTCACTACCCTTACAGTAAAGAATTTTTTCCTGATATCCAATTTAAATCTACCCTCTCTCAACTTGAGGCTGTTACCCCATGTCCTATCATAACACTCCCTGACAGAGTCCCTCCCCATCCTTCCTGTAGGCCCCCTTTAGGTACTGGAAGGCCGCTATAAGGTCTCTCCAGAGACTTCTCTTCTCCAGATTGAACAACCCCAACTCTCTCAGCCTGTCCTCATAGCAGGGGTGCTCCAGCCCTCTGATCAGCTTTGTGGCCCTCCTCTGGACCCACTCCAACAAGTCCATGTCCTTCCTATACTGAGGACCCCAAAGGTGAACACAGTACTCCAGGTGGGGTCTCACAAGAGCAGAGTAGAGGGGTAGAATCACCTCCCTCGACCTACTGGCGACAAATATCCTAGATAATCTATTTTAGAGGCATATTAACCTAGACAAAGGCATCAGATTAAGTTTATTTAAATATGTTTCCACACATACTAATTTATCTGTAAATTTATGTAAAGGAAAATTAAGAACACAGAGTTTTGTGTTTTTCAACTGCCACAAACAAGGAACATGTGCACATGTCTATCACACCTGTCATTAAAGCTGAAAAATTCTGATTTCAATGAAAATAAGAGTGGTAAATCACAGATTTTCATCTGAGATACTAAACATTGTCTTTTTTCATAAAGCTCATCTTGCTGCAACACCAGTTAACGTATTTCTTCAGTAGAACTGGATTGTGCCCAAACAGGCATAGCACTGTATAATATCGCATCTATTCTAAAATAATGTATTACTATAGGATATAATTTTTAAACAAAGAAAGATATGTTTGAAAAATGTCAGTGTACGGATATGAAGCAACTGAGTTCTGACACCTGTACTTTGATTGCCTTCTCCTTTGCCCCTTCAAATCTAAATATCACATATACAGGAGCATAAAGCACTGTTCGATTTTCATGCTAGCTCAGGGGTAGCTCTTTAGGCAAGAAGTAAAAGGCTAAATTATAAGGAATAGTTGGTTTGAATCAAATGCAAATATTGCACAAAGAAAATTATTTTTAAGGACCAAGATCAGTGAGACACTCAACAGTTTAAAAGACTTGGCGTGACACACTGCGTAACTACAGAAGGCATAGATTTTCAAATCGATCTAAATATTTTGTGCCATATGCCAAACTGTGTTACTGTAATGTATTCAATTCCATGCATATAAAGATCACTGGTAATAGCAATGTATATTATCAGTACATATGCCACTACATTTGTTTTTTCTTCAGCAGCTATGAATAGTATTTACAAGTACAAAACTAATATTCAAAGCAGTAATATTCAATACAAAGATTTGTAGTAGTATTAATCCATCTGCTAGGTTTAACTGCTTCTACTGCCTCTCACCTTTCAAATTCCTTTTAAAAAAATTATCCAGGATCACATTCTTTAAAAACATCAGCTTAAAGCTGATGACTACTTAAGCTATTTATTACTTAAAGAAATTTCTACTTTATATTGGTACTGTTCATCAGAAGGTTCTTTTATTTACAGCAGCAATTCACTTGGCACGTAGCAAGGGCAGATGAGACAGCCTAAAAGGGGTAGAGTACATTGGAGAACAGCCCAAACGAAGAATTTATATAGTAGTATTGACCCTTTCCGCTTCCATCCCCTGGTCCCTAAGGACGTACTGAATTTGTGAGTGCTGGTAAGGGATCTTTTAAAAGCAAAGGTTGCATCATAAAAGAAGCTAATATAAGAATATGAACTGTAGGTAGGGGAAATTATTACTTTAGAGACTACTCAATCAGTATTCAATTTCTTTTCATGGAGAAGGAGGAAGTGTTTGTGTTTTGTATTTCAGAATATGCAGATGAAAGAATCTGCAGTCCCAGTTTGATTACAAACACATGTTGCTCCTTTCTTGAAAAGATTCTTACTGTGAGAGTTTATGCAGAATTTGCACCTTGACTGTAATTAAGGTAAGCATAAAGAAGGTGTCTTTCAAGAGGGCATGATGACAAGACAGTCAAGAGGATAATGACAACTGTTGTCATCTTTCACTTTGGTAGAAGGCATATTATTTCTGTTCAAAGACAGTACCTTGATAATCATGATGAAAAAATGCAGGTAAAAACTGCAGATAACAATAGTCAAACGTCTCAAGAAAACAGCTTTGGGAGATTAAGAAATAAATACATGGTAACTGTATTTATGCCATTGACCCTGTCTGTATTTCCCAGTAAAGTTGATTTTTATTATTATTATCTGTTACTGTATTTATTCCATCTTGAAGTTTATTTTTCTTTTGCCAAAGTAATCTTATCTTGAATCAATCACTTGTTTTCACTGATGTCTTATCAAACTTTTGCAATAACTTTAAACATGAATATGCATGTGTGTTATTTATCTACATCAAATGTTTTAACATGCTTTCATCAGAAATTCTTGTGAGTTTTTCAAGGTTCTTTGTCAGAATAGCAACTCTTTTATATAGCAAACTCTTTACAAAGTTAATGTCTTTAGAGTAATGAAGTTTTGAGGATGAAAGATTAAATCCCTGAAGGTTTACAAATCTTGAAAGTATTTTTCACAGAAATATTCCTCTTTTCTTCATTGCAATTATTAGAACTACATACGAGTTAGGAAAAACACTCTGCTAAACTTTCTACCAGACATAATGCTCATCTAGTTTCACAGTGTATTTCTATTCTACTATTATTTAATAAAGAGTTTTGTTGTCTTCTATGGCCTAAAAGGGTAAGTCGAAATCACTTCACTCATGTTGCACCCAAACGTGCATTTAACCTTGAATGAATTACTGCATGGCCTATAAATCACTTATGAGATACAGAATTGATATCTAAAAGGTACAAACTAGAAAGAAAAATAGAGTTCCTGGTTAAACCAAGGAAATGTAACTCAGTTGAGTGAGATATCCTAGTAAACTGTATATTGATTAACATTACTAATTTACAGAAATTTCGATGTGTGACCCATGAGGAGAAGAGGAAATGCTCTAAACTGCATTGGTAGAACCAAAACTCACTGCTGTGCTGGGATTTGATTATGATTACAGACTTATAGGAGGAGAAAAACACCTCTTTTCCCACCCATGTAGAAATTTATATGGGGGTACTGCAGGGGAGAAAAGGAAACCTTTCTTGAGATACAACTCTTAAATAAACACAGTTTTATATGGAAATTTGGTGGCTCCATTTTTATTTCTCTGCCTTGGGGCCCTTTCCATCATGCTTTATTATTAACACATGCTATGTAAAGCGAGATGAACTTCAGCTAATTTCACTGTTACAAACTATCCACTTTTTCCAGTGGTAACTTTTCCACTACATCCTGGGGATTTTACTGAATCTCACAAACACAATCCTGAGAATTATCCCAGTGAGACAGAAAAAATGCTAAACCCCTTTTCACAAAAGACTGGTCAGACATTATAATTATAGCCCCTAATCATCAAAATAAAGTGATTTTTAATCACAGCAGATAATTGCATGTTTTGTATTTTAGATGAAATTTTTAAGAAAGTGCATCTTCCCTAAATGAAGGCTAGAAACTGAATAAGTTGACTTTTCTTTTACCTTATCTTCAACTAAATGAGAAAAGAAAGACTCATGTACAAACTGGCTGTTTGTTAATGAAAATTGGTAAACAGATTCAAGCAGTGAGGATTTTAAGAATGTTAGCTCCATAACACAAGTAATAGTGATAAAAACAACAGATAAAAACTTGAAAACAAGCCCAATTTCTGAATGTATTTCTATGATCTGGTTGCCTCCAATGGCAGGGAACTGATCTCTATGACCCAGCAAGTCCCATTGCACCCTCTGTCCTTTATTAACTTGTATTTATTCGGACATACCCTTTCAAAAGAAGCTGAGCATCAACAAACTGAAAGTGAAGTAGCACAAAAGGCCCAAATGAAGGTTAAAAAAAAGTAAAGAAAATCCATGCAGTTTATGGGTGTCTGGGGAAATCACAGCTCTATCTCTCTGGAAGTTAAAATATAACAATTTCATTTTAAATAGCTTTTGTGCAATTCCAAACAGCTTCAGGTAGTACAAAAAAAAAAAAGGAAAATTCTGCACTTTTCTATGATTTGGCCTCACAAATTATGCCTCCTGATGCAATATGGATAGAATAATTATATAGAACATATATGTGCAAAAGGTAATTCTGAGGTCTTTAGTAAGTAGCTAACCTTTCCAGAGGAATTAGCAAACTAAGTCTGTACTGGATCCTTACAGAAATAGCTTCAGATAAGCCTAAAGAAGCATACATGCAACACCTTGATGTGCAGGCTGGTTTTATACGCTGATGAAATCTACACCATGATGAGTTTAAGGTCTCTACATAAATTTCTGATGCGTTTCAATCCAATCAGCTCCTCTCACAGATGAGAAATGTCTAAAGTACGGTCCTGGGACAGTATCTCAGCACACAACACTATCTTTCCCCTTTACGTAGCAGTGTGTTAAAGCTGTGATGACTCTGCTATATGTTTTAGCAATAGCCAACTGCCATCCAACCTTGTTAGCCTATATACTGATTACTAGGCGAGTGTATGTATGAAGATACACGCACACACACACACATATATTGTAGGCTGGTACACTGTCTCTAGCACAGATGGGGATTGCTAGCTGTACCCTTGCTCAGCCATCACAAACTTTGACAGTACATCATGGGCATCAAGTTTGTGGTCATAGGCATTGCGGAGGTATTAACCCAGATTCCTTTTCTGCTTCTTGCTTGTCCAGTCAATATTGTATAACCCCTCCTTTCCAAAATCTCTGCTATTGTTTGCACTGTCCCATCAGCATTTATCTCAAGAAATAAACAAACATACAAGTACGGAAAGAATGTGAAGAAATTAATGGTAACAGAAACAGTTAATGAACCATATCATCACTTTGAGCTTGAAAAGGTCCTCAAAACTCCCACTAAACAAAACCAGTCCCGCCATTCCTTCAGATGCTCTGCAGTGCCGTGAAATTGTTTGAGCAATAAACAGATCCAGGGTTGGGAGAAGCAACAGTGACTAACAGTGAATTTTAATGCAGATGTCAGAATTGTCACTGAATAGATTCACTTCAACATACGATATTTTAGTTTATTTAGCTTGGCGCTACAGAATTCATATTCTACTGTATTTTCATTGTGGTTTACTTTAACAGCTTGAAACCAGTATCAGGAAGTTACTCTCCCTGTAACAGTCAGCTTATTATTCTTGAGATACTTATTTGTTAAATAGGTTGGGGCTTTTTTATTAATGAGAAAATACTTGTTTTATTCACAACAGATTTTAAATTGAAATTCCATAGCTGTAGAATATCCAAAGTCTACAAGCTCCAGAGACTTTAACTAAACTGATTACAACTGAAGAAAAAAAAAAAAGTAGATAAAACCTTTGACCTAAAACAAAGCTCTGCAAGAGCAAATCACATGCAGGAGACAAGTGTACCTAAGAGGGTGTCACAAGTTCACAATCATTCCCTCGATAATATTACCTGGTATAATATAGCAACTTATGGCATTCTTTTCATGGAGATGGGAACTGACAGACCTGACCTGAAGGACCCACTGTTTTTCTGTGCCCTGTGAAACATAATGTATCCACTCAGGACATGTTCCCTTCACCCACACATTCTCTTTTCCTAGTCCTAAAGCCATTAACATAATTTGCAAAGCTTTTTTTTTTTTTTTTATTTTTAACACTAGAAAGCACCAGTGAACACTGTACAGTATTTCATAAGCATAAGAAATGGAGAAACAGGAATAAGATTTTGACCAGCTGACAGCTAACACAGGGACAAAGAGGTGGTGACAGCTCCAGCTGTTCGTATCTTAAGTGCTGTTTATTTCTTAAATGATTGACAATTTGCAATGAAAAAATGTGGAAATGAAGTCATTCTACAGCTATACCATTAACTAAAATTACAACTTTGGTATTTTACATTACTGGATTTATCCTAATTGAGAAAGTAAAGAATTAATTGCATTGTTTCAGCTCTGGATTAATGCTTTTATTTTTTCACTATAACTTTATTTTCCCTTCCTCTCTTTAATTTTCCTGTCCTGTAGATTAAAACGTGAAGACAGTGAATAACATAAGAACTAAATAACCTTTTCTGCAGAAAGAAATATTTTAAATAAGGAAAAGTATAATCTCAATTTTTGAAGTTTCTCAGTATGTGACTAAAATTCTGAAGACTCTGGATTTGCAGGCTTCTCTCTTTGGGCTTTAAAGGAGCATCGGAAAACTAACTCAAGTGCCTCTCTTCTGCACACTACTAAGACTACCCAACAATGGTCATTTTTCTTAATTTAGATGTTCTGTTGCAATCTCTTTCCTATGGTTTCCAGCCCATGCATCCCTTTCACTGGGCTCCCTTGCAAGTTAGGTCAGAAATTAACCCACATCTCCACTCCCCACCTTATTCCAATGTATAGTGACTTTCTCTTAAGTGGAGCCAAATATTTAATATGTTGAGAGTGCAATTCCAGAAGATACAGTCTGTCACCAAATCTTAGTCAGAATAATTCATGTTTACAGACTTTACAAACTAACAAGATAACTAATCTGAAATACCACTGCTTTCTAAATCCTTTGCCACTTAAACTACAGTCTGGACCCCTGCCCAAGCGGTCAAAAATTTTGCTCCTCTAAATTGCTCAGGTTGTGCATTTTTCAGTGAACTGTAGCTAAATGAGTTATATCAGGAAAGTGTTACCTTTTATTTCATATTCATTCTTAATTTTATGCTGAGAATCTGATGAGATATAGATTTGTATTCAGAATTTCTACAATATGACCTTTCATGAATTTGATTTACTAAAGCCTCAGATGTGATAATTCCCATTCGCACACTTTGTTTTATATGGATGACATTTTCCTTCAAACATTAACCTGCCATTTTATTGTCTCCCAGCTACCTTCAATACGTTTCATAGACAGAACAATTTTGACTTGTCACAAAATCAAAATTGGCCCACATAAATTTAGGTTTGGTAAAGAAAACACATTTTCATTTTTTTTTGCCCTAGTGAGAGCATAATTTTACATTAAGCCTCCTGTGTTTTTTTTTCACAGAACACAGATTGCTTTTCTCTTAAGCCATGTATTTTACATGGCTCTAAAGAGCCTTTCATGTGGTACTGCATACCATCTGTAGCTATTAGGCTATTATTTATAGAACTACATCTAAAAAAACTCCAGGAAAATTCTTTTATGCTATTCCATTGACTAAAACCCATGAACCAGGTAAGAAACTGAACTCTATGAAATCACTGACATGTTTTCCTTTGTAAGTCGTTTAATATGGTCATTGCCATATACTCTACTCTGGATGTTTATCTGATCTACATGAGCCACACAAAGAATTAAGGATTTACTAAAACAAAACATATGAAAATATTGCAGGGAGACGAAATTGGTTCATATTCCTTCTTACAGCATAAAGTTCTCACTTCTCCAGGAGAATCCCTGCAAAACCAAAGCCTATATCAGAGATGATAATTCCTTTTATATCATCACTAACAAGAATGCTGAGCCACTGCAGAACAAAAAGGATGGCTAGCAGGTCATCCAACAGTTCTTAGTACAGTTCTTACGTCTCAGAAGACAAAATGCATCAAACTCATACCCAGCCACTATCTGCCTTCAGTGCACAGGACATGCAAGATCAGCGGGCAACTCCCTGGCATTAGCACGAAGGCATTTGTCGGGGGAATAAGACAGTTTTCTATCACCCTGAACCTCTGATTTCTAGCCTTTTGATTCTATTCATACAGCTAAGATAGGTGCAAACCTCTTTTTCAGTATTTATCCAGTAATATCTGCTGTGGATTGTGCTTCTTCATTATTCCACAAAATGTAGACACAAATATACAATTAGTTTTCTCCAAAAATAGAAGTAATCTGAATGCTATTGAAATACATATGTTAGTAGCACCTATTTAGAAACATAAATTATTATTTTTGTTTAATAGTAGTCCTCTTTAAAATAAGGGTGCACTATGTTACAAAAACATAAAATCATGAGAACACCTTTCTCAGTATAATTAAAATATTTTTATAAAATATATAGTGTGAATTTTTAATAAGCTACCGTTAGTGTACTACCAACCTTGAAAACTAAAATACTGAGCATCTTAAGACATCTTGACTTCTCTGCTCTGTAAACCAATACAAAACCTGCACATCCCTGCACACTAAGTACTTAGCTGAATGACTCCCTACAGCTGAGCATACTTTCTGTCAACTCAGTTGCCAAACTTTTATAAAAAGTTATTATGAAAAGGCCACATGAAAAAAGTTCCAAACTATAGCTTATCCATGTTCCATACTATCACATATCATGGTAAATAATTATGATTAGTGGACATAATTCTTATTCTAAGAATATTGGAGTTACAGAGAAAGCAACAGGTTAATGAGAAGATATACCATCCTTATAAGAAAAGAAAATTAATCCCTTAAAAAGACAAATCGTGTGTATATATATATATATGTGTGTGTGTATATATATATAGTCTAAAGAATCCAGATCTTGCAATCCAGACCCTTGTTTTCCATGAAAGGAGTGAAGCACAGATAAGAAAAAGTAGTTTTAAAGTTCTCCTGAAATCTCTCCAGATTACTACTTTGGACAGATGGGACAAAACCAAATTCATTTGGAGGCAGAAGAAGGGATCCTTCCCAGCATGTTCTGGTCTCAGATGGCTGTACTGCCCAGATGAACTGTAAGTTGTCCTGTTCCTTTCCCTGTGAGTCTGAAGTTCTTGCTGCTGATTCACCAACAGCCCACTTCTCAGAGAACTTGTTTTGTCATATTTTTTAAAAACATTAATAATAACAGTGAACTATGTCATGTCAGAAAGCTCTACAATGCAAAGTTTTACTAAAGGGCTCTAAAACAGTTGATATTCTGCATAATAATGAAATACATAAAGAAACATTTTTATGTATTGAAAGTACAGGGCTTCTTTACAATATTTTTGTTTTGTTTGTTTAAAGAGCAGTTTTAAAGTCCTAGAGGTACAATATATTAAAATAAGAAAAGGCAGTCTTACCCATCCAATCCACTTGCATGGAGAAAAAAAATTTGTCACAGGAAGCCCCTTCCCCTCCCTGACCCTACTATTCATCAACCACAAAAAAACTCTATCAACAAAAATGGGATATGATGGAGACACGCGCAGTTAAATTCATTGCCTAAACAACAGCGTAGGATTCTGTACTTTGTTGTTGTTGTATTTAAAAGGTTTGTCCTTTCACGCGTGTGACAATCTCCATACCTGCTGAACATTTATCTTGGTATCCTCATCTGTTGATCATCAGTTTTCAAAAGCAAGTGCTAAATTTTTATCCATGTGCAACATGTAGCTGTTGTATAAAGATAATTGCTTTTCAAATCCACAGAGAAACAGTTTCTGAGCTCAAGATCATAAAGGTAGGAAACAAAAGGATGACAAACAAATAAATAACAAATTAGATAATCCCCTCTACTTTCCTGACCAAAATAATACAATACAAATGCTTAACGGAAAAAATATTTATGCTACGCTATTCTCTCCCTGAACATTCATCATGCCACCAGCCACAATGATGAGAAGGAGGTGCCAGGCCTATCAGCCCTACTGCTTGCCACCATCTGCCAGCAGATAACTAGATTTTCGATATATATTTGCTTAGCATTGATGCTGACAGTATACATGAATTTGCACTCAGCTCCACAGAAATGTCAGTTCGGGAAGAGGGTGGACACTTAGGAGCGTCAGCATATCTATCAAAACAAGGCAGTGTGATGGCTGTGTTGGAAAAATGCAGCTATGTAAAATAAAAACAAAACCATTGCAATATTCACTGTAAAAATGACAGGATTAAATATGAAGAGAGTGTGTTCAGATCAGCTGGCTTAAACAGAGAGATACTGAAGAGAGTAAGAAGGAAATAACTCCGAAAATTGAAACAATTCTGTCTGGTTCTCAAGAAATGAATGTCAGATGTTTTATAACTAGAAAAATATATATATATATAAGGTTGGAAAAGGCCATATATACATAAAGATGAAAACAGAACACTGCGAAACATGTAAAATGACTGATACTGACACATTTGCAGTTATATCAGCATTCCTCTAGATATTATGGTTCAAAAATGCAGTTGTTTTTCCTGTGCTTTTTTGGAGAGAGTGGAGTTAGGTTTGGGGGGTTGTTTGGGATTTTGGGGTGTGGGTATGTGCTTAGTTTGTGTTTTTTAAACAAATGTATGCTTTATAGAACTTTTTCTCCTGACAAAGACAGATCTAGCTCACAGCAACGACTGGTAACATTACTCAGGAAAGGTTAAGGCAGGGCTGAGCAGCCCCTGCATGATTTAGAGGATTTCATGCAGATCACAGAGTTTCCTGTGAGTAGCAGCAAAATTCACAGGGAAATATCCACCTAACGTCAACCTCGGTGAAGTTCAGCACTGTACGCGCTCCTGACCTTGAACCAAATGTCATCCCCTTACAGCCGTCTGCAGCCAGCGCTCGGCTGCTGCTCCGCACACGCTCCTCCACTCCACCTCCTCCAGCCCCATGCACGGGCACCTCTGACAGCACAGCATCCAGCCGTGTTTGCTGGCTCTTCAGCTTAAATAAATCCCTCTTGTCAATACCAATCACTATAAAGCCACCTTTTCATGTCTTAGGGAACATGAAAGGCACGTGGGACTGCAAGTAGAAATCTTTGCCACCAGGGCTGTTTTCAAACCAGGAAGTGTATGATTTTTCCCATTTCCCTCTTTGCTTTTTGCACCAGTGCCTTTGATCAGGGTGACCAGTTGCTGCAGGCACATTTGCTGTTTTGTGGGTCTTTTTTATTTCCCAGATGGCATAGTACTGCTCATGGAGCTTTGCAAAATTACAGTATACGTGGGTTTGCTCCCTCAAAGCTCTAGAAACAGACTTGTAAAAAACAAAGTTCAGATTTTCTGAGGATGAATTTTTACTACTTGAACTCTTCATACACTATCCATGAGTCCTTCTCTTTGACAGCCCCTGATACCTCATCCTTCCCCACACTATCCCACCTCTTCTGGTCCTCAGGACCAGCAGCAACGTCACTGCCACCCTCTGTGATCAGGAAATACTTTCAGTGCTTAGGGTTGAAACATGACAGAAAAAGTGCCAGTTGTCCAAAAGGTTATGCAAGTAACGTAAAGACATTTGGAAGATTTCTGATTTGGGGCCGGGGGGAGGGGGCAGCGGGGGGAAGGATTGTTAGAATTGCTTGATCAGCAACACTTTAATTTCCCTACAACAGTTGCTACAGCTGAATTAGGGAAATTATCCTTATTCAAAGATCATTCTAGTAATGTACAAGGTGATTAAAGCACTGCTTGCTCATTTATTATTTCTGTATTCCCATTTATTTTTACTGAAATCCTAAAAAAAAATTACTGCCAAAAATATGGCCATTTTATTTCTCATACTAATCTAGATTGATTTTGCCACCATAATATTTAAACACATTTTATTTCCTAAGGCATTAAATGTAGTTTACAGCTAGCTGCAATAGAGTGCCTAGCACCACAAATGTTTGCCATTTAGCTGAGACAAAAGATTGTGGCTTTTTTACGTAATTATTTGTTTTATATTTACCCCCCTACCCACTCTAATTCAGCTTACATAAACATAGGAAATGCAATGATAACCAAAAGGATACAATTTTAACCCACTGAATTTTATGCATTTATTCCTAGAATTCAGTAAAAATTTAATGAGACTGATCTACTTCCATAGATACTTGGATTTAGAATAGGCCAGTTCATTAAATCTCCCCTGAAGAAGAAGTCACATCAGCCAATTGAGTTATTTGGGGTTTCTACAGTCTGCCACACTGACACAAGAATTCTACAACTGCTTAGAAACAGGGTTTTGACCAAGATTAATACATACACACACACACTATTACAACCTAAACTACGACAGAATCATAGAATCGGTTGGGTTGGAAGGGATCTCTAAAGGCCATCTAGTCCAACCCCCCTGCAGTAAGCAGGGACATCTTCAACTAGATCAGGTTGCTCAGAGCCTCATCCAGCCCGGCCTTGAATGTCTCCAGGGATGGGGCCTCCACCACCTCTGTGGGCAACCTGCTCCTGTGTCTCATTGTAAAGAACTTCTTCCTAATGCTTATGCTTCTTATTTAGGTAATCTGGAGCTGTGTTTTCCATGATGACACTTTGCATTCACAATTGGTACAAACAGAGAATGAGATTTATTGTTGTGAATACTGAAACCAAAATTCGAAGAACTATTCTCAAAATGTATTTAAAATTCTGAACATGAATGCTGCTCAACTTACAAGAATAGAGATGTTAGTTTTGTTGAAGGAGCTTTTAACATGACCTTATGCTCTGAAACACTTTCTAGAGGTGCCATAGTTCATAAAAAGGAATGAAATCAGCAGAACAGTGGTGTTCTTTCGCTTTGAAAAAGAACACTGGACTTTATTAAGGATTTCCAAGGAATTATTTTATATTAAAGATGTATAAGTGTCCAGGGGACACTGTCACCTGGATCTAATAAGCTTTTTTCTCCTCTGTTATTATTTTTTTTAATGGACTATGAAGTGTCTGACAAAGATTTTATTACATTTGCAATAAAATATGGAAGCTCAGGCATTTAAATGCAATCCTTTACAATGGATTATTTAAAACTTTTTTTGATGTCTACATAAACATAAGGGTTAATATTAATTAGGAAGTTTAACCAATATTATATTAAAATCAGTGACAAACAGTTTTAACTTTGTGGAAAAGTTGAAAGAAGGTAGGCCATCAGAGAAAAAATACATTTTTTCTTACCCCTAACTGCTTACAAATATGAATAAAATCTTTTTTCACACAAATGCTTATAATTTAAAGGCATTCAAAAGTCAGACTGCTATTTAACCTTCAATGATATTGATGGGGCAGTATTTATATTAAGTTTGTTACGCCAATATACAA